>NC_137653.1:3018520-3456020 GCF_963422515.1 Blennius ocellaris | reverse complement strand
TTAGAGGAGGAACATGCTCTATCGTCTTGAAGTCGCGGTGCAGAGGTGAGCGTGTCAACATGATGGCACACAAGTGTATGCGTCAGTGGTGAAGTGACATCACAGTCAGATTTCACGTCTGAACGCAGTCGTGTGAACGCAGTCGTGTGAACGCAGTCGTGTGAACGCAGTCATGTGAACGCAGTCGTCTGAACGCAGTCATCTGAACGCAGTCGTCTGGTACGCAGTCGTGTGAACGCAGACGTGTGAACGCAGACGTCTGAACGCAGTCGTGTAAACGCAGTCGTGTGAACGCAGTCTTGTGAACGCAGACGTCTGAACGCAGTCGTCTAAACGCAGACGTCTGAATGCAGTCGTGTGAACGCAGTCGTGTGAACGCAGTCGTGTGAACGCAGTCGTCTGAACGCAGTCGTGTGAACGCAGTCGTGTGAACGCAGTCGTCTGAACGCAGTCGTCTGAGAGCAGTCGTCTGAACGCAGACGTCTGTACGCAGTCGTGTGAACGCAGACGTGGCTCCGAGGCGACTCGGGCTGAGCTCCTCTGATCTGCAGGAATGTGGTTCTGCTGCTGAAGGACAATGACGTTCCTGTTCTGCTTATGTTTGTTGTGCTACTGTATTATTTTCTTCAAATACCAGGTTTCCCCCGGCAACATGCTGCTCTGCAGGTTTCACCTGTGTGTGTGTGTCAGCAGTCCATATTCTCCTGGGGCTGGGTACTTATATTTTGACAGTCGCCGTAATAACAATCCAAACTCGGTCGTCTTGTACACACAAATGTCCGTGTTCTCCCATTGTTAATGTTTAGAGCAGCGTGTTCTCTGTGTGCCTGTGTGTGTGGTTTCATTACCAAAACAGACAACAGCACCCACTAGTGGCCTGACATGCTCACTACATTGTTTTCTGCGTTTCTACGAGGGAAAGGATTTTGAAACTGTTGCCGTGTAAATACGAGACTTTTATTAAGCGAAATGTTTAAAATATGATTTTAAGAAGAAATATCAGTCGATTTTTTTAAAACGTGCAAGAAAAACACCAACAAACAAAAGACCTCAGATGTGATTTTAGTTCAGTTCCTCAAGCGAAGCTATAAAACCAGCAGAAGGTCCATGAAAACTAATGAACATGAATGTTTCCGTTTGGCGGTTCAGGATCAACTGCAGGTCGAACGTCATTAAGCTTCAGTCCATGTCCGTCGTCTGTTTCCTCAGCAGGAAGTCTCATCGTCCCACCGTGAGGGTGTCCGTGGGTTTGATCAAACCTTAAACTCACAAACGGGGGACGCGGCGCCTCGGGGGGATTTCAGGGAGAGAGAGCGAGAGAGAGAGAGAGAGGTGTATTAGAAGCAGATGGGTGGTAAAACATAGAAGCAGCCAAACAATCTGCTGCTTGTACACACGATTCAGAGACATTCAGGAGGCGGCGAGCAATACTCTGCAGTTCTGTGGTTCAACCTAACTTGTGAACTCCGAGACTTTTGACGGCTAAAAGTTCACAGGTCAGGATCACTGTGACACGTCTGGAGGTCAGGATCAGGATCAGGATCAGGATCAGGATCAGGATTAGGATTAGGGTGAGGAGACGGGACACGTCCAAATGAAAACCCCAACCAACATCGAATCACATGACTGTGTGTGTGTGTGTGTGTGTGTGTGTGTGTGTGTGTGTGTGTGTGTGTGTGTGTGTGTGTGTGTGTGTGTGTGTGTGTGTGTGTGTGTGTGTGTGTGAATGCATTCGGGGTGGGATGATTTGTACAATTGGAAAAATGCTGCAACTCCCAGGAACGAATGAGTCACACTTAAACACACACACACGCACGCATGCACACACACTTCCAAGAGACAGCGCAGAGCTTTGATTAGAAAGACACACACAGACACACACGCACTCACGTTCTGATTGTTCTCTTGCACGTGTTTTGGCGATTTTTATAGCTTCTCACATCAGAACCGGTGCAGCTGCAGCAATTAATTTAAAAAACAAAAAACGTCTCTTTTTTTTTTTAAATTAGCAAGTGCTTCAGGAATTGAAGCCGACATGATGAGTCTTTTAAACGTCCGGTCTGAAGTTACAGCCAATCACAGCTCAGAACAACTGATCAATTTAAAAAAAAATAAAAAAATGTCCCCTTGTTCTTCCAAAATATTGATAATGAATTATTACTACACACTTGTGCTGTGACATCGGACGTGTTCTTGTATTTGGTATTTTTGTGACATTGTTCACATGTACGTAATAAAATATATACACGGTTTGGCCCCGTTTACACGTTTCAAGCGGAAACGAAAAACTCCAAATCCCAGAATGCACTGCTGTCGCCAACACTCGGTTAGTGTTTGTCGTCATGGCGACGGGGCGAAGCTGAGCTGTTTCCCCGTGGTGAGCGAGGAAAGGAAACGGAGCAGAGCGACTGTGTGTGTTTATCTCAGACACATGAGACACAGACATGTGACGACGAAATGACCTGATCTCATGTGTTTTTGTCTCTGACTTTCACTTTTCCTCCTCCTCTTTTTTTTTTTTTTTTGTCTCATGAACTTTTGCCTGTCAGAAACAAGGGTTTCAGTTCATCCAGTCTGATAAGTAACTGGATCTTTAAACTTCACAATTAAATAAAAGTTTAATTCCCTATATCTAGTTTGCATGTTTGGTACTTTTTGAATGGAATTTCAACACTGGAACTTGGTGTTTCTGTTTATTTAAACCTTCGCCAATGAAAGTTGGGGGCGGAAGGTTATGTTTTTCCCTGCATGTATTTATTTATTGGTTTGTATGTATGTGTTTTACCTCGTTGGATGTTTCCATTAGGTTTTGATAGCGAGTGGGTCAAAGGTCAAGGTCACGAAAAGGTCAAAAACATGTTTTCGTTATAGCGCGGTCAGTTCTCATTCGATTGACGTCAAACCAAAGCCAGAATGTTTAGTTTTCAATTTGCTATCCTCTCATCTGACACATGATACAGTGACGTCATGACCCTGGCGATCCATCTGAGGTCAAAGGTCAAACAATGACAACATGAAGCAATTCAATTGACCACGATGAATGATGGAAGGAGTGATGTGGTGGATCAAATAACCTTGTAATCCATTGGTTTCCATGGTGACAAATGTGAAAAACCTTCATTTTGGGTTTATAAGACAAGACAACGGTGCTTGAAATTGGCTACATGTTGAGGTTGTATTGTCATTTTTGGTAGTACTTGTTTGTTTGTTTTTTCTGTGAAGATATTGACATTTTCCTCCAAACATTTAGGTTTAAATTTCAAGGGTTGTTCCGGCACTATTTTACTGGTTAAAATGAAATGAAGTCGTCTTTAGCCCCCTGAACCTGTTTGACACGCCTCGTGGTGTTTTGGACACAGGTTGTCCAGGTTGATCACGACCGGGATGTAATGACCAGAGGAAACCACCGGATGGCGCTCTGATCAAACGCTCGCTTTGCTTTTCTTTCAGGTCGACCCTGCAGAAGAAAACCTCCTCCTTCTCTCTTCTGTCTCCTGATGGCTGGTCCCTCAGAGGGGTGAGAACTATGTTATTATGTAATATTATGTTTACCACGAGTCGTCCGGTGAAACTGCTGCATTTTAGTTTAGCGTTGGTTTTGTCTAAACAAGCAAACATCCACCAGGGGCCCAAATGGAATTACTTGATTTTTGACACGTAACTGCAAGGTGAGGTACAAGTAACAGTCTTTAATATTATATCAGCAATGGCAGAAGAAGAACAATAGTAGAAGAATCGCAGTTTAACTCTATATAAAGATTCTTGTCTAAACTTCTTGAGACAGTTTCTGCAAATCTACACAGTAAAACATGGAGCTCCGCAGGGTTCAGTGTTGGTCCCCTCCTTTTTTTGGCAAAACTGTTCATAAACATCTCATGGCTGCTAACGACACTCGACTCATCTGAACACAATTATTAACGCCTCTCCTTCTTTTACATTTTCTTTACTACGTCTTCTCTCGTTACTTCTTTCTTTTCTTTTACCCGCCTTCTACTGTCCATCTCTTTCTTCTCTTTTCATCTACATTTTCTGTTTCCTCTACTTCTTTCCCCTCTTCTTCCACCTTTTTTTTATCTTCTACTTCTTATGCTTTCGCTTCAGCATCTTCGTCTTTTTCTTTTCCTTATCTCCTTTTTTTATTTCCTCATTATTTTTTGTTTGTGTTTCTCTTGTAATATTTCTTCTTTCTGTACTTTTTTCTTTCACATAAACAAGCGAATCAATTCCAAAATAAATTAACCTCCATTCTTAATACTTTGCATTTATTGCGTATTTATTAGAACACATCAATGTGCAATATTACAAAAGCACAATAAATATGGGACTCTGTATCAGATTTCGGATTTTCCTCTGTGTATTATTTTGTCTTCACTTCATACGACAAAAGTCATTGCTAATTGTTGGGGGGGTTTTTTCTTTTGTTTTTTTTTCTTTTAATAAATCAGAGTCGTGGTTCTTTGTGTGTCATTTCGTCTCCTGCAACTCCTAATTATAGACACAGTGCCCCCCCCCCAACGACCGTCACTTCCTGTTTGTCCAATGGGAACCCAGTGGACACACACACACACACACACACACACACACACACACACACACACACACACACACACACACACACACACATTGTGAAGGGTTCCTGTTCCTGAGGGTCTGCAGATCCACTCAGGGAGTCAGTGAGGCTGAAGAGGCGCAGGAGGAGAGAGGTGATCAGCAGAGCGGAGAAGGTTGTGAAGGAGGTGCAGAAGGTTTTGGACGGCAGCAGTGTGAAGGTAGAAGGAGGAAGAGGAAGAGGAAGAGGAAGGTGCAGGTGGAGAGTGATGTGACTGAAGGAGGCGATCTCTTCCCGAGGACTGGCGGAGCCGCGACTGCCGGCATGTGAGACGGAGCAACGACAGGAGAGCTGATGTGACTTTTGGGATTGAAAGAAAGTGATCTGGAGGAAGAGGAGAAGGCTCACAGGGAGGAGGAGGAGGAGGAGGAGGAGGAGGAAGAACCGAGAGGATCGTTGAGCTTTTTTTTGAGGAGCAGATCCCCACGATGGGCTGCTGTCTGTTTGTTTACTATCGGGTGAGTTTGATTCCCACTTCGCAGTGGTAAAGACAAAAGTCTTGCACTTTGTCGTCGAGTAAAATAGATTGATTTTTATTTTATTTCCCATTTGAATGCTATTTTTCTAGTATTATTTTTGGGTATGAGAGGCCGATTTGATCCGCCTGAGCCCAGAGCACAGCCTCCTTCACCTCCATCACAAACAAACTCAAGGATCCAAACTTACTGAGGTTGCACATGTAGAACTGGTACAAGGTACAGTAGGTGGCGAGGGACATCTGCAGGCAGGTACGTAGCAAACTGCATAGACAAATAGGGGCACATGGATGGTGCTTCTCCACCGCAGCCCTCAAAGTGCTCTACACTGTGAATCACATTCACACAGTCGCTCAGCAGTGGAGGCTGCGACCGTTCAAGGTGCTCAGTCCCTCCACTGGGAGCAACTTTGGATTTCAGAGTCTTGCTCAAGGACACGTGTAGTGGAAAAGAACCCGATCCGGATTTTTTTTTCTTCTTAAATTCATGAGGATGTCTTGTTTATTTGTTTTTTCAAGAGACTAACAAGGATGTGTTTGAAAAGACTTTGCACTTTGCACAGAATACTGTGGTACGTTACTGCTTACGTTGAGTAAACTTTAAAGTATTATACCAGGTGACGCAATGCTGGAAAGCTGGAAATCAGAATCTGGTCAACCTGAAGACAGTTTGACAGAAAGAGACGGGTTTTGTTTTTTTTCATCCTTGTATTAATAGTTAAGCCAGTTACATAGATAGGTATGTTGTTTAGGTAACCCATTCGTTCATAATTCATAGGAAATTTAAAGATTCATTATATTACATTAATAAATATTAGAACTGAGTAAATTTTAGAAACTGTTTAATGGCTAAACTTTGCAGTTGAAAAGAGTGTGACTATATATGTCCACACACACCTCAGTGGTGGATTTCAAAGAGGAAGTAGAATGACCCTATATGGCAGGTTCAGGCTCCTCCTCCTCACTGGTTTCCATGGTGACGGTGTGTTAAAGGTAAAGTCTGCCAGGTTACATAACATCCGGCCAACAACAAAGTCTGGACACAATACTGCACAAACAGCAGGCTTCCTGCTATTGTAGCCCTCTGAACCCCACATCCTCCTCCTCCTCCTCCTCCTCCACATGCTGCTCCACCTCCTCCTCCTCCTCCTCCTCCACATGCTGCTCCTCCTGCTTCACCTCCTCCCTCTCATGATCCTCTTATTATTCCTCCTCGTCTTCGTCTTCTCCCCCTCCTCTCACCTCCTCCTTTCACTGCTGTTTTTCTCCTCCTTCTCCTCCCTCTCTGCTCCCATCATGCTCTGTTCTCCCTCTTCCTAATTGACCTTTGTGTTTGTTATCCTTTCCTCTCCTCACATCTCCTCTAATGTCCTCCTCATCTCTATTGACCCCACTTCTCTGCTCCTTTCTCTCCCTTTCCTGCCTCCTCTCGCCTCCTGTCCTCCCTTTCTCTCCGTCTTTCATTCCCTCTCCCTTGTTTGTGTGCATCTCTTCACTCCATCCTACGTCTCCTCCTCTCCTCTCCTTTTCTCCTTTCCTTGTTCACTCCCTTCCTACCTTGTGTGCTACATTCTCGTTTTTTTCTTTCTATCTCCTTTTCTCTCCATCAATCATCTCTCCATTTCCTATTTTCTTTTCATAATTCACCTCCTTCTTTCACTTCTTTGTGGTGAAAGAGTGAGCATCTTCTCCCCTCCATCTCTCCATGCTTCACCTTTCTTTTTTCACCTTCTCTTGCTCCTCTCTCTCTCTCTCTCTCCATCCTCTCCTCTTTGTCCTCCTCATAAACAATATTCTTGTACATTTGGTCAAAACACAATGGAGACAAATGAAGGAAAACAATTGAAACACTTCTACAGTCTGTTAAATATGGCGGATAAACGATGTCATGAGATCAGTTCTGACTGAGAGTCTTTTAATCTTTGGAAACTGTTCCACCTCTTAACTAACCCTGGTTCCTGTAGAAGTTCCTGTGGACACCATGCAGCTACAGTGGGCTTCCTATTGTAGGAATTCACAATACAACCTCAGGATAGGGTATCACACTTCATTATTGAACAAAATCAAGACCTTTTCATGTTTTATGTGTTTTTTTAATTGCTCTGAACAAGGTTTTATTTTTAGTTTTTGGCATCACCCGTCTCAAAGTAGCAAGAAGGTCTAATTATTTATCTATGATTTAATAAACATGTATACGTCTGATCAGTATTTATCTAGAAATACACTCTGTAATCAGCACGGGCATCACAGGCATTCACTTCACTCACTATTACTTGTGAAACCAGGCATTTGATAAACAATCATTGTTTTCGCCTTGACGTGGGGTTTTCTTGTGTTGCAGAAGAAGAGGAAGCAGGCCAGCAGAGATGCAGACTCCCTCAGCCTCTGCAGTCTCGACATCAATGTAAGTGCACCTCCTCGACGTGTAAATGTTTCCAGACTAAAACCCTTCGACCTGCAGTCACTGAGGCAAAACTTCAGCTGTCATCATCAAAAGTATAAAACAAATATCAATGAAATGTAAATATCTACACAACTACCGTGTGATATATATATAAATTCAGAACTTTTTGAGGGTTTTCAATCATTTTTATGACCATATAATCTGAATTTGTGTCTTTCAGATAATTTAATAGTTGAGGCAGTTTGTTAAAAAAAAAAATAGAAAACTCCTCATTTCGCACAAAAACAGTCATATATTATATGCATGTGTATAAAAACATGTTTTCTTTTGATCTGATATAATATCAGCCCTGTTATGACAACATTTCAAATGAAAATACATAGTTTTGCCTTGACTCAGCAGCATTTTGAAAACAATGCCGTTTTCATGTGGGGCCTCTAGTGGGTGCTGCTGTTTGTTTTTGTAATGAAACCACACACGCGCGGATAGAACAACACACTATCAACATTAACGACGGTGAGAACACGGACATCCGTGTGGACCGACGGCCAAGTCGGATTGTTGTTCCGGCGACTTTCATCTATAAAAACTACCGATTCCTCTGACGTTCCGTTCGGACGGTTCAGAGCTGCTGCAGAGGGTTCACACTGCGTTACCATACGAGGAGGGAGTTCAAGTGGCCTCAGTGTGACAGAGTGTGACTCAGGGAGCAGCGACAGCACACAAACAATAGAGAGTCATTTATCTGAAGTTTGATGTCTGCCAGCGCCGCAGCAAACAAAGTGAGACTGACGGCTGTTTGGTCCCGGCGGAGCGTGCTGGACAGGGTGGACATCCTGTGTTCGACCCAGACAGGAGGGGGCGGGAACGCCCGGGAAGGAACGGGCTGCTGGCAGGGAGCTAAAAATACAGGAGGAAGGGCCCATCACCAGGGCAGAGGGCCCCATGAAGACCCCCGAGGATTTATCTCCTGAGTCTGGGCTCCTCCTGAGACAGACGCTGTTCCTTTACAGGACGATGTTTCAACGTCTTGTTTTTTTTTGAGTAAAGTTTTGTGTCGCTCTTGGGACATCTTGAATACGATGTCCTTTTCCACGAAAAATGGGAGAACCACTGAAAATGATGGAGTTAGCATGTTGGTCCACTAGTGGGTGCTGTTTGTTTGTTTGCTTTTGTGACGACGGAACACGGACATTTTTATGGACGCGCAACCAAGTTTGGATTGTTATGACGATGACTCTCAATTAGAAAACTACCAAAAAGTTCCGAGAGGACACGGACTGGGAGTCATGACACTCGCCATTGTTGTTATTGTCCGTCTCCTTACACAAGTGCATAACGACTATTTATAGCAACGTCTCCGCTGTCTGCACGGGGATGGAGCCCAAGCTTTTCAGAAAAGTTGAATTTTCCCCGTTTCCACGGCGACGGACCATTTTCTAAAAGTTCCCCCCCTGGAGCCGTCGCGTTTTTATTGTCGCCGAGCAACATTATCGTGTAAATGGACTCAAAACACATTGCATTTCTACTTAAAAAAGCCAGTGACAGCTTTAGACCGTCATTTTGCACTCGGCAGTCAACACATCTCGCAGCTTATTGAATAAACATATTTCTCCTCCCGGTTTACGCTGAGTTCAATAAACTCATCAATGGTCGTTCATCCAGCAGCCCAGAGCCGGAGGGCCTCAGCATAGCTTAATTAACTGGTGAAAAAAAACCAAACAAAACAAACAATCCATACTGGCTGTGGAGCCAGTAAGGATCCACCTCCAGGATAAACTTGTCAGTTCTGTAAAGCAGAACGACTCCAGAGCTAAATGATCCTCCTGACATGATTCATTTAAACACTTACCGCGTTTGGAATTTCACCCCAGATTAAAATCTACTCCTATTGAGGGTCATAGACACTTACTGTGTCTTGTTAAAACTTTTTAGAAATCAAGCAGTGGCTTGTAATTTGTAATTTGAAAGTAACTTTGCTGGTACTGTATTGTGTGTTCAGTTCATGTCGCTCATAAATGATGTGAATCATAAATCTTTCCACGCTCCACCACACCTCGGCTCCGGTCCAACATCAAGTCGGTTTGTCTCGGTTCAGGTAAAAAAGAAAAAAAAGGTGTATTTTCGATGTTTTCTATGTTTTCTATTTTTCGCTTGGCGTCTCTCCTTTCAAACAATGGATCTGACTCAGAGGAGCTGCTTTTATTAGCTGAGGGGGGGTCGGAGGTCACACTGACGCTCTGGCTCTGGTACCAGTCACACATTTCACAGGAAACTCATGAAAACCTTCATGAAAATAACACAATGGGGTCATGATGCTCTATTACTGCCGTTGACCGAGGCTTTTACAATTAATTTTCCATTTACTCCGAGTTCTGATGTCACATGTGTTAAAGGCGGGTAACATCAGTATTAACTTTTAAAGGCGAATTTGATATTCTATATCTAATTATATATCTAATTCAAAAGTAAGACAGTGTGTAAGTTATGTCCTGCAAAAGTTACCAAGAGGAGGAAAAAGATAATAGCATTAGCTCAATGTCACTCCTCAGTAACTGCAGCTTCCAGCTGTGCTACATGCAACATGCTAAAGATTGGTTCTCGTCTTTTTTTTAAAAATGATCATCGGAGCATCCCGACCTTTTCTTTTCATCAAGCCTTGGTCAAGTTCGGACTTCAGAAATAGAAGCAGGATATTTTTCCCCCCTGAGGACATTTATTCTAATAAAACATGAATCAAACTTTAATTTAAGTTACATTTACGATCCCAACACATGAATAAATGATGTAAAAACACAAAACGATCGACTGGAAAAAAAAAACCAGGACGCATCTCGGTCTGCCTGCAGGCGCCCCTCTTCAGTAATTACAGTCCTGACACATCGAGCGGCGCCGAGCGATTCCAGCAGCTCCACCAGCAGTACAATCAGGGTCATTTAATACTAAATCAGGTGACATTAACACATTACGAAACAGCAGATACCTCAATAATTCTTCTTGCAAAGGTATTGATACCTCTTGAACCTTTCCACAAATACAACCACAAATGCCGATGCATTTTATTGGGATTTTATATGACAGACCAACACAATATGCCTTTATTTGTTATTTATTAAATCCACTTTACAATTATGAGACAAGTTGTTTTGGCCCTTCTAATAAGATCACGGTAAAATACATGCAATGTGACAATTGTGTCAATACTTTTGCAAGCCACTGTATATTCTACTTTATTATCCAATTAACTACACTTTATTTCAATGATTTTTGCACTTTTTCTTTCATTCCTAATTTACTTTTCAGGCAAAATAATTACACACATTAGAAGATGTGTATTTCAATTAATTTGCCTTTGTAATTTATATCTTCTCTCGGTGATTTATGTGTGCATGCGATGGGATTCCTCGACTTAGAAAAATGGATCACAGGAATTTTAAATTGGCTTAAATTATTCTTCATTTGTGAATAAACCTCCACAGTAAAAAAAAATATGACCATCAGTTATTGTTTATTATCTTAACGATTTGTGAAGTATACTTATTTTTAATTATTCTGGATGTAATTTAATTAGTGTTGAAATGGAGAAAAAGTTAATTTATCACATTTACAGATCGATTAGTTCAGATGAACTGGCGACGTCGTCATTTTAATCAGCTTCACTTGAATTTTATCAGTTATAGGTGGAGTTGGCTGCTTCGGAGGAATTCTTGACAATGAAGAATATGAACTAGAAAGAATGAAAAGGGACGGGCAGCGCGATGAAGAAAAGAAAATTGAAAAGGGTTAGGGTTAGGAAGGAAGTGCCGTAGCGGGTGAGGGGGTGAGGGAGGCGGTGAATAAATGAGTCAGTGATAACAGAGAGAGTGAGTGCATGAGCAAAGTGTGAGTCCTCCACCAGAGCGAGTGAGGAGGAGGACGAGTGCAGCAGAGTCAGACGTCGTCCGGACCGACCGCCAAAGTCTTTTTCTTTTGACCTTCAGCATCCGAACTCTGGACTCTTTAATAGGAACTGTAATTACTAAAACTCCATCTGGACGTTCTTTCAGAAACTTGAAATTTCATTGGCTCATTTTCTTTGTTTGAGTAAAAGTGCTTTGGACACATTCAGAGTACCGACGTCTGCAAAGTACTCAAACTCCTTCTGGACTCTTCAGACGATCTCTCGGGATTTTGTCGGATTCAACTGGTTGATAAAGTCAACGTACTTGTCTATTGTTCACTTTGGCTGATTTTACCTGCACAATGAGTCAAAGTACTTAGGAACGTCTCCGTTCTGAACTCCTCGCTCTCAATTCTGACGATCTGGAGCACCAACAGGCGTGAACGTCGTCTCTAAACGGTGAAAGCAGAAACACTTTCCCTGGACTCATTGAACAATTATTCTCCATCTGGTGTGTTAAATTGTTTCGTCCTCATTGTTGGGTCCTTCGTTTGAGTTGGTGTTACCTGCACAAGGACTCTTCAGGAATTTTCCGACAATCTTCAGGTATTTTCGGAGACTGTGGAGAAGCTTTACTTCTATCCTTCATTGGATCTGAGGTTACGTGTGGAAACAGGCGCCGTCTTCTTAAAGCTACAGCCACCTGCACAATAAGCCAGGAGACTCTGGACTTCAGAAGACAAGAAAGCTGGAATTGGTTTTTTTTTAGCACTTTTACAGCTCACAAGTTTTCCTGAACTCTGGTCGGACAAGTACTGGGCTCACAGTCCCTCCTCCGGACCTTCATCACCACTCGCCTTCTGGTTATCTTGGATCCAGTCTCGGCTCGGGGAGAGGTCCCAACTCTGGCACTGGTCTCTGAGCTGGTTGAGCAGCATGGTGGCGGGTCAGAGGCCAGTCGGCCTGCTGGTACCGTGGTTTAACTCCGTGGATTTCAGCAAAAAGAGCAGCAGCAGCAGTATGGGGAAACAGGTGGAGGTAAGGGGGTTGGGGGGAAGCGAGAACTTTTGTTTATGAGGAAGGAAAAAAACTGCAGTGATCTTCCTACTTGAAGTCCTTCATGCTGACTGATGGGCTAATGTAGATGTGTTAAAAAGTTCAACCAAGTGGGAAATGTGGGTTATTAACTCTGGCTGTATTATTAGTCACTACAGGATGAGGCTGTTGTCCTTTGCAGCAATAGATTGCAGCTTAATCGCAATTGTTACTCTGATTTCACAATATTTTGCTGCGTACTTTAATCTACACTGGTCTCTGGCTGATCTCTGCACTACTTCGCTCTGTGCGCAGCCATATAGTGTTGTTTCGGACAACACAAGCCAGTGTTTGCAGCGTTCCCTTCAACAGAGTCGAGCTCCTGACCTGAAAGTGAGTCGGTGTGCTGCGAACCTGCTGTAATTAGATAACCAATCCATCGCCGACCAACTGTACCGAATCGATCTCTGTTGGAATGAATCAGTTAACGGGCCATCGCACGCAGAAACCCATGTCCGATGGAAACTTCTCAAACTTGCCACAAATAAACCCGGGACTTTTTATCCTCAGTGACACTCGTGGTCTCCAGGCGACAAGCGGCTCACAAAAAGAGAGGTGAAGGCAGGATGGAGGCGAGTGTCAGAACTGATGTGACAGAAGTAGAGCAGACAGAGGCAAAGATATGACGCTTGGTTTTAGAGAAACTGACAGGAGACAACCCGCCGCGACTTCTATGTGACCATGAAACCTTTTCTGAAACCACAACGTCAAAACAGTGCAGTTTTCAGCTGGAACGTTGTTGTGTAAACTGAGCCTAAAACAAGATCCGTAGGACGTCAGGAACTATGAAAAAAAAACCACACAAAACATGAAAACTGGGAAACGATCGAAATCAAAAAATACCAGAAACGTGAAATTTGAGCTTTTTGTAGAGTTTTCTAACTGCTTGTGACGAGTTTCTTTGGTTTTCTGGTTTGAGGTAAGTGGGGACTTTGCATTCGGATGGATGGATGGATGGATGGATGGATGGATGGATGGATGGGGATAAACAATAACAATCTAACTTGCAGTGGATAAAAACAGTCGGTAAGATGATTATATTTATAGGTTTCTGTATTTTGGCATTAAGATTAGTTTCAGTTTACGGTGGAACTCTGCTCTTCCTCTGTCAGTTGATTCAACATGTTTAAGTAGTCAATAATACAGTTCTTGTTCCTGAACAATGATCCGTCACACTGAATTCTATATTCTGTCATTTTGAATTTTCTAACCATGAATGCACAGTCCATAGTAAGATAAAGTATCACAGTTCAGTCCGTCTTTCACGCATTGATAAAAACATGTTCAGCCCTCGCCTGAGGTCAAATAATGAAATTAGTCATTACTATGAGGCACTATTTTCTAAAAGCGTCAGTGGGTGAGATCAGTTTCCCAGATAAAGCCGATGTCTGTGTTCTGACTGCGAGAGGAAACGACAGAGATGTTTTGTTGTGGAGTCTCTCAGCCGTTTTCCGTAAAGCAGCCGAATCCCTCCGACTGGACAAACGGTTGATTGGTCTGCACTTGGCATGAATCACGAGGTGTTGGGAACGTGACTCTTGTGTTTGTGAGAGAAAGAGAGAGAGAGAGAGAGAGTCTGGCACACGGGAGCAGATTTTGAGTCACACCATTGTTTTCACGTCCAGTGCTTCGGCTAAACGTCGGCAGCTTTCCCGAAAAGCGCTCAAGCAACACTTGAAAACAAACATCAGAAGGGATGCGAGTGCAGGGAACCACTTCACGAGTTCTCAGGACCATGTGGGAAGTTCAGAAATTAAATCGACTGCATTTTCATTCCCACCATCTCCTATATATCGCGTCCACGGCGTTCTGGGAGTCTTTCCCCGCCGACACCGAAGCTCTGTTTACATGACAATGTTTTAATGTGTAAATGCTAAACTCTCATTGTGCTTTCGGTGGCCATTTACATTTCTATTGTGCTCGGAGTCACCGGAAATGCAACTCTATGAAAACGCTCCTGCTCCGTGCAGTCGACTGAATTGCTGCAGCTGCGAACGAAGTCAAGTTCTTCTGCACAGGCCCAACATGCTAACTACATTGCGTCAGTATTTCTGCTTTTTCCGACGCAAACAAAAAAATTTTGAAATGAAAACAGAGAAATTATGCTTTTCACTTGAAACGTTGTCATATAAACGAGGCCTGAGCCTTCAGACTGTTGGACCATCACACTTCCAAAACACTGGTTATATGTGGCGTTTCTCTCCAGGAGCCCAGCACTAAGCGCAGCAAGCCCGTGTCCAAGGTGACGTCTCTGGCCAACCTGCTGCCGCCCGTCAAGACGGCGCCGCTGAAGAGGATTGGTCTGACTCTGCAGGTAAAGAGCCAATCAGGTCACTCCATCGCCTTCACTGGTATCAGATTAAACAGGCTGGTTAAAGCAGAATAAGCTACAGTGAATATTCAGTTGTGTAAGTACAGTTCATTTATAGTATATTTTGGTTTAAGTATTAAGAACACAACATACAGGAAGTGGATGTTTTACACATTTAAAAAAAATCTGACTAAAATTTTAAATGCAAAGTTTCAGTATTTTGAAGTTAAAATATTTAAGGTATTGATATAAATATTAAAATGTAGAAAAGAAACGTAAAGTAAAAATGAGAAAAAGTTCAAATGTAGAGAACAAACTGAAACTGTTTGTTAAAATGATTGATTATAAGGGAAAAAGATTTTAACATTTCATTAAAAAAAACAAAGAAAAATATAAAATTGTTGAGGTGAAAATCTTCATCTTTTGGTGGGAAAGTTCAAACTGCATTCAAACTACTGAAGATAAACTCTGAAGTCAAAATGTTCTATGTTGAGATTTAAGGTAATTCATTTTGAATTGCTGAGATTATAGTAAAAAAAATGTTAAAAGTTTCTGATCTGAAGAGTTTTAAGTCAAAAAACTTGGAGCTGAGATGTTGAAATTGAAGTTAAAATGTTGAGTCTTTCCATTTTAAGAGAAATAAGCAAGTCAAAATGTTCTCATGTGGAAAAATTTAGATTTTCGTTAAAATGCCAAAAACAAAAGTTCAGTCTGAAGTAAAAATTTTAGTATTCTGGTCAGAATAAAGAGGCTTCATGTATGTTCACACATTTTCAAAGCAGCAAGTAGAAAGTTGACGTGTTTCTGTCTCCAGCGCTCCATCAGCTTCAGGAATGACAGTCGAACCGAGAAAGCCACTCCTCTTCCTCCTCATCACTTCTCCTCCTCCTCCTCCACCATGAAGACTCGCGTCATCTCCGCCACCGTCTCCAACCCCTCGTCGTCCATGACCGTGCCTCGCGTTTCCACGGCGACGTCCTCGGCGTCCAAGCGGCGCGACAGCAAGCTGTGGAGCGAGACGTTCGACGTCCGGCTGGGAGCGACGCAGCCACTCAGCCCCAAGGAGATCAAACGACAAGAGGTGAGGCGGCCGAGCGTCCTCCTTTTAATCTTCGCTGACTCCACACTTCATGCTACGTTAAAATGTTAAAATGATAACTTGACAGTCGCATGACCGGGTGTTTTTTTTTTCCCCCACTGCAGGCCATATTTGAGTTGGCTCAGGGGGAACAGGATCTGGTGGAAGACCTCAAGTTGGCCAAGAAGGTAAATAAAAAGCAGCATCGTCGGCATACGGTGTTATTCAGTTTCCCGTTGTGTAAAGGACTGAAGATGGATCATTTTAAACTGTTAGTACCTACTATAGTTTTAGCTTCGGGAAGTAATAAAGTCATTTTAGTAGCTACAGCTGACAAAAAAAAGTAAACTTGGGGGAGTGTTTCTTGTCCTGCCGATGTGTCGGCGCTTTGTGGTTCAGACTGATCCATTGTTCAAGTTCAGCAGGAGTCGGCCGTCAGGTCTTGAAGATGATGCAATAATCCAGTGCAATAATCTATAATTCATCATAAATCCAGTGCAATAACTAACACAAATCCAGTTCAATGATTTCTCAGTGTAAATGCATTAAGTTTGTGTATCCTGCTTGGTCTGCTGCTACGGTATGAGGGTAGATTCACCCTCCAACAGTGAAACTGAATTATGAGCCTGTAGCTGTTGACACGACTTTACAGTAAAAATGCCAAATTTAGTTTTTATAGCATGATGATGATAAAAATCATCTTCCTCTGTGGCTTTATTTGCTCATGTTTTTGTCTTGTTGTGCTGCAGGCGTACCACGACCCCATGCTGAAGCTGTCCATCATGACCGGGCAGGAACTGAACCAGATCTTCGGCACGCTGGACTCGCTGATACCGCTGCATGAAGGTAGGAGGTCTGGTTTTAAAGTTTCTAACATTCAGGGTCCGTGCACATGACGGCATTCTCACGTCCAAAACCCGCGTCGCGTTTCGGGTGTCCGATCACACGAGAATCGTTTCGCTCTGTTGTGTAAATGAACAACCAAAAAACGCATCAAGAGTTTAGCGGTTCCACTTGGGAAGCTTGTTGTCTCGTTTAGTGTCAGTGTAGAAAGGACTGTGGTGAACCTCCTGCTTCTTCTCAGATCTGCTGAGTCGGCTGCGAGGCGCCAGAAAACCCGATGGGTCCACCGAACATGTCGGACACATCTTAACCGACTGGGTGAGAGTTTTTCAAAGCCGCTCCTTTTAAAGAAGTTGTCTTTCCCCGGCCCCCTGCCTGAGTAACCCCCCCCGTCTCTGTGTACCTGCAGCTGCCCTGCCTCTCCTCCTACACCGCGTACTGCAGCAACCAGGTGAAAGCCAAAACTCTGCTGGACCAGAAGAAGCAGGACCGGCGGGTCCAGGACTTCCTGCAGCGGTGCATCCAGTCGCCCTTCAGCAGGAAGTTGGACCTGTGGAACTTCCTGGACATCCCCCGCAGCCGGCTGGTCAAATACCCGCTGCTGCTGAGGGAGATCCTGAAGCACACGGCCAACGACCACCAGGACCGGCAGCACCTGGACGAGGCGGTGAGGACGATGCACTTTCTATCTCTCGGGACAGAAAGACGGCAGCACTGGCAACCCGTGGTGTCTGATAGGGGAATCAAGAGAAGCGTTGAGGAATCCCACCTGGTGACCGGGGTTTGGTCGGTTGTCTGATCCCCAGATGCTGATGGTTCAGAGCGTGGTGGCGGACATCAACAGGCGGACGGGAGAATCGGAGTGTCAGTACTACAAGGACCGCCTGCTGTACGCCGAGGACGGACAGAAGGACGGGCTGATCGAGCGATCCAGGACGCTGAGCTGCCACGGAGAGCTGAAGAACAACCGAGGACTGGTTGGTTCAATTACTGTCGTTACTAATCCACACTTCAGATCTCTAATCAGCAGAACTCGTGATTTAGTTAATAGCCTCTGATCATACAGTCGGAAAAAGATGAGCTGATGTTTATGTAGCTGATTTTGTGTTGTACCTATACTCCTTTAAAACCGACTGAGGAGTAATTTAAATTAAAAAAAATGTTTTTTCTTTTGCAGAAACTCCACGTGTTCCTATTCCAGGACGTCCTGGTCATCACCAGGTCCACCTCGCTCAACGACCAGCAGATCAGCTACCAGCTCTGCCGACAGCCAATCCCCATCCGGCAGCTGGACCTGGAGGACCTATCGGATGGAGAGATGAGGGTGGGCGGGTCCATCAGAGGAGCCTTCAGTAACAACGAGCGAAGTGAGTACGATGTCATTTAAAAAGTCATTTGTACACTTCTTACAATCATGATCATTATGGTGAAATAACCTTTCATATTTCTAGATACTAGATTTCTTTTTTTTTTGTCATGAATTTAAAGCTTAAAAAGAAAAAAAATAAAGCCTTACATGTAATTTTCTCAGTTTATTTCTTAAAAATCGTTTTTTCATAACTTTCCCTGAGAATATCGCTTCTGTCTTGTAAACTGTGTGGGGTTTTCTCTATGGATTTTTCATTAAAATATCTATCTATAGAATTTCTTTACATTTAAAATTGACAAGTTTTATTGGAATATTTTTGACTCATTTGTTAAATATGTCCCTCGCTTTACGGTCACTCCACCACCTCTTGTGCATAAAAATGAATCCTGATCCAGCCTTTAACCGCAGTGACACCCTCTGTACCTGCCGTTGTTCTTCCCACAGCCAAGAACTTCTTCCGGGTTTCGCTCCGCGGCGCGGCGCCGATGCAGAGTCACTACTTCCAGGCCAGCGACGCCTTCAACAAGCAGCAGTGGATCAACTGCATCCGCCAGGCCAGAGAGGCCGCGGCGCTGACCGCCGACACCGGGCCCGGGCCGAGAGGCGACTCGGGGCTGGAAAGTGGAAAAGTGGTGTGGAGGAAGATGGAGGCGGGTGTGGACGGAGAGGCGGGGCTTCACGGAGAGAAGGAGGAGGAGGAGGAGGAGGTGAGCGAGGGGAGACTCGAAGGAGAGGAGAGTTCGGAGGTGGACGGAGGGTCGGGGATGGACAGGGAGACGAGGCCGGACGCCAGCGGGGTGCAGGCGGGTGTGCCGGTGGAGGCGGGGCTTCCAGCTGACAGACAGGAGGGAGCCGCCGCGGAGTGGAAGACGCTCGGCGAAGAGGAGACGCTCGGCGGAGGCGGCCGTGACGTTTCCGCCTCCTCGCCCTCCACGGGGGAGGGGGCGGAGGAGGAGGAAGAGGAGGGCATGGACACTGGAGACTGGCTAACCCACAGGTGCTGATGTTAAGGAACGCTGAAGGACAGAAGCGTCGGCCAATCAGAGAGGAGGATCGCTGACGGTGTTACAGAGTCCGACGAACGTCGATGAGGCCCCGTTTACACAACAACGCTTCATGTGAAAACATCCGTTTTTTTGTTTTCGTTTCAGAAAAAAGTTTTGCATTCACACATCAACGTTTTGAAAACAATGTCCATTTACACAAAAACCCTAGAAAACAATGTAGTTTGCATGTTGGGTCACTAGTGTGTGCTGTTTGTTTTTTTTCGTATTGAAAGCACAGACAGACACGTGGAGGGAACAAGACATTCTAAACATTAACAGTGGCGGCAACAATTACATTCTAGCAGACAGACGACCAAGTTGGATTGTTATTACAGTGATGTCAAAATAAAACTACCAAGTCGTAGGAGAATAAGGACTGGGAGTCACGACACTCTGGAAGAAAACATTGTTGTGTAGGAGATGGAGCCGAAGCATTATCATAAAGTTGTGTTTTCGTGTAAACAGACCCCCAAAACAAGACATTCCTACCAGCAATCGTTTTTAAATTGGAAAAAAATAAAATCTATTAATATCACATATTTCACACAAGGATTTTTTTCTTCAAATTATTATAGTACAAAATTAAAAAGACAACACACATTTCAGGAAAAAAAACATAACAATTGAGGGGTAAAAAAGTAACATTAAAAAAGATAAAAATAAGAAACTTTGAGTAAATATAAGAGATTTTCTAGAAATTTTAATTTCCAAGTGAAAAAAATTACCAAAGAAAACTTTTTCTTAGAAAAACAATACACATAAAAAAAATTCATGAAGGAAAAAAAAAGAATAACAAATAAATTATTATAGTGAAATGATGTGACGTGGTGAGATCCTGATGAACAAACTCTTCCAGCCGGTGTATCACCGTCTGACTCCGAGTGAATTGTCTGCTTTTACTTTTTCTTTTTTTTTTCCTGATTGTAAAACCATCAGGATTGTTTCGTCTGAACACACTGGAGAAAACAGACGAGGAGCTTGAAACCAGAAACGACTTTGTGAAATAACTTCACTCACACAGTGTATTTGATGAAGAAACACTTGTTTCAGTCCGGTCTTGATTTCTGTCTCTTGAAAAGTGGCGTAAAACTGACAATCGCATTATAAAACCATCTTTAACTAAATCTCTCTAAAAGGTTTCTCCCTTAAAGTTTGATTAAAAAAAAAAAAAATCTTGAGTGCTGCAATAGTGGGTGTTTAAAGAGAAATAGAAAGAGTCATTTTGATTTATTGAGTGTACATTTAGATAGACATACAGTCAATTGGAGTATCTTCAGGAGAATTATCATTACACACACACACACACACATACAGGTATTCAGGGGCAAGTGGACTGGGTGAGATGGAGAAACAAACTGTCATTACACACAAATGTTACAACACAGATAACTACATGGGACAAACCATCACGTTGCTTCCATCCTCCGTTTTTGTTTTTTGTTTTCCTTTAAACCAATCACACCTCCTTAAAGCACAACAAATGCGATCCGATGAATCTTTTGGGGACTTTTCATTTGACGCGTCATCTCTTTCTCCATGTTGTGTAAAACTGAAGCATCTCATAGCTGCTGTTGGAGTTTCTCCAGAGCTGCTTTGTTTGTGAATGGGGCTCAGAAACGTCTCGCCGCAGAGGGTTTGTGGTGTCCAGTGTGTGTGTGTGTGTGTGTGTGTGTGTGTGTGTGTGTGTGTGTGTGTGTGTGTGTGTGTGTGTGTGTGTAAAGTTTGTACATGATTGTATATGTATATACATGTAGGAACAGAGCCTGCCATGCTGTTGTTTGTGCTTACACGTGAAATATGACTTCAGCGTAGAGACAATCAGTTCAAACTGTTGTTTGCACACCTCAGAAAGACTTGAGGAAAGTTGCTCCTGGATGAAGCTTTTTTTTTGTTGTTTCCTGTCGTGTCGAAGTCAACGAATGAAGGTCGCCTGAGAGTCTGAACTGACACAGAACCAAAAGCATCAATAAATGGTTTCAAACGACCCCGTGTGAATAGTGACTGTTTGTGGAAAAACTACTCAGAACAACGTGTTTTATACAGATTTTAGTGTGATTAAGATGAAGCTCTGTGTTGAATTCTGCGTTTCCAGAGGTCTGAATGTTCTTCACCAGAGGAGGCTTTCATTTAACTACATCCCCTCATTCTATTATATGAGTGAATAAAGGCCTGGATTGAACGCTGTTCTCCAGAAGATGGCAGTGGAGCTGCGCAGAGCTCACTGAGGAGGCTGGAACCAGGATTTAATTACCCTCAGTTAGACTTGCAGGAGAACTTTCGCCAGGAAAGGGCCTATAAAGTTTCAGTTCAAAATGTTTTGCGGCAGGTCTGCAGGTTGAAGAGTCATGAAGTGTGAAAATGGCTCTCCACTCCATACTCAGAACTCCACACACTAAAATCCCCAAAAACCCAGACTAAACCCGGACGTTTACCCGGAGATGTTCCATTGACGACGTCAAGACAACTTGACAAGATGCAAACCGGATGGAAATGATCAGAGCCGAGCGAATAAAACCAACAGGACAGAAAACAGGAGTATGCAAAGTGAATCAAACAAGATGTAAAACCAGACACAAAGACACACAAATAACAACAGGGAGGTGAGAAGATAAAATTGAGAAAGAGGACAATGATACTTTTAATTTCAGGGGGGTCATTGGAAGAAGATTAATATATTTGTCTTGCAGAGGGAGAGGATACATTTATTTATTTATTTATTTATTTTGGGAGGGGGGCAGTAGAGAAGATAAATATACTTCTTTATTTGTATTTTTTTCCAGCCTTCGGGCTGCTGTGCCCAGGGTGTCCTGACCCGCCATGCTCACTCCGAGCCGGTAGGTGGCGACGTCGAGCCTCCGTCTGCTTCTCGAAGCAGTAAAAAACCTGAACACAAGGAAGAGAAGAAGAAGTGGCATGGCGCGGCGGATGTGTAGGTTCGATTCCCTGCTCTCCAGGTCCGAGGGGGTAACAGCGGCGTCACGCGTCGAGTGAAGCCGGCCAGCGACGCCGCTCTTCCCGCTGGCGAAGCGACTCGAGAGTCCGACCATGTTCGACAGCTCCGCGGCCCGGAGGGAGCCCGCCCGTCCTCCGCGGAGGATGTCCGCCGCCCAGGAGCTCGGGGGCTGTCTTGACTCGCAGGACGTCGAGCTGATCGAAATATTCTCGCCCAGGGAGGCTCATCCCGGCGGGGACCGAGCGGGCACCGCCGGGGGGAGGACGGAGAGGAGGAACTGCATTCCGCAGGTGGCGGTTCACCAGCGGCACATGCCCATAGCGCCGCTCAAGCTCACCATACCGAGGAAAGCCAAAGAAAACAGGGGTGAGCCGCCGCTTCGTCGACAACAACCTCTGGCCGTTAGAAATAACCGGACAATTGAAAATTGCTGTTATTATCCACCGGTTTGATGGGAAACGGTTTAATGTCAGTTCGATTCCGTCCCCCGCCTCAAGTTTCTCACTGCCAAGTTCCATTGTCGGACAGCCGCTCTTCCCTGGTCGAGCAGCACCGTGAGGTCTTAGATTCGTCTCTGGGAACAACATCACACATATCGGCTATCGTGTCTATATTTAGATTTAATCTAATCTCGATCAACTTCAGCTGCTTTAACCCAAAAGCTCAGTCAAAACGGACTCATGGCCAACGGACGTGCTTGATGCTAACGGCTAACGCCGAGCTACTTCACATTCTTTAACATGATCACTGGAGGGTTTATGTTCACGTTGGGACAAATCCGAGTCACTGTGCGGCTGACTACAGTCACCAAAAAGACACGTTTAGGTGTGTAAAGCTGGGTGAACATGCTGGGGTGCCTGTTGGCCCGGGCGAGGTGACCGCCTCCTTGTTTACGTTTATTCGCTTAGCATGTGAGCAGCTCACATGTTTCCATGGCCTCATTTATTGCATTTATGAGTGTCAACAATTCATCATAATTACACCCTTGATTTAGACGATCTATAACAGTTGAGGTCTAAATCTGTGTTTTTATTTAGCCTGAGACATTAACAGCCTCATCTTTAGGTAAAAAAAATCACACAAATACACTGTTGCTTGTGCAGTTTTCAGCTTCTTCCACTCAAATGGAGTATTTTTGTTTCCTTCCTGATGGGAACCTGATTGCTATGAAACCACTGCATAAGATTGCTTTTTTATTATCCCAAATAATTTTTAATAAGATCAAAACACCAAACTCTGATATGCTGAATGAATGATTTATTTCTGATCATAATTCGACACAGGAGATCAACACAAACTGTTCACTTGGCCTGATGGAGAAAAGCAATAACCTAGAATTTGTACAACTTATAAATGGTAAATGGATTTTATTTATATAGCACTTTCCCACCACTTGAGAAGTCTGTAACTCGCTTTACACTGTTAATCACATTCACACACCAGTGGAGGCGGCTGCGGTGCAAGACGCTCAATCCATCCACTGGGAGCAATTTGGGTTTTAGTGCCTTGCTTAAGGACACTTCAACGTGTGGGCAATCAAACCTGCAACTTTGTGATTGTGGGGGATAACCACGCTCACCTTACAAACGACAAGAGATTCAAGTTCATCACCGAGAGTTTTAACTCCCAGAACAGAAACACGTCTATATTGTATATTAGCTCTCACTTTAATCAAAAATAAACATGCTTTCTGCAAGTTTGGGAATTTTTTAGAAGTTATAAACACCTGCGAGTTGTTGTGAGGAGAATTGTTCATGCGGAGGCAGGATGGAAACGACTGGTGCAAGATGCACACGTAAAAGGTGAAGACAGACAAAAGAAAGGTACTTCACCACAAAGAGAATGAATAATAAATACATCTGTGACAAAGGGAACTAATATTGATGGCAGAGGAGAACACTTCCTGGTCACGACGCCATTCTATTTGGTTTGTTTACGATTTTTATCAATCCCCGACAGTCATCAAGTGGTTCGTGGAATAGTTTGTCATTAGAACGTGAGCTGCACCATGAGCCTCTGCTGGGTTTTGCTCCGACAGGTGTGGCTCTCTGCGAGAAGCTGCAGCTCCTGTCTGAGGTGTGCCGCCTCCAGCTGAGACCTCCGTCCTGAGGGAGGCGCCTGCTTCTTCACCCCAGAGAGTCGCGCACACACACACAAAAAAAAGGCTGCAGCACTCTTAATTAAAGCAGCTCTCCATTCTTTATGGAATGGGCTTGGCTGTTGTTTTCTGTTGGATAAGAATTTCAGAAGTAGCTTTCAGTAGTATAACATTTAACAATGGTACAATATTATCGCATGTCGTTACACCATAGTTCATCAAAACGGTGGTTCCCGACCTGTGGTCCGAGGACCGCCGCAGCTCACAGGCAATGAGACGCTTTCTAAAATGGCTTTGTTAATAATTCTGCTTACAGGCTGAGCTTTTATTGTGGAAGGGACACATTTCTGTAAATGAAGCGGCGAGAACACGTCAAATTGAACCCAAACTGCTGACGCTGCTGTATTTTCAGTACGCCTTGGATGCGTTGGATCGATTACAGGCTTCAGACGGGCTTTTGTGGCGTTTGCATGTTCTCCCTGTGCACGTCCATCCCTCAGTCCAAAAACGTTCTCCCCTCTACCCCGGGGTTTATTACAGATTAATGGGTCACTGAAACCTAAAACGCGCTCCATCTTGCTTTCAGGTCTGCTGTCGTACATCCCCACGGAGTCCAGGGAGTACGAGGACATGATGACCGCCCTCACGTCCAGCTACCTCGACACGAACTCCGCCGGCTGCTTCACCTACAGCAAACCTCGGCTGGTCAACAATGAGCTGCTGGAGAAAGAGGTGAGAGATCTGCTGGCTGGAGGCGCCGCGCTGTACTGAACACTGGACACATTTTACAGAATCATTGCTGTTTGCCTTTCGATGCTACCACAGATTGCACAGAGTACAGCTGTGGGTTGTTTTTAACCTTGAGACAAGTCCTTATTGTTCTCAGCAGCAACAATTCAAACATCACAGTTACACCAGCAGCAGGACCAGGCCATCAGCGAATGTTTGTCCTTCAAACTATCGTGGCAAATTTCCTTTTCATTCTCTTATGCATTTCTTCTTGTCTGATATGATATTTTTTTCCATTTCATTCTGGTCCGATTTGCATTCTCGATGCTTCTTCTCAGATTTCTACAGATCTGTTTGATAAAAGTAGTTTTTGAAAAATAATTTGATTGTTTTTAAATTGTGACCGCATGATGTAATGTTTCACACTAATATGCAAAGGTCTGCTACCCGGTGAAAACCGCATAAACAAAATATAACAAAATCCTTGATAGAAAGACTTTAAAAGTAAGAAGCGACTGGCCTTGATTTATTTCTTTGGAATGAAATGAACTCTAAAAAAAGCCCTCAGAGCACAGACTTGCACCAGAGATTTTCCCAATGTGAGGCAGCAATGCAAACTTGTGCACGTTTTCTCGGTGTATGATGACCTGAAGAGGGCGTGTCTCTGGGTCTGTTTCAGTTTGTTGAGAAGAGGCGGGAGATGAAGGCAGATGGACGGACCGATAAGGAGCTGGAGGAGAGTTACTGCTTCCTGCTGACTGACGGTGCCAAGGTGAGATCAACGCTGACTGTACAGCCGGTTTCTCACTTCACCACACAGTCAGGATTTAAGGCATTTCACAAACCTGAATTCTGATCGGTAATTCAGATTTATTAGCCTTTTTCAGGTTTTTTTCCACCAAAATCCCATCTGCTTTGAATTTTCTTTGCCCAATCATTAAACAAAAGTTTGAATTTTTCCATAAGCTTTGATGTGTTTTATGTGTATGTGCTCCATACCACGCCGAAAATCCGCCTGAATGATCTCTAAATTCCAGAAACACGGGATTCTTCGAGGGTTTGACATCTCCATTCTTTCTGTCTTTTTGCTGATGTAGCTGCCCACGCTGTGTGAGAAGGGCTTGTGTTTGGCTCACAGCCAGATGAGCGTGCTGGGGAACCCCTGCAAAGGTAGGCGAGAGCACACGCTTCATACATGGATGGTGGGAATTCACCACACAGCCCCCCGAAAATGACATCTGTGTGTCTGTGTGTGTCTGTCCCTTCAGGTGTGTATCTGTCCAGATACTCAGACGTGCTCCAGAAGACCCCTCTCACCACCGGAGCGACAGGAGAGATCATCATCTTCAAAGTGATGAAGGTAGACCTGAGGAAACAATCAAAGCTTCAAGATGTCGGATCCTGCATGTTTTCCTCCTCTCGTCCCGGCTTTAGATTGATTTCTCACCATCGAGCTCCGTCTTGATAATCCCGTTTGTGTCGTTGGTTCCAGGGCAAAGTGAAGAGCATCTATGAAAACATAAAGACCTTTCTGGATCCGACGCCTCGCTTCGACAGCCACATCGCTAAAAACGCCAACAAGGTCACCTCGCTCACTTCCTTCCGCGCCTTCGAACTCACGCAGGTAAACTCGGCAGGCCTCCATGTGGCACTGATGTGTTATATGGAGTTTATCCTCTTGTTGTACGTCTCATCCGTAAATGTCACTTTAAATGTCTTTACTATTAATTTTCTCACTTTAAAGTTTTAGTGAGTTTATACATACACCTCCACATGTATGTATGTTTATTTTGCCGTCTCAGATTTTACTCCGAGTGAAATGTCGTCCCTCTGTTTATACCAGCAATACTTCTACGAGTACTCGTTCGACGAGCTGCGGCAGCGGCCTCGCCAGGTGTGTCCGTACGCCGTCGTCTCCTTCCAGATGAAGGGAAGAGACGCTCCCGTTCCCAGCATACCTTCAGCGCCAGTCAGGTACGGAGGTCAAAACTCACTGTCTGGCTTCACCCAGCAGGGCGCACCCTTAACAGGTCACAATCCAAGCAAACAAACACGATGTTTTTAAGTGAAAAGGCAAAACTACCACAACAAGTGGTTCTCAGAGCCACTGAAAATGAAATTTTTTGAAAACAGCTCCCAAGATGCAACTTTTCCAAAAACGCGTCGACTTCGTCGTCGTGGAAACGTGAGGAAAAGCAACTTTTCTTCATCGTTTCTACCATTTCTGTTGAAATGGACATAGTTTTCAAAACGTTGCCATGTAAACGTGAAACTTTTCTGAAACGATAATGCGAAAACAGTGCGTTTTCACTGGAAACATTGTCGTGTACGTCGGCTCTGACACACGAGAAAACTCTACGCAGAAAGTGAAAGCCCAGACAGGAGTCGGGGAATTTTCCCGCTGCGAGGAGAGAGCGACCTAACGCTCCATCTTTGTGTTTGATTGACAGGATGAACAGCCAATCAGCAGCAGCGAGCAAAGGTGAGCTACGGTTCCTCTTTCACATAAATAACTCAAACGTAGTGGTGCTGCAGGTACGAGACTGATCCTCTGAGCGAAAGGCTTTAACATTAGTCTGGCAAGAAAAACTTTTAGTTGATCATTTTCTGATGATTTAACAATATTGGGTGGTTCAGTTAAGTTTTGGGAACGTATTTGGAATGGGCTTCGCACTGAAACTGAGGGGAAACACTGAAGTTGTTGTTGTTGAGGTGGTTCTCTGTTCCTGTGTTCCCCTCACAGAACACACTCAGTTCACAGTGTGGTCCGGTGAGTTAGTGAAGGAGTTCAGCGTCCTCTTCCACGTCTCCCTTCAATCGTCCTCTCCGCCCTTCCTGCCCCACAAGCTGTGAGTCCTCAACCAGATCCTCTTCAGCATGAGCAGTTCATACTTTCAATTACTTTTTTTTGATCTGTTTGTATGTAATTATAATAATCTTGGATTATTTTCACATCATATTTCTCTTTTTATTCTAAATATCAAATGAGCAAAAAGGGGTGTTCTTTATTGTTTATTTCTTTATTCATTACATAGCTCTAAAGTGTAAACGTCTGAGGGGAGGAAGTGGTGGTTTTTTTTCATGTCTTCTCTCGCCCTTCAGACCAGACAAGCTGGACATGAGTCACGTGATGCGGCTGGAGCAGGTGACCACACTCATCCCGTCCAGCCTGTTGTCCTACAGCCTGTACACCAGCAGCCAGGAAGGTACAGCTCGGCGTCAACGCCTCGCTCTCTAATTAATTAAATAGAATTAATAGAGACGCGAATGTGATGCGTGTGTGTACTTTTTTGTGTGCGTGCAGTTGAGAAGGACGGCCATTTCTGCAGTCTTCTGGAGATGGTTGATAAGAGTCGGTCCACGACCAGCGTGACGAAGTTGCTGCACGAGCTGGAGCTGAAGGGAGTGGTGAGTCCCGCCGACGTCACAGAGGTCGTCCTGAAGTGTCAGTGTTGGTGTGATCGGAGGTGACGTGTGCTGCTGTGTGGACAGGTCGTGGTGGTCCCGCTGGCAGACAGGGGCTTCCTCTTCCTGCTGTCCAGTGTCCAGATGGCCCAGCCTGCAGGTACGACGCCGTCGTCTATAATTTATTGCGCGTGTCCAGAGCGATGTCGATGTAAACCCTGACCCTGGTGCTTTCAGAGCGATCAGACAGCTGGAAGAGGTGTCTTCAGGCTCTGTTCGTCTTCCCAGAGACAAGAGACGTTTCCAAATACAGTGAGTAACTTTTTTTTTTTTCGTCAAAGGTTTTCTAGCCGACTGTAATTGAGAAGGTGGAGTTGCTAGCGGTCCCACCTCACAGCGAGAACATCCTCGGTCCGGAAACGTCTGGTTTGCGCAGCGCTGATGTTTTTGTCTTTGTGCTTGCAGCCACACGCCGCTCCTCCTCGCCCCAGCTCGCCTCCGAGTTCTCCTCCAGCGCACCGGCGATGCCCCGCTTGAGGCAGTTCATCCCGGCGCTGCATCACGCGCTGGTCAAAGCCCGCGCTAACCCGCCCCCCGAGCTGTCGGCCGGGGTGGAGCAGCAAGCGCGGGAATACCTCGCCGGGCTGGAGGACGGCAAGGTCTCACCAGCAACTCATGATCTGCTCATCTGATAAGATCTGATCTTAATTCAGCCATGTGTTGTTACTGTATTGGTCCAAATATAAGGCTCCTTTTCCACCTTGTTTTTAAGTGAAAAGTGTTTAACAACAGTGGCCAGAGCCGCTGGAAATGACTCCCCAGGTAGAAACAAAGCTTTAGTAACAATAAGTGTCATGACTCCTTATTCTATTGGCTTTTCTCAGTGTAACTTCTTGTATCTGGACCTACTTTGCACCATATCTGAGTTGCGTGTGCCTTATTGACTTTATACAAGCTTTTCAAAAGATCTGAAGCGCGTTTCCCATTTGCATCTCCCGTCCTCCAGGTCCGACGCTACCCGATGGGCGAGTACGACTCCAAGCCGGACGAGGACATGGAGCAGCTTCCCGTTCCCAAACACCACCGGGTCAACATGGACAGCTATGTGCGTTGCTACCTGAGCAACCCCGCCTTCTACCTGCTGTCGGTGCCCCGGGCCAGGCAGATGATGGAGGCGTACTGCGTTGCCGAGCAGACGTCGGAGGGGAAGTCCCGGCCGAGCGCCGGAGAGCAGAGAGACTCGGCCAGGAAGGAGCCAGTGAGCAACGCGAAGGACAAGCAGACCAAGACCCAAAAGGTGAGGAGGTCGGATGTAAACTTAACGCGGCCTTTAGCTATTGTACCTTGAAAAAACAACATGCTGTCTGAAAGTGTGTGTTAAAGAAGAGTTTCACGTTTTACACTGCAGCGTTTTGAAAATGATCTGGTTACATGGTAATGGTAGAAACGCTGCGGTCGGCATGTTGGCTTCCTAGTTTTCTGCGGCTCCGAGCACTGCTGTAGTGCAAACGGACCCCCAGAACGTAACAAAAGTTTTGCTTTGTCACTTGAAATTGTTGGCATGTAAATGTGCCCCAAGACTGTGTGATAACAGAGGAGGACACACACACACACACACACACACACACACACACACACACACACACACACACATGTTACTCTGTTTATTGGGTTTCCTCTGAGGTGTTGGGCTGAACCCGGATATGTGGTTTCTATCACCCAGATGCAGCAGCTGATAGACCTCGTTCTGACCTGCAAGAGGAACGCAGAGAACGAGGTGACGATGGAGGAAGGCGCCGGGCCGAAGCCCGCGAGGAAGAAGAGGAAGCTGGAACAGGAGACGGCGGAGAGGGCGCTGAAGTTCCTGAAGGCGTCGCAAGAACCTGGAAAACTCAACCGGACAGCAGGTGAGACGGCGGTGGAAGCTTCCCCTCATGCTGTGCACTGCAATGGGCTCCAGCTAGACAGGAGAAAAAAAAATCCCTACAGATTTGTTTATCTTGCCTTGTTTTGCAGCAGCAGTCTGACTCTTTTCTTCTTTGCTTGTGTGAAAATGTGTTAAAGGTCCCATATGGTGCAAAAATCCTTTTATCTAATGATAATGTGTGTCCCCATATCCTGTGTATGAGGCCTTGATGGTTCCACTTTCTAGTGGATCTGTGCTCGTACAGACGATTTCACAACGGTGTTGTGAAATTGCCTGTGTTTTGCAGAAGAGTTTTCCTTCACGACGTAATGTGGGATAACATCCTCTGGCAGTGGGGCTCTGCTTTACTCACACGCTGAATAAATTCACCACGATATGAAAAGCCATAATGGTTACCCGTACAGTTGGCAGGAGCTAGCGTTGGCGTTAGCGACGGGGTAGTAACACTAACAACACGTACAGCCGAACCAACATATTCAGACACCCAGTGTTGTAAAATGCTGTGAAACGGCATTTGTCAGAACAGACATAGATTTCTGTCAGGTTTTTAACGTCCATTATCAGGGACGCTAAAGGGTCACCAGGTAACTGGGACACCAGTTGATTTGAAACACCAGAACACTCAGGACCATCGCTGGATTTGGGGAAAAAAACACTTTGTTGTTGGCCGTCCGACACCTATGTTGGAAAAACTGTATATTATGGGACCTTTAGAAGTCATCTAAAAGTGTGTGGATACTCATTTTCACCAGTTTCTTCTCCCGCGCTGATCTGTTGGCGTTTTGTTTTCTCTTGTCTGCTTTGAAGGAAGCCACGTCGCCGCCTCCTCTCCTGTCTCCTACTCCTCGGTGATGGGCTCAGTGGGTTTGAAGGATGTTGATTTATGCGAGGAAGGATCTGAACTTGCTTCCAAACTTTTCAGCCTGCTGGCAGGTGACAGAATCTGGATTTCTTCTCTTCCTGTCTGACCGCTGCTCAGTTACTTCAAATCCTTCAGCAACTTTCCTTTTAAACTATTGTCTTCAGCAGAAAAGCTCAATCAGAAATATTGGGCTTATAGTGTTTTTCTAGTGTTTAAAATATTAGTTTAAAAGTCAAAATTACATTAACCCTAACCCTAACCCTAACCCATTTAATTCAATACGTTTTGTTTATTATACATAAACTGTTAATTCATTTTTAATTTCTAATTGATTTAATTCCACATTGTGCTCGGTTGCCTGAAGGTATTTCTTCAAATTGTTTTTAAATATTGTTATAGAGATATGTTACTTTGGCTGAGTAGTGTGTGGGGGATGTGTAGCATTTAAACAGTTTCCAAAACACACTCGCCTTTCAGTAGAGAGAAATAACTTTTTTTTTTTTAAATGTGTATGTTTCAAGGCCTCAACCAGGCTGCCAGTGGAGCGACCGGCCAGAACGTCTCGGAGGCAGCAGAGGCGGGTCCGGGGGAGCCGTGGCCGTTCGACAGGCTGGCGGCGAAGCTGGGCCTGCCCACCAACTGTGACATCGACCTGAGGAAGCAGGAGGACCTGGAGGTAACCGAGGAAGCTTCACACTTTGACTAATATAGTTGATGAGCTGCTACTTTCAATATCTCAATTTTTTTCAGCATGTCTGTGTTTTGCTTTTGTTGTTGTTGTTTTTCTTTATAGCACCGGTAGCTCAAGTTACAAACGTGTGACACGCCGTGTTATTAGATTTTTGTAATACTGAAGCCATGACGTCCAGATTAATGGATGATAATGGTGAATATTTGAAATTTGAGGCGTTCCAATGAAATACTTCTTGGAACTCCATTTTTTTCTGTTGACAGTCAAAACCTTGTCTGGGTACCTATTCCAAGGACAATGGGAAGACATTTTGTTCTGACAACATTCTGATACAGGAAGTCACAAAAAGATGATCATTGTAGCAAAAGATTTTGTGACACCACAACATGACAGTAGAACATGGTTTCCAATAAAAATAAAGAAAAGAAAAGTGTTGCATCCCAAAGTATCCTGGTTCTCCTAAATACTAATATTCTGTTTATTCACTATCATTAATATTTATAGTGTGTTGTTCTCTGCTCATGTGTTTTATTACAAAAGCAAACATCACCTACGAGTGGCTCAACATGAAAACGACGTCATTTTCAGCATTTCTGCTAACGGCGTGGAAACGGACGCCGTTTTCAAAACGTCGACTTGTAAATGTAAAATTTTTGTGAAATGCAGCACATCGTCTCACCAGAGGTTAAAGCGTGTGTCCGTGTGTCTGTAGGAGCAGATGGCCGGCAGCGTCAGTAGTTTGGAGGGATTCAGTCCCGGCTCGCACAGCGGGGAGGCGAACCACCCCCCGGCGGCGGGGCGAGGGAGAGGGCCGCTGAAGAAAACGCATGTTTACGAGGAGGGCGAGGAGCTGATCCCCTGGGTCCTCGTCCCCATAACAGGTCCGTCTGTCCACCTGCGCGTCCTTGCTGGACATCCACAAACATCGTTTAGTCGATGATTAATAACCCCCCCTTAAAGCTGCTCCACCATATGGAGACTTATTTTTGATCGCTTCTTCTGCACTTTCAATCTTCATTATACAATAAGAAAAGTTTGAACTTTACTAAATTCATATAGAAGGAGGAGCAGATTAATTGTAAAGGTAGTGAAGCTGATGATGATGAGGTTGTTATTTTGGGAGGGGAACACAGTCCGTCACTTCAGAGGTATTTCATCCCATTGGTTGAAAACGAAAAGTATAGTCAGTTAACTAGTAATGGTTAGACAAAAGTGGGGAAAGAAACGAAAACCTCCCGTTTAACGGGGAGAAAGCTTGTTTGGAAGCGAGGCTCAACAGTTGTGAGGGGTTAAAAGGTTATCTTGCTTCCGTCGTAATTTCTGAGAAAAACTGTTGTAGTATTGATAACAACAAAAAAGTAGAAGTTTAAGTCGCATGTCTCGAGAACTGATTTAAAATGCCCCCAACCACTCCCGTCTCACCCGTCCAACAGGCGGCGTGTCCATTGAGTTACAAGTTAGATGCAAGAACACTTGTAGGGTAAAAAGGTCATTTCAATGTTAATTTCTGAAGGAAGCAAAACAAAAACTTGGCGTCAGTCTCACAAACATTGTGGCAAATGAACTGAGTCCATCGTTAGCCACGCCCCTTTAGCTCGAAATGAGTTTGAAGAAAGGCTATCCTTCTTCTATGATGATGAAAAAGGATCCGATTTTTTGACCGTTGATGATGATGATGATGATGAAGATGATGATGATGAAGGCTCTGCTGTGTCTGCAGGTCTGCACTCGGAGCGGTACTCCCACAGAGACTGGAACCTCCCTCAGGATCCCCGTTTCCAGCATTGCGCCACAGCAACCGCCGACTCCTCCAAAGCCGCGTCTCCGGGGAGGAGCCCCGCCCCCTCGCCCCACCCCACCTCCTCCTCCCTCTCCCCCGTCCCCAGCCCCCCTCCCTCCACCTCCCAGTGCCCGTCGCCCGAGCCCAGCCCCCCTTCGTCGCCCTTCCAGTGTCCGTCTCCCGACCCCAGCCCGCCCCCTTCCCCGTCCCAGTGCCCGTCCCCGGAGCCCAGCTCCCCCCCGTCTCCTCGGCGCAGCGCCGTACCTCCTCCTCCTCCTTCGCAGCACCCGTTACCTCAGACCAGGTCTCCCTCCTCCTCCTCCTCCTCCTCCTTCTCCCCCTCGTCTCTGTGGGCCTGGTCCCAGGAGTGCAACGACCTGAGCTCGCTCATTAAGAAGCAGAGTGGCACTAACGAGGAGCGGTTAGCTTCCCCGGCCTCCCGGGAGCCCCCAGGTAACATCCGGCAACCTGAGACCCCCTCTGAGGGTCCCCTCCCCCATCTGCTCATCTCACCCTGTGACCTTCACTCGTTTAAACGTGTCTCAGTTCAACCAAGCTGAAGTCGGTGGGAAGAAGATGCTCTATAATTTGCACGTTGGCTCTTCTTGAAATGAAAGAAATTTTCAAAATGACTAAGAAAAGAAGCAGCAACAGAACTTTTGAGATAAACTGCCAACCTGCGTTCAGCTTCTAGAAATGGAAGCGAACTGGATTTTGAGCACGTTAATGCTGATCACATGTACCGCGGATGTGAGTTAATGCTGGGAGACGTTTCACGCTGCTGTCAGGAGGACTGAGTTCAGGATTAACGAGGCTCCTCCAGTGGTGATCAGAAGTTTAGTGAATTATTAGACAACAGCACAGACGAATGCTGAAGCTCACATCGACAAACACCGCTAAAGCTACTCGTTTAATAATGCTGCTGTAGCTTTGTGCACATTTTCGTGACAGCGTGAACTATCAGTTGAATGTAACAAACAAATGACCCATTTGCAAGCAACTTAAATTCTACAACTCTGAGTCGCATGTTTGAGTGGATGACGGAGACGTTTTTGGTCTCCATTCATACCGTGTCTGTCTCTTGCAGGACAAAGAGAAGAGAAGACCGAGGAGACATTCATTCATCCGTCCAACCCTCCGGATCCAGAGAGGACTCGTCTCTCGCCACCGCCCGCTGAGCAAGCAGTGGAGGAGCAGAGGACAAGGGAGGACCCGGACCAGGCTGCTTATGGCGGGCAGAACCGAGGGGGTGGTGGTGCGGAGGAGGAGGAGGAGGAGGAGGAGGAGGCGGCGGCAGTGGGAAGTGTGAACCAACAGCCCGGTTCTTCCGCGTTTCCCCCCTTCGCCTCCTCGGCGCCTCCTCACAGGGGCAGGAATATCGACGACATCGTGGACAGACACCTGGGCGTCTTCTCCTCCGAGATGCAGCTCCTCCTGCAGGAGGAAAACATCCACTACGACTTCCCGCCGTCTCCCCACTCCACCTCAGACGCGGGGTCGGCCACGCCCCTGCCGTACGCCGCCATGTCCCAGTTCTCACAGTACGTCTCCTTCCACAACCCGTGCCCTCCGGTGCAGGACTACATGAACTCTCTGCAGGAAAGTATGCACAACATCCTGAGGGAGTTCGACGACGGGCGGCCGAGCAAGAAGGGCGCCGACTCGGCGCTGGCGAGCACAGTCAGTGCCTTCGTGGCCAGCGTGCGAGCGGGCAGCAGCGCGGGCGAAGACGGCGAGAAGGCGGACGAGCCGGCGGCTGCCGACGCCGGCGGGTCGGGCAGTCAAAGCCTGGCGCTCCCCGGCGGAGGCGACGCGTGGCGCCAGGATTCAAACTGCACAAGTTCCCCTTATCTGAAGGTCACTTTACCCGCTCCTACCTCTGCGGACGCCGCCGTCCCCAATCAGCCCCAGTGGAATCCACAGCAAAGCTTAGGCATCACGAGGATTGTCACTCAAGATGTGGTGCCGATGCAGGGAGTCCGCCCCGACGGGGATGGTGACGGCACCCTTGCAGCGGCAGGCGGTGACAGGACTTCAGGGCTCGGCGGCGTGCCTCAGACCCACGAGCAGAACTCCAGCGTGAGCTCTGCACCCGTCCCCGAGCCCGCCGCGGGCCCCGCCCCTCCCGTCACGGCCCTGACCTCCCTGATCAGCCAGCTGCAGCCAGAGGTCTTCAACAGCCTGGTGGAGATCATGAAGGACGTGAAGAAGAACTCCGTGCACTTCCACCTGCACAGCGCCGAGGCGGAGGATCCCGTGGACGAGGACGTCAAGGTAACCTCGGCTTTCACCGCGGAGGAGAGGGAGAGGGAGTCTGACCCCGAAGCTTTTATCAGCCAGGATCTGCAGTGAGCAGAATGTGTCTTTGGCCCTCGGTGATCAGTCGCAGGTTTCAGAACCGCTTCTGATTTTAAAGTATGACGGAGTTGAACCAAGACGTAACGGAGGAGGTTCGGATCGAGGTGTAAAAATGTCCTGAGACTGTTTTGGTTGATTAACCTCGGATGAGTCCAGTTGGATTCTTCACAGGCAGGTTTTTCCTGACTAAATTATGCAGGCTTTCTTTGCCCTCAATGTAGACTGGCGGGTTCACTCCGGTCAGGCTGTGTCCCTCTTGGTCGGAAGTCAAGAAAAGCTTCTATATTTTGAAGCGAAATTAATCCGTTTTCATATTTGCTCATGGTGCAGGAGCACCTGCTGAAGCAAGGTAACGTGGAGAGGAATCCTGTGGACTTCCTGAGGGAGGAAAACCCCGAGAGCAGACTGCTGGTCATCATTAAGAACAAAGACATCGAAGGACAAGTGCACAAGGTATGTGTGTGGTGAAGCTTCACGTCATCATCTTGTCCAGTTTGTTTTGAAGTGATTTCTAAAGTGTTTTCTATTCTGTAGTGGTGAATGTCTTTATATCAGCTGGTGTGACTGATGTTGGTGTGTCTCAGATCCCGGGCCTGGTCTCTCTGAAGCGACACCCGTCCGTGGTGTTTGTTGGAATCGACACGCTGGACGACATCAGGAACAACAGCTACAACGAGCTCTTCGTGTCGGGTGGCTGCATCGTCTCAGACGACCTGATCCTCATCCCAGATTTCATCTCTCACGGTGGGTCCAAGACAGGAAAGGTTTTGTTTCCTATTTATTTCCTAGTTCCAAATGTATTTCCTCCTCAGCCAAAATGATTCCTGACAAACTTTTTATTTTATTTTTTTTAATTGTGATAAACGACGGCTTTTTACATCGTGTTAGTTTCGTATCTCTTTCATCTTGGGGAATTGTTTTGTGAATGGTTGAGTCCCTCTGTCCATATGTCTTGTTTTCTACCTGTTTTCATTTTGTTTGTTCCAAGTTATTGGTTTCAATTGAAATAGTCATTTTATTACTTATTTATAAATATGGAATAGTTTTGGAGGATTTAATTTAATGGTTTTTATAGATTCATTTTAAATTAACATTTTTTCAAATATAATGCTTATGTTTCAAATTTATATATATATATATATATGTACTCTTGTAAATTTGATCAATGTTTTTATTGATTTCTTGTGATTTAACATGCAAAATCTTTTGTTCGGTCCTACATGATGATTTATTTTAAGTTCCCTCATTTGTATTTTTTAAATTTGAGCCGTCTTCTGCATAATTTGATTCACCTTTTTTAAAAGATGTTTTGTTGTTGCAGAGCGGTTGACGTCGCTACTGACGGTCCTGGAACAGCACAGTTCCCCTGAGAGACTTTGGAGGTGGAAGGTTCACTACAAAACGCTCAAAAAACTCAAAGAACAAGCCAGGTACCGGCTGCAGCTCATTTCTGATACCACACCGAGCACAGTCTGTCACGCCATCATGTTGTACAGCCCATGTGTTGCGGTTAGGAAGAAGGCGGAAGTGGAAGGTTATTTATTTATATATTTATTTTATTTAACCTTTATTTAACCAGGAAGAAATCCCATTGAGGTTAAAAGCCTCTTTTCCAAGGGAATCCTGGCCAGGAGGCAGCAAAGTTACAGATAGAATTACATTGACAATTACATAAAACATTAAAATGACAGCGGAGACGCCAAGTAAAACAGTTGCAAATAACTGAAGCGGTCTCAAGTTCTCTCAGTTTTGATTTAAAAGCATTTAAGGATTAAAAAAAAGTCTTTCCAACTCATGGATTCCTTCGACTATTTCAGTCCAGTCCTCCACTGAGGGAGGGTTTGTTTCTAATCATTTTCCAGTCATTGCTTTCTTTGCTGCTGCTGTTAATATTTTCAGGAGGTATCTTGTTGATTTTAACAATTGAAAAATTGTTATATTGGGGCAACTAAAAAAATCAGTGATTCACATTGCCGCAACCTCTCCAGTTCACTGTTAAGTACTTTTTTTCTTTTTGGGATGACAGAGAAGCGTCTTTCAACCAAAATCAGTCCAATACATTGAAGAGGACATGAAGAACAGTTTCACAAATATTCTCTCACTGTTGACTTGATATTTTGTCAATCATTTCTTTTTTTCATCTCTTTGATCTAGTAGTATTGGAGTCTGTGGTGGTCCCTCTTCCCTTTATAATCCCTTCATAGAGTTTTGGGAGTACTGGCTGTGGCTACGCCTGTGCTATATTTTGTATGATTAGTTTTTGTAAATATCTAGAAAAAAAATCATGCATTTCCAAATTATATTTACTCTTTAGTGTCTGAAAATGTTCAGATGGTTCGTCGTCTCCCAATCGTGGCTTGAACCTACTGAAGTAGGTGGTTTTCACGGGTTTTTGGTTTCAGATTCAAGACGGACGCCGCCAGCATCCTGGACGTGCTGACGACCTATCAGAAGCGTCAGATCGTGGAGATCCTCCCCTACCATCACTGTGACATGACCAACATGCAGTCGCCTGACCTGAACTGTCTCATCAACCACCAGGCCCGATACACCCAGTACCGACACACCATCTTCCTCACCGGTACGCTTCCACTTAATTTACCTGTATAGTTTTATATCTATATTAAAGTGAACTAAATTAGCCTAAATGATTTGCTTTGAGCTGCACTTTCCTTCTGTCTTTACTAACTCTTGCTAAGTGCCGACAGCTAAATTCATGAGAACAAAAAGGGGATTCTACAGTTTGACGTGAAGGAGGTTCTGATTCAGACGCAAGAGCAGAACTTTTCACAGAGCTTCCAACGTTCAGCTCCTCCTGGTTCTTGCTGATTGGCCTAGTTTCCACACAGACTCTGTGCGTCTCCACATCTGTATGCGTACATTCAGCAGTAAAATCTCTTCTTTGATTTGGATGCAGAGCATCGTTTTGAAACCTTCCCTGCCTTCCCCAACGGCGGCATCATCGTGGCCAGTACTGACGAAATCCTCAACGACTTCAGCAGGGTGGTCGGTTGTCACAACATCAAAGACAAGCAGCCGTGCGTCGAGGATCTTTTGGACTCGAAAGGTAAAATACTTGCTTTTCATACTTGAAAACAGAAGAAGTTGAACTGTGTTTTGTGCTGCGGGTGACATGTGGCTTGTTTTCGACAGTGTGGCAATAATAAGTGTTGTTCAAATGTTCACACCAAAAGCTCTTGTGTTGTGGAAAATGAGACTGACGTGTCATTCTGATTTAAAAGCAGGTCTGGGTTCTGCACTGGAATTTTCCCAGTCTACTTCAAGAGTCCATGGACCACCTCAAGGATTTTCAAAAGGTGAATCACCAAGAGATCGTGAAAACTGTTCGCAACATCAGGATTTGGTCCTCAGTCGGGTCCCTTTCGACCCTGACGATGCCCCCTCCTCCTCTAGCCTTACACTGGAGCCTGATGAGACCTACAGAAGTACAGAGAGGGGAAAAGTAAACTCCAACATGTCTCAGGAATTGTTCTATAACCAGTATCCGCCTGTGACAGGAGATGACTCTGTATTGACCGATGACCAGCAGCTGTGGGTGAACGACGTACAGGCTGGACCTGCTGTTCCTCTTGGCCTCGCACCTGGACCACAGAGCAGCGTTCATGAAAAAACGGCTTTCGCCACCAAGTATAAAAGTAGGAAACGCCCAAATAGGCGAGCACATGGGAGCAGAAATGTCAGGATCCAGTTGTATGATCCCAGAGGGGAAAGATGGCAGGACGAGGCTCTCGCAGACCCAAACAGTTGGCAACAGATTGTCGGTGTGCGAGTGGGATACGTCCCTGATCACCCTCCCTACAAGTGGTTCACCCCGAGCAAAGTGGTGGCCCTCATCAACGCATCCACTCATCTGGCCACCTCCGCGATCCAAGTGGAAGGAAAGCCTAAATGGTTAGAGGAGGTTATGGTGTCTGTGTACTCCCACAAGGACCGGCTTTGGGCCAGAGTGGAGACGATAGGATACGATCGCTGTGACCTTCCTCGCACCTTCTGCTACCTTGAGTCTGAGAAGACGGACCTCGCGAACCTTTTGAAGGGACAGCAAAAGGTGACAGCTTGGGACTTTCAGAAGGAGAGGTTTCCTCGAGGTGGTGGAAACCATTCAGGGCTCAAAGTCCCTGACTTTACCTTGGTGCCATCGTCACCCTCGTGGAAAGTTCTAAAGAGACGACCCCAAAGTAGCAGTGAGAGGACAATAACATTTTATGACCGTAGAGGGAGAAAATGTTGTGAACATTCACTAAAGAAACCCGAACACTGGCTTCAGATAACCTTTGTGAGGGAAGGACATGTCCCAGAGGAATCACCCTTCATCTTGTGGGACACGAGTACAGTTATGGCCCTCCTTAATGAATCCTCTCATAAAGTAACCACGGGGATTAAGGCAAAGACGAAGGATGATCGGCTTGAGAACGTAATTGTGTCCGTCTATTCCCACGAGAAGGGACCTTGGGCCAAGTTGGAGGCGGTGGGAAATCACCCATATGCTCATCCTCGCACTGTTTGCTACTTTGTCTCTGAGGAGGGAGAACTCTGCACTCCTTTGAACGCACAATGAAGTCTGTGGGGTGAGTGACTTTCCTGGACATGATGTGAAAAGGTCCATGAATGTTTGGAACTTATCAAGATCCTGGACTATCATGAGACCCCCCAACAGTCACCCACAGAGAGAAATATTGCCTTTACATTTTATTTGACCCCCCTAAACCTGGGACAGGTGAAGGTGTTACTCATCCCCTCCTCTTCTTGGTCAGTTTTTTGAGACCTGGAAGTCTCACGATAACCTTGACTAACATCACGACAGAAACCTCTTAAACTGTCCACCGGACAGGACGACTCAAGTCAGTGATGACAGCAGAAACTTGCTGGACATACAGATATAAGGATATAGAGAGAAATGTATACGTTTATATCACTCTCTTAAATAGTCAAGGAGGTCATTTCATGCCTGCTACACACTATCAGAAGCTTTTCACTGCTCTTCAGTGTTTTCTTACTTCCTGGATTAGAGTCGAACTGGAACAACGGCCAAGGTTACCCCTGATGCTCTGCTCAAGAGATCCTAAAGGAAAGCTGAGAATATGAGCAAGACCCTTCTTAACTTTTAAATCCCTTCAGTCTGAGGGGCAATCGTCAGGTCAACAGGCTCATGTCTTCAAATTTCAGGCCTCCTGCTCAATGGAAAAAGTACAAAACAAACAAAAAAAAAAGTAGAAGACAACCAGTGCAATTCAATCCCAACTTAAATGATTGAAGGATAACCTCGGGCTCAAAGGATGGTCATGGAACTTTCTTTTCGCTTCTGAAGTGTAACCTTTGAACTCTGACAAGGGTTAATGAAGGGAAGGAGCAACTTGAAGGTTTTTGCCAAAGGAGGATTTTTGAACCCTAAGATGATGGAAACTGTGCAGGTTGATGCCCAACAGGACACTGTCCTTCTTTGGGTCTCCTGTCCGAGACATTCCCTGGAAAACCAGAAAACAAACTCACTGCCAACAAAGAGACGACGACGCTCGTTAGAAAATGGAAACCACCGATCTAAAATACCAGAATCACTCAGTTCACTCTCCTGGTGATCCTGCACCACCTGGGACCATAATTTCTCAGCCATCCATTGGACATATTCCCAGACTTCCAATGAGTCCCTGTTCCAGCCCGTCCACTGGACACGTGACGTCTGAGGTCGAAGGCTGCCCGTACGTGCAGACGCACTGATAACACCTCTGTCGGCACAAGAGTGGTTGTTCATTTCCAGAGGTAATCCCTAAGTGTATTGAGTAATCTGCTTTCGCGACTCTCTGCTTTGCTTGACTCTGCCCGAATCTAAGCTGGTCCGTGTTGCCAAACTTCCCTCATTTGAGTCGGTGAATCGCTGCTCACTGGATACCTCCTCGTTGTAGACCGCCTGTAAACAGACAGATGGTGGAACCCAAAAAAAAAAAAAGGCCCACCTGCCAGGAGACTTTCCTTTCTGCTTTGACGCTCCGCTTGTCTCTGAGAATGCTTTCACACTGGCGAGGTTTACGATCCAGCCAGCCATGCTTTGGTACCAAATCTGATTCGGCAGGGTAGGAAGGTAAGTGTTGAATACCTGCAGTGTGAAAGCAGCCTCTCCATGGTGTGCTTTCTCAGAGGCGCGAACAAAACAAAGCTCCGCCTGAGGAAGACTCTGCGAGGATTAATCTGCTGCTCTTCCTTATTTCCTGTGATGTCGGCATTCAGTGTCTTCATTAAAAAGATTCACCTTTTCCATTGATTGAAAGACTTTTCACCTTTGCACCTTTTACACGTTTTGCGTTTGTGTTTCAGAATAGTTTTGCGTTCACACGGCAACTACGGAAACACTGAAAACAATGCAGTCTACATGTCGGGTCAAGTGCGAGGAGAGAACAATGATATGGCAAGATGATGACTATTCCAGACTCATGACACTGGAAGTCGCTATCCTTGTTATCGTCCATCTTCTCACGTATCTGCAGTAGAAATAGTTACTCAGGCCGTGGTCGCATGCACAGTAGCAGCGCTTCCACCGTCTACATGGAGACTAAATCAAAACACTTTAAGAAGTTTTCACTTTGTTGAGCAGTTTTCAAAAAGTTGTTTTCAGTGGCTCCGAGCACCGTTGTCATATAAACGGACCCCCAAAACACACATTTTTGCATTTTATCTTGAAAACGTTGTAGTGTGACCAACACAATCCATAGATGACGTATTAACTTGTCCCAAAAAAAGCTTCAGAGCTCCTTCCCTGTGGTCACTGCCACGATAACATGGCGCTCCACCAGTTGGCCACGCTAACCACAATAGTCCACATTTACAAGTTGGATACTATGACAGTTTCTTCTGGGGGTTGTGTTTTTCTGATTGATCTGTCCGTCTACTTGTCTGTTCTTGCAGCTCCAGCTCCATTGGGTTTGCAAAGCTTGAGAAAATGAGCTTCTGTCACATAAATCAAAGATTCAAACCGAATCGCCTGATTGGCTCGTGGCCCCTTCGGCCTGCCGTCATTCCCCTGCTCTGTTCGGTCCTGTCCGTCTCCGCTGCAGCCGCTCGCTACTGCTTCACTCGGTACTTTGTTCTGTCCTCAGGTGTGGGTCACCGGCTGCTCTCTCCTCCGGCCTCCGAACGCCCGCCCTCCGTCTTCCCCAGCGACCAGTCGCAGCATCTTCCACATTCCAGCTCCGCCTCTCCTTCGGGTAAGGCCGGCATGCTGCAGCCTTCGGACACGGACTGCAAGGTTCTGCGGATGGCCGTCTCTCAACTACGAGAGGAGCGAATGGCCCAGCTGCGACTGCTCCAGGAGCAGAAGCGCCGGTTAGAGGCGGAGTTGCACATGACGGACGGCGCAGGAACCCCGCCTCCGGACCCCAGTCCGTCGGCCCCGAAACCCCGAGGCGGCAAGGCCGCCGCCGAGAAGCCGGAGTTCGTCCACTCCGGGCTGCAGGAGACGAGGGAGGAGAAGAGGCGGACGCACCCGGAGCACCGTCTCACCGCTGGACAGACGAGGGGGGACAGTCCTGCAGCGGGAGGAGACCCGAGACACGGCGGGTCGGGGAGAAAGAACCAGGATGTCGTTGCAACCGATGCGTCGCCGTTCAGTCGACGGCCTGTGGGAGGAGCAGGACCGAGGGGTCAGACGCAGCCCTCCGGTGAGGCGACGGAAGCTCAGCAGGAGGAGAAAACCACTGCACACGGAGCCGCCGCCTGTGGTACCGCCGCCTGTCCTCCAGAGGGCGACAGACTGAGGTTAGTTGAACGCGTCTCAAACCTTCCACCGACTTCTTCGCTCTTCAGCCATTGTTTGCAACTCCTGTCGCTGCAGCATGTGGAATGGGCCAGCATTTTGTTTCACGTATTGCTTTTGTAGCCTCATTACACTTATATATATTCTGTTCATGACAAGAATATATATATGTGTGTGTGTGTGTGTGCTTGTGTGTGTATTGTTGTGCATTTAAGTTATGATTTAATCTCCATTGATGAATTCACAAAGTGGGGTCCTTAATGTTACATCAGTCTAGAAGCAGAATATCATAACATTGTTGACCAAAGAAGTCGATGGCAATAAAGCTTGCATACATTGACATTTTTGCTCAATAATCATCAATAATAACGAGGATAAAATTATGGTAGTTGACGTGTCGGAGGGAGTCGAGCATTCTGGTAATAAAAGATAATGGTGATTTATTTTAAACACATTTCAAAAAGGGCAGTTTTCTTGAAATGTGGACTGGAACAGGAACGACTCCGTCCTCTTCCCAGAGTGAACGAACCATTGTTTCCTTTTCCTATTGTGTACATTTTAGCCAGAGAAATATATTTTTTTTAATAATTTTTGGCTCTGCTCATTTCTAACAACGATCCACGTTCCGAGACTTTATGGTCACTGGTGGTTCTCCGTCTGGTAGGGTGGTGTGTCTGAGGCACAACACAAAAAGGTCACTCATATTTATTCAAACCTCAGCTGCATATTTTGAGTTCCATTTTCATCATGAGATGATACACAACAGCTGTGTGGAAAAAATGTGCCTGATTCACGTCACGCTCCACTTACGGAAACGGTACAATGTATGTTGTATGTGTATTATATGTATGAAAAAAAGAGCCTAGCCTTCACCTTTATATTGAACTTGGCTACGTCGAGCCTGAGTTAGTGCTCTGATGGCGTGAAGCTTGCCAGCAGTACCTTCAGAATCTAAAATGTACCTCCACAGCGCTACTCCATTTTTTTACCCTACCATTTCTCAGTGGTTTTCCAGCAGCATGTGCACCGTCGCATTTACCCACTAAAAACATCAACGGGCATGGGCTCCGTGCTGCCGTGACGGAATTTAAAATGAATACACAGGACCAATTAATTGATCATTAACGCCTCACAAATCAAACACGAAAGCTTTACTTGTTCGCCCATATGTTTCCTCACCTTCGATGATTTCCTTCCATTGTGCTTCCATTCGCTCCGTTCTTCCTCCTGCTTGCTACTCGTCGATTTGAGTGTGATCCAATCAGAACATCTGCACATGTTCGACCCCGCCCTTCACCTGACCCCACCCTTCACTTGACCCCGCCCTTCACCTGACCCCGCCCTTCACCTGACCCCGCCCTTCACCTGACCCCTTCACCTGACCCCGCCCCATTCCGCAGCCAGGACCCTCTCGCTGTTTGCAGTGAATCATAGTAAAGTGCTCTTTGCATTTTATTCTGTCAGCCGAACGCTTATCAGATTATTTTTCACTTAAATGTGAAGCTTTGTTTAAAAAGAAGGTATTTTTTCCAAATTCTATTCATATCAGTCTTCTATTTTAACATAAAATGAGATGTATTGAAATACTGAAAGCCATTAGCTTCAAATCGGAAGGTTGGAGGTAAAATGTTTCTCCATCCATCTTCTTTACCACTTGCTGGAGTCGGTGGTTGTAAATGAGTTTAACAAGAGAAATTAACGAGGGAATAAATAGACTTTTAAAAAGGAAAAGAGGCTCGTTAGTGACGACCCGGAGCTGAGCTGCCGGCTGCTCGCCCGTCTCCCCAGGTAGGTTTGTCCTGGCTGATTAGTTCTCACACGACGCCGTCGCAGATCTCGCTTGTTGCTCGGAGGCCGCGGAGCGACGGGCAGGTGAGTTTTCATTCCGGGCTGCTGAACCTCCTCTCTCGTTCTCCCCGTAGAGACTCGCAGCCCGATCAGAAGCGGCCAATCACAGCGGAGCGGGCTCCACCGGCCAACAGCGCGGCCGCCGTTGCCACGGTAACGGGCGCTCCCACCACGGCGACGGATAAGGGGGACCCCCCGAGCGCCGCGGAGCCCGTGCTGCTCCCGGCGCAGCAGCAGCAGCATCAGCATCAGGGGGGCCTCCTGCCCCTTCCCCACGCGCACCCCCGCCTCCCCGGCCACCACTTCCCCTCCGGACCCCTCACCTCCCTCGCGGGGATACGGGGCCTGCTGGGGCCCACGGCGAGCTGGCCGGGGGCCGTGAACCCCGCGGGAGCCATGATTTGGGGCCCCAGGCCTCAGCAGCTGAGGGTGGACTCCTGCGGGCCCCTGCTGTGGTACCCCCCCCTAGTGGGCGGGTACAACAGCGCCGCAGGACAGGGCGGGAGCAGGTATCGAGGGGGGCACCGAGGGGGCGGCTACAACGGGACGTAAGGAGGCGGGAGAACGGATAAACCCCGATAAGAGAAGCGTAAACACACTGACAGCCATGGAGGAGGACGTCTGCAGTTTGCAAGAGACAGTTTTCTGCACTTTCAATTAAAAAAAAAATGTTTTTTTAACTGAAAAAGACTTTTTCTTCATTGACAAGCCTCAGAACGGAACAGTGCTGAGAAACCTCACACATCTTCCTTGTTTGTATCCTGATTTCTTTTGTTTTTGTACAGAAAGTTTGTTTCTCTACCGTGTTGTGTCGTCTGTGTTCAGGTTCTGTGGATGTAGGAAGAGACTCTAAAAAAACTAAAAAAAACAACTAATGGTTTTAACTTTATAACATGTTTATTTTATAATTTTTTTTATACCTCAGAACTTTTTTTTTTATTAAAGATGCTTCAAAACAGCCATTTTGACTCCAGTTGTTCTTTCCGTGTGAGTTTCTTCTTTTTTTTTTTTATGACTTCATTTCCAACAATAAAACGAGTCGGGAGACTTTATTCATCAAACAAGTTTTAAGATGTCACTGCAGGTGTTTCCTGGTGATTTTCCAGTCGCACTTACGGGTGAGAAAAAAAATCTATAGACCACAAACGCTGTTTTGCGGTTACGTTTGATACGGTCCAGCGGGGAAATCACTTCACTTTCCCCACATTTTAATACATTACAGCCTCATTCCAAAAGCTTAAAAACTAAATTATATAGTCAAATGAGGCAACATTTCTGAACTTTGGCGTGAATACTGGGCTTCGTGTTTGGAGGAAACCAGGCGCCGCTTATCGCCGGGGTCGATGCCACCGCTTCTGTAAAGCATGGCGGTAGCGACATCCTGCTCATTGGAAACGAGTCAGGATTGAGGGAAAGAAGAACGCAGTAATGTTCAGAGACCTCCTGGATGAAAAGCTTGCCGCTGAGCGCTCTGGACCTGCGGCAACGATCTGAATGCAGCCGAGAAATCAAAGGAAGCTTCGGGACTGTGTGAAGTTCCTCCAGTGTCTCTGCAGAGATCTGAAAACGGCCGGGCAACGACGCTTCCCATCCAAGCCGATGGAGTTTAGGAGGTTCTGCCAAAGGCAAGCCAAATGTATTTAAAGAGCGCCATTCAAACGTGGCAATTTGCAGGGCTTTACGAAAAAAAATCCATTAAGAGTCTTAAGTGACTTTGAAGTGCGTTAAAACCTTTCATGTTCTCTCTGTCAAACAAAGAAGAATAGACCAGGAGGCTCAGAGGCGTGTGCCAAGTTGGGTCATGACCACATCCTGGAGATATTCTAACTCCGGGGTGGGAACTTGTCTGCATCCCTCAGCAGATCTGGAGGAAATCAGAGGCCACAGAGTTTCTTTGCTCGTCATACCGCCCCCATGTGGACAGTAGGGGGAAAGAAACATTTCTCCTTCTGCAGGTCTTGATCTTGTGTGATGGGACGGAAACCCTGCAGGAGTTGTGGTTCTCGATTATTCCCCCTTATGGCCGTTTTTGAATATCGGAAATATGTGACTGGTCAACCGCTTGTGATTCTGGGAGCCGTTCGCGCTAAATCCCTTCTGCAGTGACAGGTGATAGGACTGAAAGTATAAATATTTGAGAAGTCTCGTTTACTCCGCGCCTTTTCAACGACTTCTAATTCTTCCCCACAGCAGCGAGGAGTCCCGAAATCCCCGGAGGGAGCGCGGTGCCGGGATGCAGACCGTCGACGACGAAGTGAGCTGCCGATCGCGTCTCGCCTGCTGGAGGGTTCGATGAATTCCCAGTAACTGCATCCGCTTGTCTGTGACAGGACGAGTGCAGGGTGGTGTACGTCGGGGGGATTCACAGAACGATGACGCACGAGGAGCTGAGGGAGTGCTTCGCTCAGTTTGGGGAGGTGGAGAGCGTTTCTCTGCACCTGAGACACGTAGAGTAAGTCTGCATTTGTTTTGTTTTTTTTACAAGTCTTCAGTCTATTGAAGCTCAGTGTTAAAAAAAACAACCTGTCGTCTTCAGTTCTTACAGACGCGACTTCGGCTTTGTGACCTACTACAACGCGGACGACGCTTTTGCAGCCGTCGATTACGGCGACAAGCTGCGGCGTCCCGACGGGCTGCCGTTCAACGTCAACTTCGGCAGAAGAGCGCAGTTCTTTCCTTCTTCGCCCTATTTGGATTTAGGTGAGACGTTCTACCTGCTGCCCTGCAGAGTGACCCTAGCAGTCTTTGAAACTCATTTCTCCGACCGAGGCTCCGTTTTTACACCACGACGCTTCGGGTCCTTTTTAACGCTTTTGTTTCATGTTGGGCCACTAGAGGATGCTGTTTGTGTTTTATAATGAAACCACACTTGCACAGAGAGCAATAGGCTATAAAGATAGAAGAAGGAGCCCAAAGCATTAGTTGGTTGATGAAGTTTGTTACATACTTAGAAAGAATTGAAAGGCTCAACAGACATAACATTTGCAGAAGTGATTTATTTAACCGTGTCTGAGAAACTAACATATATTCTGGGTTGATCTTTGTCACCGTGGGCTTCGATGTTCATTTAAACATGACGATCCTTTTATTACCATCTGTCTTGTCACTCTGCTGCACCACCGACGAACCGCCTCCATCTCCCATAAACAATCCCTTTCCACAGACGCCAACAGAGCGGGAGGGTCGTCACAAGACGGGTTCGATGACCTGGACTTCGATTCGTTGCTCCAACAGGCCCAGAGAAGACTGAAGACGCAGCGGAGAAAAAGATGCACCAAAGAGGCAAACGGCGCCGGGGCTCTTGGACTGAATCTTTGGACGGGATGAGCCACTGAGAGTTGGAAATAGTAAACAGTATTTCTTCTGTCTTAAACGTGTTAGTGAGTACTTCTCCTTCGCTGAGATAATCTACCTCAAGTCAGGTGCGGCACATCAAGATGCCGATTAGACAGCGTGATTATTGCACAGGTCTGCCGCAGGCCACGTTTACACGTACCCAGTTTTCTTTTTTGTTTTCTGATATTTCCCCCTACTTTGAAAAAAACAAAATCTTCATTTACACTTGACCCACATATACAGCCGGTGCAGTGCTGCTCTGAGCATGCCAAACCTGTAGGGGGCAGTGTAGCAAGAAGCATGAAGCCATGATAGCCAATCAGCAACACTTGACTTTCTGTTATATATATTGTTTCCACACTGAAGAATCCTCCAGATTGTTGCTCTTTGCTCTCCTCAGTGAAGAGGTCGCTCCGTACTGAGCACACAGAAGGGAGGCGACCTGACCGGCAAACGGGCTCTATGAACACCTCAGAGTCGTTTTCAAACTATCAACAGAAGCAATGCATCGTTTACTCGTTGGTGTACATGATCATAGCACATTTGGCGAAAAATAACCTACCTTATATGATGTTTTAGATGCAAGTCTTCCCAGTAGTTCTCCGTTGAAATGAATGCGATTTCGCTGGAACAGGAAGTGCGTTTCAAACGGAAGTGTGGGACAGAAGTAAAAGTGGGCGGGGCGGAATAAGGTCAACACTGCACACAGAAGGTAATAATCCCAGAAAAGTTGGAGCGCCTGCAGGAATTGGTAACTTCAGGCTTGATCAACTGTTGCTGCAGAACTGCTTTAAGTAAAATGACCTTTTTTCTATCCTCTGTGTACCTTTGTGTCATTTTAAGCTCTTTGTTGGACTTAAACTACTGGAATTGTGATTAAAAAAAAAAATGGAAAAATTCTAAAAGGTTTGACTGGTAGTGTGACGAGAGAAGACATGAGGTGAACTGTAACGATCAAGTTGCCTTTAAAAAAACAAAAATAGAAATAATGCCATTCTGAGACACTTTAAAATATTTATTAAGCATTGCAATAAATTAATGGAAATGGGGGGGGGGAGGAGGAACATTCACGTTTATTCAAGTTGATTCTGTTAAAACTTCACGTTCAATGTGGAGGAACCCTGGTTCGATTCCCTGCTGTAACAGGGACGATATCTAGTGTTTAAAGGAGTCCGTTAATATTTACTGTGGTGAAGAAAAAAACTTCTCCTTTGACTTCTGTAAACTGTTTGAATACCTGCGTGGCGTCTGAGATAAAAGTGCATTAAAGAAAGAAGATGATTCCGTTCGAGCAGAACCACGCAGCCCAGCCCTCTGATAATTCTGACTGTCGGTTTATTCATCTGGTAAAAGACGGCGATCTTTCTCGCCACTAGAGGCAGTGTGCTCGTCAACGATTTGATGGAAGCCTTGTGTTGAGTCACTTCCTGTCTCGGCCTTCGCCAACACATTTTGGCATGCCGATCACTTCCTGTAAAAAAAAAAAAAAAAAACTGTCGGGGAGGTCACATGTAGTGCGTCGTCGGGGGCGACCAGTGCTCGTTGTCATGGCGCCTCAGTAGAGGATTGAGATCCGTCTCCAGCTCCCTTTGTTTCTGCAGTAGACCCTGAACAAACACACACACACACATATTTGGCCCAAGCATTTTCATAAAGTTGCATTTTCAGTGCGTCGAGTCTCTCCAGCAGGCATGACGGTCGTCGTTCACCTGTCTCAGCTGTGCGAGGCCTCTCAGGATCTCCTGCTGCCGCGGGGTGTACGGGGCGCTCCGGAGCAGCTCGGGGTGCAGCAGGGGGTCCGGATGTGAGCGAGCAGGAGGAGAACCTGGGCCAGAGGGAAAGAACATTTCCATCGAGAACAGTGCAGACTGCGTGTTCTGAACGGCGAAGTGTGTGTGTGTGTGTGTGTCTGACCTGAGTGTGTCAGTGGTGGGGGGGTGTCTGCAGGCTCCAGGGGGTCCAGGTTGAAGACTTCGTCGGTCCGAATGTACGGGACAAACTCCAGGAGAGGAGGCGGGGCGGAGGAGGAGGAGGAGGCCTGCTGACCGTGAACCTTGTGTCTGACTGCAGAGGCCGGAGGAGAGCGCCCCCTGAAGGACGAGTAAAAATGTTGCGCAGAGCTGCAGGTGTGACTCATAAGGAACAATGGAGCTTTATAGATGAAGAAAGAGGACTATGGGAGCCGTGTGGCAAAAAAAACAACCTCATGGGAAAGACTGAGCCTGAAAACTAAAAATATTCTCTTGGGAGTTGGTGGTTTTATTTTGACAGTCATTGTAAAAACATTCCAACTTGGTGGTCTGTCTATTACACCAATATCCATTAGGATACTCCCATTGTTAATGTTTCTAGCGTATGTGTGGTTTCAATACCAAAAAAACGCAACAGCACCAGCTAGTGGCCCAATATGAGAACTACAGTTTTCTGCCAGGAAACAGACCTTGTTTTCAAAATGTAGAGGTGTAAACACTAAACTTCTCTGAAACGAAAACGAGATGGGTCTAGGTCTTGGTTTCCCCAGCGGCTGCATGAAGCTGGAATCAATGTTGTGAAAAGTTTTGACGTCAGCGCTGCTCACCTTTCACACCGAGCGGCTGCCGACTGGTTCTGTCGCCTGGAATCGGCTTCATTCTGAAACGACGAGAGTCAAACGGCTGAAAGGACGGAAACAAACTCCCACCGTCGTGGGGGAAAAGGAAAGAGGAGACATGGAGACACTCCTGGTACCTTCCTGGGCGGGCTGGAGCCGAGCCGGAGCTCCTGGTGCTGAGGAGGAGGAGGAAGAGGAGGAGGGGGGGGGTCGGTCCTGGAGGGGCAGGTCCTCTCCTGCAGCGTGAGCAGCTCGGCCTGCCTCTTCAGCCGGCTCTCCTGGCGGTTCCTCTGCAGGGTGACCGGGTAACGCTCCGAGGCGGGAACGAAGCGCCGGCTGGGCCTGGACCATCACCACGGCACAGAAACACACGTCAGACGTCCCTGAAGGTGTGAACGAATACGTGTCCGTCCAGTGATGGACTGATGACGTGTCCATGTTTAAACCTCCAAACCTCCAAACTGTCTCATCGGACGAAAACGAATAAGGCTGTAAAAGAAGCAGCAACTCTTGTCTGATGAAGTGCTTGAGCGTTTCCTTGATACTTTCTTTTTTTTTGACCCGAACAAAAATACAACAACAAAAAAAACCCCAACATTTTAATTAAGACATGTCATCTGGACATCAGAGGGATGGAGATGCTGGTTGTACCTCTGTGTGTTCCACTCCGGCCTCCTCTTGTCCATCCTGCTCTTCTCAACCCGGGCGAACGGCCGGTACGTCTCTCCTCCTGCTGCCACGCAGATGTTCTCCTTCCCCGTTCTCGCTGCTCGGCTGCGGCTGTTTGGAGGCCGAGGAGGAGCAGGAGGAGGAGGAGGCGCAGGAGACGGAGCAGGAGCAGGAGGCGGCTTGTGACGAGCGTCTGGAGTCCAAACTGTGTCTGTTGCTTCTTTGAACAAACAGCGAGAGAGAAGACGTGAAAATATGTTCTTGTTAACCATCTTGTAATGGATATTTTGGAAATGGCGACTCAGCAGTCATTTTACCCGTCTGTACTGCAGCGTCTCTGTGTGACGATGAACCTCCGCTTTCCCCCGAAGCATCGGTCCGTTTGTTACCTGGTCAACACAAGAAATTCATTTGCGATAAATGCCAATGACTTGTATGTACTGTAATACTCATCATAATGTAATATACCAGTTAGAATGCAGCACGACAATAGTTTTAAAGCACAAAGTGCAGTGGTACTGCAGTAGTTTTAAAGGAGTACTGCAGTAGCCGGACTCACCGTCGGGCTCCCGTGTCTCCTGCAGTCTCCGGTCTTTGTGGTTTTTCTCCGGCGGATCCTGATGAAACAAGTTTGTCATTAGAAAGCGGCTCAGTGGAGAAAATGCAGCGACGCCAAGTGTACCAGGACTGTCAAACTCTTAGTCAGCATATTTTCTGGACTATGAGTCACATTGGAGTCAAATCTGTCAAATAAAAAGGAAGGCGGCATGATCGAAAGAAATGAAATATGTAAAAGTTCTGTGGTGACACCTAGTGGTTGCAGGTGGTATGTTCTGTAGATTTTGACGTACAAGCTACATTGAATAGCCAAACAGCTAAAAACTGTGACCTGCACTCCAGAGAAGATAGTACTGCTTCCATAAAAGTAATCGGCCCGCTGAAAGTAGTGCGATTACTTGGTGCTGTGTTTTCCCCGGCAGCGTTGAAGAGGATGACGCTCGCGGCAGCTCTCCGGCCTTCTGCTTGTTCTTCTGCGCCTCCAGCTCGTACTGTTTCTGCAGCAGCGCCCTCTCCAGCGCCACCCGGTGGTCCTCCTCTTCCTCCTCCCTCCTCCTCCTCGCCTCCTCTCGCTCCCGCTGCCGCCGCCGCTCCTCCATCTGCGCCTCGATGGCTCGCTTGGGAGACAAAGTCCAGCAGGTTTTTGTATTGTTTGTTTGTTTTTTGTTCTGTCTCCAAAGAGCGGAGCGACTGGCAGTGTTTCTCCATCGGCGCTCTGCACCTCCACCTCACCTGCTGCTCCAGCTGCTTGAGCCTCCTCCTCTCCCGCTCCTCGATCTGGGCCGGATCCAGCAGGGAGGTCATCGTCCGCAGGTAGCTGCAGAGGAGAACCACCAGCTAAATACCCCACATCCCACTGAGACGTGAAATCAGTTTACCAGACACAGATTTTACTCTAATAAAACTCACATTATTTACTGAACTTGGTGAATACAACAATGTGATCAACGTGATAGAATCTGAGATGTGTGTGTCTCGTGTTCTCTGAATATCCTCGGCGAGTAAAAACCAGGCGTCTGAGCAGGATGCTCTCCGCCCTCCGTCCTCACCTGGTTCTGGAGGTGTGGCCCCCCGCCGTGTCCACGCTGGCCCCCCCGACGCTCTCCGCCTCCCAGACCAGCGACAGGCTGGAGGACGGCTCCCACTCCCCTCGCTCCGGCTGGACGGGCGGCCGCCGCTGCTGCATGGAGTCGAAGTGCGTGGCCCAGAGCTCCAGGTCCTCCGTCTGCAAGAGACGTCAGCAGGTAAACCACAGCGGGTGGGGGATGGGGGGGTCGGACCCCTGAATGCACCATCCCCCCTCTCCGGGGCCGCACCTGGTTCTGCTGCAGCTTCTCCTGCCTCCTGCGTTCGCTGGCCTCCACCCTCTGACGGTCCAGCTCCCCCAGCCAGTGCCTCCTCTGCTCCTCTCGGCGCTCCAGGCTCAGCACCTCCTCCATCGGGGTGACCTCCTGCAGAGAGACGGTACAGCTCATGCCAACACCGCACCGGCTCCGAGCGTGGAGGGAACCCTGGTTTGAGTCCCGGCTCCTCCACACTCAAACTATTAAAGCTTTTGACCTGAATGTTCCTGCATGAAAATACACGTAGTTCTGGTTGACTTATTTTAAAGTACTTGGTGAATCCACGCGGTGGTGTAGTGGTTTACACCGTCACCACGGCGAGGATGTTTTACGGTTCAAATCTGCTCCTTTTTTTTTTTTTTTGTCATGAAAGAAGATTGGGAGTTTTTTTTAATCAAACACAAGTGGAGGGCCATCCACACGGAGTGAGGGACGTTTTTTTAATATTGGATAATCATTTTGGCCAGCGGAGCTGGGAAATGCTGCTCGGCGTGTCAGAGGTTGAGTTTTTACCCCGAGTTTGAGGCAGGATCTGATGGCTGCCGGCGGCTCTCGGTGACCCAGCGAGCTGTGAACCGAACCCAGACTGACGGCGTCGTCCTCCGCCTGAGACAAACACAAAAACCCAATCCATCCATTCGGGGGCGTCAATAGGCCAGAAGGCAACTCGGTGCTTTACGAAGAGTCAGAGAAATTACATTAAATTAGGAATATTAATGTTAACCTATTAGGATTATGAAAAACAACTTGTTGGTACAGAAATCCTTTAATTCAGATTTTTATTATCGTCTCATTTAGACTTCTGGCTTGATTTGATGTCCTGAGTGACACCGGAGTCAAGATGACCTCTGACCTTTAACCTTTTTGCAACTCCCCCCAAAAAAATCAATGAAGGGTCTGAATTATGTTCCTAGCAGGAGAAGGCTTTTATTTCCTACTAACTCTTTGTAGATGGGATGTTGGCTCAGTGTCGTACCTGCAGTCTGTCCGAGGCCGACCGCTGCCGTTTCTGGGCCACCTGCTCGTCTGCACACAGGAAGGGAAAAAAAAATATTACTTAATTTGTCATAAAAATAAAACTTTCCACTTCCACATCAAATGTAAACAAAGTAAGGTGATGAGTATTAACCCTTTAATCATGGATTCATCTCAAAACTAAAACAAAAAAAGAAAAGAAACTGACTTGGATGGTTAATTTTCCTTTTCTTGATTAAAAAAAATCAAGAAAACTGATGAATCCCAGAGAAAACTGCTCAAGACTGATAGAAATGATCCGAGTTGATCTAGAATCTGATCGACAGTATGGTTTGGAAAGCGAGAATCACTTCTGGAAATCTTTATTTTATCAGAGATCGTGTCACTGACACTTTTTTTTTAGCATGCTTATTTTAAATTTTTTGAAATTGTATATGTTTATTTGTTTATGTGTGTGTGTGTGTGTGTGTGTGTGTGTGTGTGTGTGTGTGTGTGTGTGTGTGTGTGTGTGTGTGTGTGTGTGTGTGTGTGTGTGTGTGTGTGTGTGTGTGTGTGTGTGTGTGTGTGTGTGTGTGTGCGCGCACATACCAAGGTCTTTTCTCCACTGAGCTTTCTTGGCGTCGATGGCCGCCTGGCTCTCAGACACTCGCTCTCCCATCCAACTGAAAACACATCCCGCTGACCTTGAAAAACACCAACATTTGCATTTAAATCCCATTTTCAACTCACTCGAATACGGTTTTCTTTCATGAACCTAAACACAAAATATAAAGAAATACGTTTGTCCGGAAATTCCTTCACTGTAACTTTATAAATCCTGTTATTTCTCTCTGAACTGACGCCGCATTTGTGATTAATATGCATTTGTGGAGTAGGATGAGTGACAGACTGGCAATTTAACAATGCTCATCCCACAAATGAACAGGATTTCTAATACGATAAGATTTGTTGCAACAGAGAACTAATCTACCAAACATGCATTTTCTTACTTTGGGTGTGGAGTTAATTAAAATGTCAGAAGTTGACCTTCCAAAAGCAAAAGCTGAATAATTAAAAAAAGATTTTTTACATATAAATCATTCAAACATATGAAAAACACTTTCAAATATCACCAACATTTAAAAACAAATATGGCAATTTTTTTTTTAGGAATAATACATTTTATTTATTTCTGGGTTTTTTTAAGGCTTTGGCCAAATAAAACTCCTTCAGAGTCACAAAAAGAAAAGAAAACATTCCAGCTGAACCTTCAGAGTCCGACGCCTTCATGGTGATGATAATTCAGCATTTATTCATGAAATTAAAGCCATTAAACTGCGATCTGCTCCTCACCTCCTGTCCTTTTCTTCTGAGCCATTAGTTGAAGTAGCCTCCTCTGCTGCTGGGTGCTTCTCCTCCTCCTCCTCCTCCTCCTCCTCCTTCTCCTCCTCCTTCACCCCTCCTCCTCCTCCTCCTCCTCCTCCACACTGAGAGTTGCTCTGACCTCCTACCACAGTCCTCCTGCCTGATCGTTCGCTCTCTCCTCCCCCCTGCAGGCCAGCCTCCTCCGCTGGCCGGTGGTCGACGGGGGTCTGGAGGACGTCGGCGGTCTGGAGGACGTCGGGGGTCTGGTGGACGTCGGGCATCTGGTGGACATTGAGGGTCTGGACGCCGTTGAGGATCTGCTGCAGCTGGTCATTGGTCAGTCGCACGATGCCGTCTTTCAGCTCCGGCGCTCCGTTGGCCGGCGTGTCCCTGACTCCCTCCTTCCCACCACTTTGGAGCGGTGCTGGTTTCCCATTGGCTCTCAGAGGTCTGAGGGTTGAGGAGCCGTGCTTGTGTTTGTCCGTCCTCAGCTTGGAAATACACAAAACTCAGAAGATGAGTTTCAGTCGGTGGGGAGTTGCTGATGTTTTCTCAGCAACTGGACTGAACGTACGGTTACCTTCGCCACGGCTTTGCTGCTGCTGGTTTTGTGGAGCTCGTGAGTCTTGATGGTGGCGGTGCTGCTCCGAGACTCAGTGTTGATGGTGAAGGAGGCAGCTGCTCCTCTTCCTCCTCCTCCTGCAGCCTTACTCCTGCCCTCTCTGTGACCTCCTCCTCCTCCTCCATCCGCACAGGACGGCTGCCTGGAGCCCAGGATGTGGGCGGCTCGGGGCCTAAAGGACACCTGCAGGGAAAATGAGCAAAAACAGACAATTTCAGGTTAATGGCTAACATTTAAGCACAATTGATGGCGGTTCAATTTCGCTTTTAACATACAAGGGAAGATTTCTGGGGTCTTGGCGTTATAAGATGGAGAAATAAGATCATCATATCAGCAAATTGTGCTGAGGACGGTTGCTATGGCGTTGGCAGGCCAGTGTTGTCAGATGAGGCGAGTTAGTTTGTGATTTCACTGTTTGTGAGCCGTTTTTTCTTTGGTAACTTAATGGAGATGTGGTTTTGCTGGGGGGGGGGGGGGGGGGTTTGTGATAATTTCATGATTCTAACTGGTTTCCTGGGAGGTCGTGATCTGAGCTGGATCGTGTTTGAACAAATGTTTTGTTTTGTTTTTTAAATTAATGCCGTGAGGTGATAAACAGAGAACCCTCCAGGCTGTCAAAAGATAAATAAACCTGTGGGGTAGCTCTAAAGTGCTTCTCGGTGTTTCTGGAGTAGCGCGCTCATCACATGGGACTGAAAACATAACAAGAGGACACGGGGTGAGTGGAACCTGCGTTATTGATGACACTGCAACATGCTCAGGTGCGTCTATGTATGGACGGGGAGAATCTTACCTTTGCTGGATTTTTCTCGCCACCTGCGGGGTGAAAAAGACAAAGTCACACAGCGAAACTGTGCTTTCATAAAGCATGAAGTAAATGTAGATAATATATAATAATATAATATATACATCATATATAATATATCATTTTTCCTGATAAAAGTGTGTACCAGACTTCAAGTCTTTTTCAGTTAATCACATACTTTTTGGTAAATAAATGCCCGTTTCGTTCATGTTTGAAATTCTAATTGAGAATTTCCACAGCATGAAGTAAACAAGTGAGTATATAGAAACATAATTCATAGCATTTTCCTGCCATCCCTCAGGCATCCATAAAGAAAGTAATGTGCTCCCCCAAAAAATGTAAACATATATTGTTGTTATAAACCTTAAACAGTCAAAAGTGACTTGTCTCAAGTTCATGGTCTGTTTAAGCAGAGAGAGTTCACAGGGAATAGAAATAACAGAAAAGCTGAAGAGTCTCACCATAACCGATAAAGGTAACCTTCGGTTTTCCATTTTCCAGCTCAAACAGGAGGCCGCTTCTGTTCACAGAACACAATTATTAAAAGAGCATGAGAAAAGAAATACAAACATTTCACTGCACACTACGCTTATACTATATTCTGAGCTATAAGAAGAATTGTAACACATTCTCAATTGAAATCAAGAAGCAAAAAACATACGTTTTCAAATAAAAAGTAACTAAGATTAATTTAGCAGTCAGTTGAGATCAATATTCAAATCAAGAAAAATCAGGCCCACAGTCCAACCTCAGAAAAGGTTCAATATTTAGATTTTGTCAAAAATAGACCCTCAGAATCTGGATGCAGTTGTTCACACCACATGTTTTTTCAAAGAGAACTATTCTTAAGGCTTAACATTTACTATACGATAATTACGCATCTTTTATTTATTTATTGCTTGTCGTTTGTTTTGTTTTTTTAAGCAATGTGGCTTTGCTCTCGAGGGTTTGTAGCTGAAATCATACAGTTACACCCACAAGTCATTATTTATGTCGCCTTTGGGTGATGGGCGCAAATAGTGGATCTCAAATAACGCAATTATTGGCTGATCGCGCAAATCGCCCCACACATTTACATTCATATCATAAGTTTGGACAGGAAATGATGATAAATGTGTTCAAGGATGAGCCTCTTGTTAGCCCTGTTAGCCCGGCTAGCCGCGCTGCACTCACCCGAGGTTCATACCGACGGAGGGCGGACACCGACACGGCGGCAGATGTACCGGCAGCTTGATAGAATAACAAAAGGACTGCTAGCACAAGATCGATCCCGTTATCGCCATGACTTAATCCAGCTCACACACTGACACACACACTTCCTCACTGTCACTGTGTACGTTCGTTGCTGGCGACGACCAAAAAGACCTCCAACGATTGGCCGATCTTTAAATGGTTGAACATTCTTGGCCAATCAAAAAGCTTTATTTAGGCATGACGTTTGCAATGATGCGTTCAAAGAGCCTGGGATTTGTAGCCGTTTATTTGAATTGAATGCACTACATTAGAAATGCTTTATTATTCCCAGAGGTAAATTCTTTTTCTAGCGTTGCTCCACAACACATAACAAATACAATAGAAATATCAATAATACAGAATAAAAATGAGATATATACGCATTTCTTGATAATGTGGAAAAAAATGAAATAAGGAAAATCAGACGTCTTTACTCACTTTATATAATTAATTTATTATACCACATTTAACTTACTGTGTGGAAATTTGGGTCTCGACCTGGAAAACTTATGCACAGCCACTGTTCATCTTACAAAAAAGGACTCTGAAAACCATATATAATATAAGATATAGAGATCCATCAAACCCACTATTTATTGAATGTATGTCACTAAGGTTAATGATATAGTTGATTATAATATTCTTCAGGTTTTGTATAAAGCCAATTTAAAAAAAAACATTGCCATGAACTATTCTCAAAAGTGTGTGATAAACACGCCCCAATTAGGAAACTCTGTGTGAGATCGATCAGGGCTCGGTTGCATAATGATTTGAGGCACGCTATGGAAGAAAGGGACCAATTGAGAAGAACTGCTGTTATGTCAGGTGACTCTGATGACTGGCAAGCTTATGGGTCATTGAGGAACAAAGAAACAAAAATGAATAGGCAGGAGAAAAAAACATTACTTTCAAAATAGGTTCAATGAATGTAGTAAAATTAGCAAACAAATATGGAAAACAACGAATGAACTTTTGGGCCGAAGCAAGGTGAGTAAATCGTCTTCATTCATTGAGATGGATGGGATGTGTATTAAGAAAGCTTTTGAAATTGCAAACTGTTTCAAAGAATACTTAAAAATTTAAATTGTGATAAACCTTGTGGAATTGATAATATGGATGGCAAACTTTCTTTGTAAAGCACTGTCAATTGAAAATTGACAAGCTTTATGATCATTGTGTAATTAATACATTATTGGCAACTCTTTCGTAACAACTAATCCCTGTCCCAGAAGAATATAATAAAAGGTTAAATGTTACATAGATAACAAAGGCACTTAAATTACACTTTGGTCTGCGTCTTTGTAATGGTGCTATATAACTATAACTGCCTTTCCTTGACTTTATTCAGCATGTTTTCTAAATGCAATGTGATTAGGTTTTAATAAAAACGTTTTGAAGTGATTATGAACATTTAACATTCAAGTCATTCAACATGCAGGAGCGACTGAAGCTGCAGTCCCCGCTCCCCCCTGTAGGTGGCACTGGAGGGCCGCCGTGCTGTAAATGAACTGTAAAAATCCAAACAGGCTGCGTTAGCTTCGCCGTCATGACGTTAGCACCTGGGATGTTTTTCTCGGCCGTTAAGGAGTTTCAGTCCCGCGGACCGACATCCGTGACCCTCCCCAGTGTCTGAAGCGCATCCGACGTGTCCTCCGCGGAGTCCGCAGTCCTGAAGGTGTGTGCTCGTTCTGACAGCTCGGAGCCTTTTAACGGGAAACACTGCGTAACGGCGAGCCGTGCCGTTAGCCCGCTAGCGTTAGCATGCGAGGCTACTTAAACGGCAGACCGCGCCGGACTAACGTCAGTGTTTTTTGAGCCCAGACACCGGGACCCGGAGCGGCGGTAAGAGGCGGAAGGGGGGGCGCGACCCGACACGGGGCTGCTTGGAAGTGCGTTTTGTTGGCCGTTTTTAATTGAGAGGAGCTGACTTAGCTCGTTAGCATGTTGTCATGCTAAGGTCAAGAAGCTGGACGGTGTGACAGCGAGCGTTAACTAACATGGTCCCCCGGTCCTCTTGGCACCAGCCGGGCTGGGTGGCCACGAGCCGGGCCGGCCGTCGGGGGTTGGTCGGAGTTATCCCTGCAGCTCGGGCCGGTGTCGGTGGCCCCGTTAAACTTTCATTCGCCCGCATGAGTTTCCTGGTTCAGGTGAGCATAGTGATGCGTCGTGCAGTGTGAGGCTATTGGACCAGCTTCAGGATTCTTCAGGTTCTGGATGTTTTTTTTTTTTTTGCTCAGGTGGACCAGCTTCGGGATGCTTCAGATTCAGGGGGGGGGGATTCACGTTTGGATGTTTCATCTCTGCTGGTCTTGGCTGTGATCATGGCCATGCTGTGTGTGTGTTTGTTTGTTGTCACACTACTGATCCAGGGCTGCTGTTCTTATCAGGCTGCTGCACGGTCGGAGGCAGTAAACAGATCTCACACTGCGAGATGATGCATCTCCATCTCGTCCTCCGATGTAATGTCACGGTACTTTCTGAGGGGCTCGTGCATTTCGCAGGGCTGGATTTGCTTTTGCATACTTACTCCATCTTGTTTGTAGCTCTATTGCCAACACACACACATAATAACTTTCAGTAATTGTTGTACTGCTGCCAATTGAGGCAGAACCTGCTCCTGCAGTACCATTCATTTCATTAGTCTTTATTTAGTCGCGAGAGCCACATTGAGATTAATAATCTCTTTTACAAGTGTGTCCTGGCAGCATGTTGACTTTTATTGAGCAGTACCAGAAGATAATCCACGAATCCTCGTCCTGTCTGATCAGTGTAAAGCCACCGCTGCAGAGGCAGGTCTACCTGCTAATGCTAACTGCTTTGCATCCATGTCACTTATTGAACCATTTAAAAAAAGGTCTTAAAAACCTCTCCATCATTAAAGCAATACAAGATGTACAGCATGTAAAAAAAAAACACACTGTCATTTATTTCACTACATTTCTTCTCTTGTTTTAGAAGGTGCTTCTCATGTTCTAGCCTTTCCTCCCAGTCCCGACCCCACATGTAACCAGCACATATTTTGCTGCACGCCACAGAACACCATGCCACATGATGTTATGTGTTATGCACATAATGCCATGTAACTCCACACAATGTCACGTACTGCCACACCTTCTAAGACCATGCCATGTAACGCCACTTAACACCACATATTGCCATAACTGTGGCATGTAATGCAGCGCGACGCAACACTGTCATGCGCGTTATGTTATGCACTTGTGACTTTTTATGGTCATTTTATGTTATTTCAATAGTTGTTGTTTTTTTTGTCTCTGCTGCCTCATTTTGCTTTTATACATGATTATTTTGTCTGTCATTTCATGAATCACTTTGCTTCATGTATTCTAAACGTATATCTTCACAAGTTTATTCTCGTCATAGAAATCATTTACCGCTATATTAATGTCACACGTCTGATGAATGCAAGCACGTTGACACTACAACGTTTCGAATGAAAATGCATCATTTTTGGGCTTTGGTTTGACAAACAACAGCAGAAATGCTGAAAATGATGTCGTTTTTTCATGTCGGGCCTCTTATGGTTGCTGTTGTTTGCTTTTGTAATGAACTACGGTATACACTATAAACATTAACAATGGGAGTACACAGATTCGTATGGAGAGACGAACAAGTTGGATTATTGTTGTTGTTGTCCATCTACTGAGCATGTGCAGAAGAGCTATTTATTATGGCCACGCTTGTGCAGTAGCAGCCATTCTGCTGTTTACATGAAGCCGGAGCCCGAGAGTCTTTAGAAAGTTGTGTTTTCCCTCCGTTTCTACGCATTTCCAAAAGGTTGTGTTTTCAGTGGCTTCAAACACCGTTGTACTTTATTCAGACACCCAAAATGCATTCAAATTTTTTGCATTTTTACTTGAAAACATTCAGTAAATAGAGCCTGGAATTTAAAATTTCTTGTGTTATTAGATTGTATTGTTTCACTGCGTGGTACATCAGGTTCAGTCATGATCTCTACTGTAGAGTTGCTTTATTAACATTATTATTTTCACCACTCAAGTCAATGTATCTTTAATATATTTAAGGTTTTTTTTAAGAGTAATTTGAAATGTAATATAACTTCTCTTTCTGCTTAAATTTAAATCTCATATTACTATTTTATATATACAATTTAATAATATATATTTTAAAATGTTTCTTTCTTTAGTGTCATCACTTTTCATCCAAGTATATTTTGAAGGATTATTTGAAGTTGGGTTTTTCTGTTTGAAAATTTGCTGCCATGTTAGTATTTGATTATAAACAAAATCAAAAGAAATGCTTACTTTCTAACTACACAATTATTTTAGGTGAGATAAAATGCTTGTGTGTTTCTGCTTAAAGTGTACTTTATTAAAATAAAAAGTTCAATTGAGTTTCTAAACTTGAATCTTTTTATTTTTAATTGTTTTGGTGGGGGTTTTTTTGTTGAAAAGAAAAAGTTGTACAGTGTAAAAGAAAACCAAAAAAAACCCAAAAACCTTTCCCCACTTTGTTGCTGAGACAGAATGTAATTAAAGCTCAGTCGGACGTCTGTTGAGGTGAATTCTGCGAGTCCTGTCGCCAAACTATAAATAAAACATGACCTGTGACTAAAGTTATGTCGCCTCACTCCAGCATAATCAGCCTTCAGTCTATAATTTGATCATTGGGATTTTTCCAGTTTGACAGGAAGAACCTGTGGAAAGTTTCCATCCGTCTTTGCTGTGAAAGAGTCCAGACGATATCACAGGGACCATGGAGGTCAGGTGGATGACTTTGGGCTTAAATATTATTTAGAACAGGTACAGTAAATCCCTCGGGGTCACAACATAATGCAGCGGTCAACATGGGACTTAAATACTAAAAGGTTGGCGCCGCTGCTGCATACCTGGATACAAACGTCTAGAACACATAATTACTTAACGTTCAGTAAAAACACATGGAATATTTAATGTTTTTCATAGATTTTGTATTGATAGTATATTTATACACACGTGGTGCCTCTCTAACAGAATCAATGAGGTGAGGTAGTGACTCTCCAGCTGAATTCATGGTGGAAACATTAATCTGAATTTATGAAGAAGAAGCCACAATGTTTGGTTGCAATTTTCAGTCAAAAAGCAGCAAGGTCAGAGATTTAACAGTGATTTCGCTCACTCTGATGATGTATTCGCATACGAAGTTCAGTGGAAGTTAAATGTTCGCGGGAGAAAGATGCTCTATAATCTGGATTTTTTATTCAGAAACAGTATTTTGCCTTAATTTCACCGTAACTCTTAGCTCATCTTTGCTTTTTAAGCCTTTCTTATCTTTCCTTATTTGATCTTTTCAAATCTGATATCTGCTTCTGTCTCAGTTTATAATTTTTGCTCAATGAGAAACAGAAAACTGATTTGGATTTGAAGTTTTTTCCACAGTGAGGCTGAGGAAAAAGCAGATCGTCTAAAAACACATTTCCTTTTTAAGAGCGCACTTGAGTACGATGAGGCGTGACAGGCCTCTCAGCTGATTGACATGTCGGGAGTTTTGGTTGTCATGGTAATGCCAGCGTGAGGTTTGTGCATGTGTGTGTGTGTGTGTGTGGGGGGGGTGTTTTGGACTGATGTGAGCTTATTGTTGATAGGACAAATTGTACTTGTGTGTCTCAGCAGCTGTTGACTTGTGTGTCAGGGGACCTGGGCGGCAGCTGAGTGTGTATGTGTGTGTGTGTGTGTGTGTATGTGTGTAGTTTATAATTTTTGAGCCTGACTCACGTGTTTCTGGAGGTTTTGTGCCACAGGACTGCAGGATACTGTGAAGCAGCTGCAGCTCTGTTCCCCCAAACAACTCTTTCCAAACCACCTCGTGTCTTCTCCGCTCTGCTTTCCTTGTCTCTTCTTTTTTTTTCATTGCTTCAACTCCTCCGAACTTGGTCATCGGCTTTTCTCTAATACCTCTTGACAACTTCGATTTAAGATATACATCTTGTTTTGTACACCACGTTGGTCCTCGTCATTAAATTAGTGTTGAGTGTAATGCAGATCATTTTGAATGTAAACATGGAGTGGAGAGCTCCTCAGTCACTTTGGGGCCCGTTTACACAACTTTTCCCATTTTTTGTAGAAACGAGGGCAAACACACGTTTCTTAAAAAGCTTTGGCTCCGTCTCTGTGTGGTACCGTGGAAACACCACATGCTCATGTGCATCAAGACTGAATAGTTCTTCTGGGCTCAGTTGGGAGAGCGGTCGCCTCCCAATCGGAAGGTTGCAGGTTCAAGTCCCATCTCCATCTGCCCACAGGCCAAAGTGTCCTTGGTCCTCGGTGCCTTGCTGGTGTGGATGTGATGAATGACGTAAATTGTTTTGGGCTGCTCATGTAGCTGTAAGGCGCTGAACAAGTGACGTCTATTTACATTCTGCACTTGTGTGACCTGGTGGACAACAACAACATTTTCCTCAGAACATAGTTTACACCCTGCTCTCTACTTTTGTCCTTCTCATTAATATTAATGAATCTCCAAACTGCAGACATCACTCGTGCCGACTTGTTTAATGGCGCGTGACGACACGTCTTACTTAGTTTTTTGTTTTTTTACATTAATGAACTTGAAATCTTTAATAACGACATTACAACTTTATACTCTATTATGCTTTGCCGCCACATCAATGCAGAATGGTCCCAAAATCAGAACCTCTGATTTTTCTTGTAAAAAAAAAAACCAAAACAATTTCGTCCTTTTCGCTGAATATTTGAATCAAATTTTTTCTATTTCTTGACTGTCGTTGGCTTGGCGGGAAACCCTGCTTTCTCGGGTCACCGTGGATTTTGCCTGGCCATCGTTTCTTCCACGTGCTCCAGCCAGGTGGAGTCTGCTGGAAACTTGTCCTCGTCGATCTGTCGTGGTTCCCAGGGCATCGGCGTGTGTGTCAGCAGTATCAACACGCAGCCCTTATTTAGCATTGTCTGGCCTGATTTACGCTGCGCTGCAGGAATACAGCCACTCAGCAGGAAAACACGCTCACGAGCTGCTGAGGTAAAGACCTCAGGGTGAGTGTGACGTCTTAGCTACGCCTTGTATTTCTAGGATTCATCCACAGTATGAAATGGAGCTTCTGTCGGGAGAAAAGCCGGCTGGAAACACAACCGGTAGGGAAAAAGGCTTCAGCTGGCAGCATTAATCAGCCTAGCACACAGTTGACTTCCCGTTTCCCCGACATGCTGATCATGTTCAGTCCTTCACCTTTCTGCAGAGCGGCAGAAACAAGGCAAGCCTCTGTTGTAGTGCAGTAATACACATTAAAATTGTTCTCATGATCCTTTAGATCAATCCTGAATCCTATGCAACCCATCCATGCCAGCAAGCATCTGATCACAGCAGGAAACTAACCTGGAAGTCGCCACTGCAGCAACAGGGATCAGTCAGTATCATATAGAATTTTGGGCACGAAGGTTAACATTAGGCGTGTGTGTGTGTGTGTGTGTAATGATTTTGTGAAGGTCCATTAAACAGTTAGTTGTGCCGTCACCGGATCTCTTCGTCTCAAAGACGTCCTCGGGTCCGATCAAATGATAAACAAGCTTCAAATCCTCAGACACCCTCGAAATTCAACAACATGCGGCCGAATTTACACAGAGATATTCCTGGAAGTCTTTAATTGGCTCTCAGATCTGTGACTTACTGAAGGACACACACACACACACACACACACACACACACGGTCAGTCAGTCAGAAATAGGAGCTTAATCGGTAGCTGGACGCTGTCCAGCCGTAGTGAGCCGTCACTCACGCTGATGATGTAAGATATGCAAACACAGATCCTCCAAGCCAGGGGTGGGCCATCCTGGTCCTGGGGGGCCGCAGCCCTGTGTGTTTTCAATGTTTCCCGGCTCAAACACACCTGCGTTCTCATGATGAGAGCTCTGCAGAATGTTTGATAACGAGCCAATAATTGCTGTGTGGATATGAGGGCACATTGAAAACGTGCAGGGCTGCGGCCCTCCGGGACCGAGGTTGCCCACCCCTGCTCTAAGCTGATTGGCTGGCTGCTCCGATCATTCACCGCACCTGGCAGCACACAGAGATGACAGACCAGCTTGTTTGTTTGTTTGTCTGTACTGTCTGATGAGAAACCTCGATCGCCGAGGACAACAGAAATGTCTCCTCTCGAGCTGAAGACCCAAATGTTCCCGAGCATGGATGTCTGTGTGCACGCCATTGTTTATTCTCACCATTGTGTACCGTACACGTTTTTTTTTTTCTAACGTGCAGGAAAATGAACTGATGTAACTCCAGACGAAAGGACAAACAGCCCCGTTGTGTTGGCTGCAATAAGGGAGTATCCTGCAGGAGATTTTAATTCACGTCAGATAACATTAGTTGTTCCTCAGTGATTAGTCTGACCTCAGAGTCATTCAGAGCAGTTACACAGCACTAAACCCTATGAAAACAGCCAACAGCTAAAAAGGCATCCTGCATGTGTAATGCCTGTGATTATAACTAAAACCAGCAGTATGACGGAGGCAGAGGCGCACATTTAAAACCACAAACAATGCAATCCACTGAATGTATTTCTTATGTAATGCATGGCGGCATTCGTTATGCCCAACACATGATGTGATTCTAATTATGTAATCACCCAATCACATTTATTGGAGATGCAAAGATTCACTATCAGTTGTCTAAATACCATCTGGTGGATAAAACTCGCACTGATAATAAATATAATGAAAATATCTTATGAAATATCAATACAAACTACTAAAAATAAGTTATGAACAGAAGAAGTGTGGGTTTGATACAAGAATAATGAAGTTGCTTTCACTTTAGGGACTTTTTAGCACTTCTTTCATCCCATAGTGTTTCGAGAAGGATGTTTGTAATAGATCTATTAATTTAATGTGTTATTTGCAAAAGGAACATTACTGTGACTTATGATTCATAGTATCACATGTCTTCTCCTGTGGTTTGAAATGGAAAATAGGGATTATTGCCCCATCATGTTGTTGAGTTATATCTTCTTTTTTTTTTTTTTTTATGATTATATGATACAAGGCCCAGTTTACACAACAGTGTTTTCAAATGTGAAACTGTGTTTTGGGGGTCAGTTTACATGACAACGGTGGTGGGAGTCTCTGAAAAACGTCTTGTAAAAATGGCTCGCAACGTGAAACATGTTTGAAAACGCTCTCAAATGAAATGGTTGAAAACGTAACCGTGAAAAGGCTCAAGCTCGTCTCTCTGCAGACGGAAACGCTGCCACTGTGCATGTGACTCTGGAGAGTGGTCACTTGGTGCTCCTAAACACATAATGCCAAGACACACACACACACACACACACACTCAGTCACACACACACACTCAGTCACACACACACACACGACCCCTGAATTACAAAAAGAAAACCTCCAGAAATGTCAAACAGCATCAAGAGCAGAAACAAGGAGGAAAAGTGAAAAGGTCAAAGACAGGAAGTTTTAAGAAAATATACAAGTCTTGATGTATTGGGGACATTATTCCAGTCAAGCTTTTTTTTATAAATCTTTATAGCTAATAATTGGGAGGAGGAAGAGGTGATGTTTGTTATGCAGCGAGGAATGGAGGTGAATTGTCCTTGGCTTTGCCCTCCAGCGGCCTGTTCCCACCCCCCTGCATCACACTGCCGCCCGCCACACACACACACACACACACACACACACACACACACACACACACACACACACACACACACACACACACACACACACACACACACACACACACACACACACACACACACACCTGTTGTCTTTGTGCCAGAAATTCACTGCTGGAGACGCATTTAGATCTGCTAACAGAGGAAACAGTCGCTCCGCTTTCTTTCTATGAACCAGGGAATGTAGATCATGTCATTGTTTCTCCTGTGCTGTTTTACAGCCGTCCGGATGTTGGACTGAGGCCTTGTGGATCCGGCAATGTTTCAAGTGCTTTTTTCTTTTTCCCCGTTTAAGACAAGTTTCACATTAACATGGCAATGTTTTGAAAACGACACTGAAAAGCATGTAGTTTTCATTTTCGCCGCTAATGTTGGTTGTTTTTGTAACGATGCAATGCAATACGATGCAGAACAAGCTGCACTGCAGATTCCACATTGATTCTAGTAAATTAATGCCGACGACATGAGTGTCATCGATGAACAGTTATGAGTTTAGGCATGTGCTTCAGCCTCTGTCCACATCTGTCTGTCTGTTTGTCCCTCCAGTCCTCGGTGGGCTCGTCTCAATCCCACATCAGAGAACAGATGTGTCCTGATGTTTACTGTGTGCTCCTAACTTTAGATCTCATCTCTCTCCCGGGACCAAACATTGTTTACTGTGTGAGCCGAATGTGTGACCCAGAATGTGAAACTATCCTCCTTTTTTTTTTTGTTTTGTTTTCTGGGAAATAATAATCATCTTAGTCATGAAGCAGAATTTTATAATATTAGTGGTTCTGGACTTGAGGTAATTGTTTTTGCTATAATAAACTACGTGAGACATTAATGCAAATAATTGATTTTCTTTGATATATTTTAAGGTGAGATTTGCAAATACTCAAGTTTAACACCTCCATTATTTTATTATTTAATTTTGCGATGATTCATATTTTTAGACGAATCGTAGGAAGACAATTTACACTCTGTTTACACAACCACGTTTTGAGTGAAAGTGCACCCTTTTTTTTTGTGCTTCCGTTTCATAAAAGTTGCATTTTGCTCCGTTTCCATGGAGATGGAGTCCAAGAGTTTATCAAAAAGTTGTGTTTTCGGCGGCTCCAAGCACTGTTGTCGTCTAAACAGGGGCCACAAAACACAACAAAAACTTGCGATTACAATCCTCCTGCTGAGATTCGATCATCAGACTCTTCACTGTGTATTTCTTCAGCCTGGTTTTTGGTGACGGTGTGTTTGTCTGTGACGTGAACTGCTTCTCCCCACACCGCTATTTCACTGTGGTTTATTTTGGGGGAGAGATGAACCTCCCCTGAAGCCAGCAGGTGCTCAGCAGGTGTCTTTAATCCGAGGGTGAGAGTTTGAACATCATCCAGCTGTGGAGTATTTCAAACACGAGCAAAACCCAGAAGCCGTCATGAATCTGACACATCCTGCGTTTCTCTGCTGACGACGATTCAGGACTTAGACGTGTTCGTAACACGACGAAAGGCCCGGAGTCGCTGTCTTCCGTTTGAAGGAAGCGTTTGGTTTGAGGATTTTGCTCGGAGCCGACTTTGTGACGTCGCCCGTCCAGCGTCGTGCTTCGTTACAGCTGTGACATTGACCAGATGATGCCTTTGTAGAAGCAGGCAGTGGGCGGGTTTGTGTCTTCGATTTCCTCTTTGTTCCCTTATTACTTCCAGCCTGCCGCTCTTACCTCCAGGCTGGAGACGAGTCGCCGCGGGGCGGAGAGGAGGTGTTTATGGACATTGACAATTTAATGCCGGTGTGAAGAGCTTCCATCTGAAGCGACACGTGTCTGCTGGTTTGAGGTTTGCCATCAGAATCTGGAGTCAAGTTGCACGGATTATCAAGGTTAATGTTGGAACTCCAAAAGTTACCGAAAGACTATTCGACGAACCTAAAAAAAAAAGGGGACTCTGGTTATTTCTTTACCTTCAGCTCCAGTTAGCGGAAGCAGATGTTGTGAGGTTTTGGTCCTGCGGAGCTGTGTTGTCTGGATTACAGCGTCTCTGAGTGAAAGATGTCAAACTAGCACCGCTGACGGCCGCCATGCTGCCCTGCAGGTTCATGTCCAAATGGTTTAGTTGAATGATGGTCTATTTTCTTTAAAGGAATGATTGTTTACGTGTTTTTTATTCCTTGTATAAATGCAATGTAATAAACACTGTTTATAATAAGTACTGATGAACCGCTCTGGTTTTGTGAGACAGTCGGCTTTATTGCACACTATACTTTTAATCCTGTTTCTGTTTTTTTATTATTTCTGTTTGTTGATTGAAAGTTTATCCTGATTTTGTGCTCAACTGTAAACTGTGGTGTCGTGTTTCTATACAGTATACATGTAGAAGCTGTGCAGCTTATCGACACCGTTACCACTGATCTGGACAGGATAAACATGCACGTTTAGTAAACGTGTTCTGTGACTGTTGCTCAGATTGAAGATGGTGATGTTACCGCGGTCTTCGTCTCTGTGCAGTTTTGTTATGTTTGGAGAGAAAAAAACAAAAAAAACTGCACACTTTGTTTAAACACTCCTGAATCTCCGGGACTGAGCCTGGTGTTCTTGTCTTCCCTCGCAGGACGTGGTGAACCTGCCTACCTCACACGCTGCTTCTCCTGCCAGCCCCCCCGAGCTCTGCCCCCCTCCCCCCCCTCTCCCCTCCTCCCCCCTCCTCCTCCCTCTCCTCCCCCCCCACATCCCCTGTCCTGATTGAGTCTCTGTCCTGCCGGCGGTGGATTGGAGAGCTCTGATTGACGGCTTTGCGAGGTGGATATTCGGTCTGGCGCCGCCTCCCCCCGGGGCCGGTGTGCGCTCCCAGCAGCCCGTGGTGCCCTGCGCCCCCACCTCCCCGTCACTGCACACCCGAGCCCATGACCAGGGTAAGACCACGGCACCAAGTGGACTTGGACTCTAGGGGAGAGTTTGCATGTTCTCGATTGGGAGACGGCCGCCGTTCCTCACCAGGCCATGCAGTCTAAAAATAGGCCTGAACTGTCCCGTAGGTCCGAATGTGAGTGTTTGTCTGTCTCCCTTTGTTTGTCCTGTGAGGGACTGCGATCAGCTTTGTTTGCACGGCGCGAAATCAAACTAAATCTGGAGGGCACAGATTGGAATGTTTGACGTATCTGTGAATTAGACGTTGAAAGCCGACGGCTGGGACCAGGACCACGGGGCAACACGGAGAGCAGGCGGTTTTCAGCTGCTGTCTGGCTTAATGAGGGCTGATTGAACATTTTCTGAATTGCTCCTGTCACTGGCTGCATCGCCATGGAAACCACTGCAACCACACCAGCATAAACAATGCTGAGATGCTTGGAAATGAATCGTTCGGGCCTCGTCATCTGGTAGAAGTCAAAGAACCCACAGCTGCTGCAGGCAGGGTTTGTGTTTCAGACACAGACGGACCGAGCGAGTCTGTCAATTGTCTGCGTTCATATCGTCTATTCAGTCATCAGTCTTGACATATTTGCATTTTAGATCATCAGTCCTCTAGAATCTGGATGTTGGTGAAGTGACATCAGTTAGTGGGATGAAGATGCTCTGTGATCTGCAAGTTAGCGCGTCGAAAAAATAAATTATGAACTAATGACAAGAAGAAGCAGAAACGAAACAACTGAGATAAACCACCAGAACCACAACGTGTGGATAGACGGAGATAGTGACTGAGCTTTGAAACAATAGTGGAACTGTCTGAGTCCAAATCACTTTAATAAACTGTTCAGTACAGAAAGACTGTGGAAAGTGAATTTTTCTGCAGGATTTTGAAAGAAAGTAAGTGTATTATTTTCTTAAATTAAATGTAGACTTTAATGCAGTAAAGAAAATGTTTGTAGTTATCATTATTTTGGATTCGTTTACAGGATTTCGGGTGAAAACACTAAACTTTAGTTGCATTTTCGGTGTGTTTTTACATAACGACAGAACGGTGCTCACAGCTACTGATGAACACAACTTTGAAAACTGCTCCCAAGGTCGAACTTTTTGGAAGCACTCTTTGTGAAAACTGGGGGAACCAGTCATGGTAAAAACAATGCATTGAAAAAAATGCAGCGTTAACGGTGCCTAAGCGTTGTTCTGTTCTCATTTTACTGATCCGGCACATTGAGCCAATCAGAAAGCAGCTTGACGTTTGACGCCTCGGCTTCTCCGCCACAATGAGCACTTTTGTTGGTCTCGTCTGCAGGAGGAGGCGCGGTGCGTCCGCCAGGAGCCATGTGCCTCCCTCACACCAACAACATGGACAACAAGCTACAGGGGGCGGGGCCAGGGGGAGGGGCTTCACTTCGACCACGAGAAGGAGGCGTTCCACTGGAGCCCTTCATACACCAGGTGAGCGGAAATGTATTGTTCTTTACTTCACTCCAAAACGAGTACGATCAAGGGTTCAATTAAGAAAAGTAAAAAAGTAAAAAAAATTGTGATGAAACAAAATGTGACATTGAGTGAACACACTCGATATAAAAACGTTTGAGTTTACCTTGGAATTGTAGAATATCTTATAATAAAAACTTGTTTAGAGTAAAATAGACAACATTACCCATATAGAGAATAGAATACATTTTCTCATATGAAGTACAAATGTTGATATAATGTCAGTATAAGGCAATGAAGCAATAGATGTAGATGTTTAGGTTTTTTAATTTCATCTGGTATTCTGAAGTAAGAAAAAAGTTTGGGGTTGAAAATGGGATGTTTTTAATAAAGTGTGCTCAGAATAAAATAAGGTTTCATTGAGGACAAGAATGTATTAATAGAAACAAAATCTAGATAAACTGGTAAAGGAAGCAAAGCTGTAGGATCAACAAATATTGAGAATAAATTCAGGAAATGAGAATGAAAGCCAAATTAATATTTTGTCTGAATGACGTCAGAAAACTTTGAACGTTTGTAAAAGTTCAAATGATTGAAATAGTAATTTTATAAAGCTGCTGAAATGTGGCTTTAAATTGATTGCAATGATGCTGAAGTTGACATTCGGTGACTAAAGGGAATTATGATGAATTGTCAACTTTATTTGCCTTTTTTTTTTTTTTTTTTTTGCATTTTTTATTTACACATGCACCGATACCACTTTTCTAAAACACGACTACTCAACCTTTACCTACTTACCGATAATGAATACCAATACAAGCACTTTTCAGCTTTTTGCACATCAGTAAATATATTTGTCACTCTTTTAGCTCCTAATATTGTGGCATTATGGGATATATTCTCGTCAGTATTTAGTTTTTCATCCTAAATCCGACAACTGTTTTGTGTGTGTGTGTGTGTGTGTGCAGGTGGGGGGTCACACCAGTATGATGCGCTACGATGACCACACGGTGTGCAAACCTCTCATCAGCAGAGAGCAGCGCTTCTACGAGTCCCTTCCTCCAGAGATGAAGGAATTCACTCCGGAGTATAAAGGTCAGCCTCCTCTTAGCGTCCCCGTCCCGGGACCGGGAGCTGCTGGCGTGGATCCGGCTCAGAGCCTCCGTCGCCTGACGCACTCTCCTGAATCTCAACGAGATCTGATCCCAGAGGCGTGGCGGCCCAGCCGGATCCGACCCGAGCACAATTAGACAAAAACATCCAGCGGACCCGAAAAAAACGGAGAACAAACCCCCTTCGCCGCACGAAGCTATCAGTTAATTAAATCACTGCGGTGGAGACCAGCGGCAGGAATAATTGGAAGCTGATCTCCAAGAGTCACTGGCGCTGAAATTAATTTTGTATGCTTCAGATTGGGAGTTTTATTATTGAGACGCGCCCTTGATGGCAATCCAACTTGATTATTTGTCCAGACAAATGTTTGTGTACTTAGAACTGCCTCCTCTCCAGTTTTACGGCCACTTCTGTAAACATTGTTTTCAGAATGTCGCCGCGGCAACGTGAAACGTTCCTGAAACAAAAGTGCGACAGTGATGCGTTTTCACTTGAAATGTTGTGTAAATGGAGGCTTAAGAGAAGCAATCCCGTGGCAGAACTGATCGACACGGCTTCACATTAAAGTGTTGCTGAAGAGTCGCTGGCTTCAGAGCTGAAAACGTCGCTGACTGAGGAATTGGGAATCAAAACACAGGACTGACTTTGTGGCTCCAGCTTTTCCCTGCCACTTTACATGTCTTGCGCACCCTTTAACACTGATATCCGTTGTTGATCCTTTTTTCCCCCCGTTGGATTCTTTTAAACTTTTTATTCTCGTTTTTTTTTCCAGTTCACATATTTTTTTTAAATTGTTTTAACAATAATTCCAGCCTGGCTGTAAATAGACGTCCTCCCCTGAGTTTGCTGCTGCACACAGTGGTTTAGAGGAGAGGGAAGGAAGTACGGATGTTTAATGGAAGTGGAGTGGCTTCACCGCTCTGCTCTTCATCACCCGACACATGCTCCAACTGTTTCTACGGGGATTTGCTGTAGTTACAAAGCCCAAACAAAGGCCGACGGCCAGTGTTTCACACACTCCTACACTCCACACTTTACCCCTCCACACGTAAATAAAGAACTGTTCTTACCCTGGACGGAGCATTAATAACTTCAGTGATGGCTGCAGATGTGGCTCTGCGCCCTGACAGCCATCCAGGATATAAAAGCGGCGGGACACTTCCTGAAGGAAGGCAGCCGATGGGTTTTTAATTCGCCAGTTTTACATTTCTTTGACGCCCGCTTGCCTCCTGTAACACAGGTGAGGCTGGAACGTGCTACGAGAGGCGAGCGGTGTCTCAACACTGCAAAGAATCAGAGTCAGGCCTGGTTATAGTTATATTGTAGTTACATTCAATCTAAACTTTATTTATATAGCGCCAAATACAACAGAGTCATTTCTAGGTGCTTTTGACAGAGAAATAAACCCAACAAATCCACATGAACAAGCAGATTTGTATTTTTTATTTTTTTTTGCGACTGTGGAAGAGCAAAACTCCCTCGAACCGGAAGAACTATTGCGTTTTCAAAAAGTTGTTTTCAGTGTCTCCAAGCACCTTTGTTTTGTAAACGGACACCCAAAATGCGATGAAATTTTCACGTATTCATTAGAAAACTTTGGGTAATGCAGCCTCGGTGTCGTTATATTAATGTCACAGACAGGCTGTGACCAACAAGTGTTGGAATTCCTAATTTTCAGTGAAGAGGCAAATGCCGTCAAAAAGTCCAGGCAGGTTTCAGACAGTTTAGAACTTTAAGGCAAAGGCCAACAAGTCTCAAAATGAAACTTCCACATTTATCCAGTTGTAGGCAAAGATGAGGAGAGTCGAGATTTGTTTTAAAAAGATTGTGATAGTTTCACTTGAAGAATTTATTAATGATTTCATGAAATGCCGCGGCTGTGTCGGCAGGTTTAAATGAAGGTGTGATGAGGTCGACGGGACGTCTCTGGTAAAGGAGGTTTGTTTGACTCCAAACAGTCTCACGTTGATTCTACTTTGATAAGCGTCTTTTATAAGCGGAAGCTTCTCGGACTAAACTGAACAAAAAAAAAAAAAAGAAGCCTAATCCAGATGTTACAGAAGACTTTTATTTATGTGGGAATGTTGCTGCCGTTATTGAGGTTTCTGGTTCACTGGGGCAGGTGCTTCCTGCACTCGTCCACTCTGGTGTTCTGGATCCCAGCGCCATGACAACGGTGATCCACAAGGGGGGCTATATTTGGATCTAAATCTCTGTCCACTACTATTGTCCTGCTGATTAAATAACAGCACAGATTGAGAGAGAGAGACGGACAGCTGCCCGGGGACGACGGTCTGAACGTGTCAAGGTTGTTTCATCCTCAGACTGTGTGACATGATCAAATTAAGTTGGTCCCTGTGTTGTGGGTGTGGAGACGAACAAGTTCTAGATGTTCATGACCCGTCTCAAGCGTTGACTCAATAATTGGACCCGGGAGGCTTCGGGTTGTCTGCTGTGTTTGCGAAGCTAAAAATCATAGCTTCCATCTTTAAATGATATCGTTGCCTGGTATTTCTTTCTACTTATCTAATGTATGAGATGCGTTTTAATTGAATTTCAGTCGTACTGAGGAGCGTGTCTTGATACAGACGTATGATGAATGACGGGAAAGCCGACGGTAAGGTGTCGGTTGAGGATGTTTTTCCCGAGCAGATTTAAAACTCTCCGGGTCTCTGAACTCGCCACAAACACAAGTTTTTACAGGTACTTTTTAAAATCTCCTGTAAGTGCTCACTTAACTGTCCTTCAACACAGCGCGGAAGAGGCTTTGTCAAATCGCTGTTCCGTTCTACCCTTAATCTCACCCGAATACCATGTCGGTACTGATAATGCAGTCAAATACAGCACTTGGCCCCCCTCTCACCGAGATCACAGCTTGGGAGAGGAAAAAAACCTGAAAACGATATGCAAAAAAAAAAAAAGCTCAATACCTTAGACTGTGACCTCATTTATGACTCACAAGGTCAACAATTCGTCTTTTTCCATTTAAGGTGATGTTTAACTCTGTTGATCGGTTTGGTCGGTCGATTGCTGGACAGCTAATAAGTACGATCTGTTTTTGAATACTCTGGTTTGAGTTGCTGAAAATACCGCTTTTTGAAAACGCTCCTACTCAACCTCTTTGTAAACGGGGGGGAAGCGTAACTTTCTGAAAACGCTCGGGCTTGGGTCGGCAGAAACGCTGCTACTGATCGTGACGTCCTTCTGCACATGCATCATCGATAGACAATAACAACAACGTGTCATAACTCCTTTCAAAAATGCAAAATTTCTGCAAAAAAACGCTGCGTTTTCACTTGAAACGTCTTGTATTTTTGCAGATGTGTAGAATGTTTCCTCACACCTCGACTGTTGGTGTCCTCCGCCTCCTCAGGTGTGGTGCTGGTGTGCTTCGAGGGCGACTCTGACGGCTACATCAACCTGGTGGCGTACCCGTACGTGGAGAGCAGCGTGGAGGGTGGGGGGGTCGGGGATCTGGAGGAGCGCGACGCCCCGGAGAGGGAGCAGCCGCGGAGGAAGCACTCCCGCCGCAGCCTTCATCGCTCCTCCTCCTCCTCCGAGCACAAGGAGGACCGGCCCGACAGGAGGGAGCCGCACGACCCCGACGCCACAGAGAAGTAAGGCCGGCGGCGGGGAGACCCGGTCGCGGGCGTTTAGCATTTTCAGAAATAACAGAGCGACTGATTCGTTTTGAGTTTATATTTGAACAGACGAGCAAAAAACATTGATTTCAATTGGAGAAACTTGCATATACTTTGGATTTAGTTCTCTCGACCACTTACTTCCTGCTTATAAAGCATGAAAAATAGACGATAATACTAAAATATTAAAGTATTTCATGAGTTTTTTTCTAGGTTTTTTTCAATCGAATATTTAGAAAATGCTTCAAGCATTTTTAGTCAATTGTGTGTTCACTTGCTGAATTGAATGTTCTCCAAATCATACGATCATTTCTCCATTATATTGAAGGTGCTATTGTTGCTCTGGAGTTTCTAGTGTGGGGACCAAAATATTAGGAACAGCTCTCCACAAAGCTTTAACAATGAGCACATAAAAGAATTTAACTCTTTAAATGAGCTCAGCTGGAACAGAAGTATATTTGTAAAGGTAGAATTTACAGCAAAAACACGATATTTAATCAGTATGTAGTAGTGGGCCTACAGGAAAAACTACATTATTTTCAGCATTTCTGCCGTTTCCATGTAAATGGACATCAGTGTCAAAACGTTGCCGTGTAAGCACTGAACTTTTCTGAAAGGAAACGCAAAAAACAAGGCACTTTGACTTGAAATGTTGTCGTGTGAATGGAGTTTAAGTCTTATCACCTCAAATGTTTCAAAGAAAAGCCAACGTGCTGAGACTTCACACCTCTCTGCTCCTACGAATGATAAACCACTGAGATCATCTAGGCCACAGTTTGCTCGTCACATCTGGAATTTTCTCTTCCCCTCATGCAGGAAATGATTGCAGGTCATCATCTCGCTGTACTTGTAAGTTGGGACGCCCTGATCGGATGGACATTAGATGTCTGGGGATGATTTCAGCTTTGTAATTATGCATAAGTGTTTCAGGAGTTTTGATGTTGCAATCGGCACAAATTTGGGTTAGAGGGACTTTCAGGTATCCGTTTCCCACTTTAATTAAGTCACCTATTCACCACCGATGCTTGTATATTTGGACTTTAGCGGGAAACCCAACTTTTTCCAACACTTCTTATTGGCGTTCAGGTTCCCCCCCTTTAAATCTCCACTCCTCTTGACCTCCCCCTCAGCCCGGCGGAGCTGAAGAGTCCCCGGCTCGACCCGAAGATCCACTCGGACGTTCCCTTCCAGATGCTGGACTGGAACAGCGGTTTGACACTGGAGAAGATCAGCCACAACCCCTGGAGCCTGCGCTGCCACCGGCAGCAGCTCAGCCGCATGAGGTCCGAGTCGAAGGACCGCAAACTCTTCAGTATCCTTCCTCACTCCCATTCCGTCTTTACGGATGGGCCGATTGCAAGCTTTTCCCAGCATGCAACTCTCCCTGATGCTTATCTTATTAAAACAAAATTGATATCACGTAATGGAGGCAAATGACAATTTACAAGCAAATTATTGGGCAACAGATGTTCCATGTTGTTACGTGAAGCATTTGTCACGTTGCTTTATTAACTGTATGTAGAGAAAACCTTGGTTCCCACCTACTAGTGACCCAAACGCCACCAGCTCAGTACGAATAACATTTTCAAGCAAATATTTCGGATGTCAGTTGTATCATAAATACAAATCTATCTCTTGAAACTAACCAAATATCTTACCGGTGACAATTGTTAATATTATTTATACTTCCCATTTAATGGATCCTTTAGTGATTAAGGTTAATATAAACCACACCTAAATATTTAAAATGAGAAATAAATTGTCTTCATCCATAAAGAAATAATAGATAAAATAATTTGCATTATAACAAAGATGATGTGATAAAATCCAGCCAAATAACCTTTATTAAATGTTGTCATTAACGTTACATTCAACAATATGGATTCATACTAATAAGAGCAAGTTAATTATATAACAACAATAATATGTACTGATCTTAATTGATTTGGTAAAGTGTGCTAATCTTATTTATTATAATGATATATACAGAATAGAAAATAAATAATTATTACTGGTATTTGTATCTGCTGGTTCCAGTGGAGGACGCTGAGCCGGCAATAATCTCCGAGGCTTTGTAAGAGAGGCTCTGCTGTGTCCAAGGTCTTCAGGTTAAAGGTCACGTTTTGATGTTGCAGCATCAAAGGAAGGGGGGGACGAGAGGGAGGGAGGGAGGGGGGGACAGAGGAAAGGCAGGAAGAGCTGCAGCTGCCTGCAAAACGCAGCTGAGGCGAGAAAGAGCAGAACACATTGGCCCCCTGCTGCTGTCGGCTCCAGACTCGCCCTCCAAAGCGTCACGTCACTGACACTGATGACCCAACTGGCAATGACGTCGCCAATCGTCCCAATACCTTTTCACATTCCAAGTGTATAATTTGAGTTTTTTTGCCAACAAATCTTTTTTTTTTCTTCCTGTAAAAACTGATCTGATCTGTCCGGCACATGTGGGCGTGTCCCAACCGCTGCGAACAGGTTGGATTTCTCGTGTGCCGAAACCTGTTTTGCCGCTTTGCACCCTTGACCGCGGCGTCCCGCGCAGAATTCCTGTTGCTGGAGAACGTGGTCCACCACTTCTCCTACCCCTGCATCCTGGACCTGAAGATGGGCACCCGGCAGCACGGGGACGACGCCTCCGAGGAGAAGGCCGCCCGGCAGATGAAGAAATGTGAACAGAGCACCTCGGCCACGCTGGGAGTGCGAGTGTGCGGCATGCAGGTTTGGCCAAGCGCGTACACCCCCTCCACCCACCTCCTGCAACACTGAAATATCGCCTCCGTCAGTTACGTCGGTTGTTTTTGTCTCTGGACGGCGTGTCGGTGTTTGTTTTTATTCGATTGGAGTCCCCGGAGCCTCACGTCGTCCCGCGTTCCCCCTCCACAGGTGTACCAGCTGAGCACGGGTCACTACCTCTGCAGGAACAAGTACTACGGCCGCGGCCTGTCGATCGAGGGCTTCCGCGAGACGCTCTACCAGTACATGCACAACGGGACGGGCCTGAGGCGGGACCTCTTCGAGCCGGTGCTCAACAAGCTGCGCAGCCTGAAGGCGGTGCTGGAGAGGCAGGCGTCGTACCGCTTCTACTCGTCCTCGCTGCTCATCATCTATGAGGGAAAGGCGAGTCCCAAACGATCCACTGCCTGCGTTTCCACATCCAGATTCAGTCACTGGACTTCCACTGTTTCCTGATGCGTCTCTTTTTTTTTTTTTTTTTAAGCCGTTTAATTTTGTTGAGTAAATTCTTCAACAGCGGTTTGAAACGTTACGCCAGAACTCTGATATTTTAGTGACATTTAAGCACATTCAGCTTTTCTTTATATGCACTGATTCACGTTTTGAATCCTGATAAGTGTGTGTTTGATGACGTCCTCACGTTGCGTTTGTTTTCTCCAGGAACCCGAGGGCCCCTCGGTCCTGGGCTCTGGGCAGCACTCCGCCTGGCAGCAGAAGGCCCCCGGGGGCCCCACAGAGCCCCCCCGCGGCCCGTCACCCCCCGACGCCCCCTGTAAAACGGACACGAGCCAGAAGCTGAACCCGGGCTCTGCGGTGGCTCCGCCCTCCCCCTCCCCTCGTCCTCCATCCACACAAGCCCCGCCCACCGCGTCAGACTGCCTCCCCACCTCGCACTCAGACTCCCCCTCCCCGGCTCCCAGTTTAGGGCCCCTCTCGGCGCCCGCCCCGGCGGCCCCCCCTGCCGCCCCGCCCCAGCAGCCCCCCCTGGTGGACGTTCGTATGATCGACTTCGCCCACTCCACGTTCAAGGGTTTCCGCGGCGACACGGCGGTTCACGATGGGCCAGACCGGGGCTACGTCTTTGGACTGGAGAGCCTGGTCCAGATCCTGGAGAGCCTGCGGGACGACAACCTGCCGTAGAGGCCGCACACACACACACACACACACACACACACACACACACACACACACACACACACACACACACACACACACACACACACACACACACACACACACACACACACACACACACACACACACACACACACACACACACACACACACACACACACAGTTTGCACATCTCTTCTCGTGAGGACCTTCATTAAAACCAAGCATTCCTGCAGCTAAACTGTTTTCACCTTCATCCTCCATTCAAAACTATGTGGTGCAGTAACCTCTCCATCATCATCATCATCAGTTTTAATATACTCGAGTATCAAGTAGATCCGACTCACTCGCAGGCTGAAATGTAGGAAAATGGAAGGAAAAACAAAAAAGTTCCCACTTCAAGGTAAAGTTGAGTCGGGGTGTTTTCTCCTCCTCCTGTCCAGGAGAAAAACTCGTCGAGTCGACTTCACTCTGAAGTTCCCTGTAAAATCAGCCTGAAGCAGAGTTTACAGAAAGTAAGAAAATGAGGGGGGGGGGGGGAATTAAATTCACTTTTGTTTTGGCACCAGAACAAAGGATATAAACAAAGAGTAGATTGAAACCAAAGTCTAATACGACTCCAAAACCAGCCTGACTGTTCAGCCAAGTGAAGATCTGAAGTTTTAACGATTCTGTCAAGTTGTAATGGAAGTTTGAGCTGCGTTCGTCCACAACTGGGAAAATATATTTCACATTGTCCAAAAGTCTCCTCTGACTTCTCACTGGAATGTTCCCGAAACCGTCCAAACAAGGTTAAACCAGTGGGAACAAATGTAAACATACTGACTCCAGTTTGGTCCGGTGGGATAAATTGTCAAAGACAGCAGTGAAAGTATGAAGGAGCTTGACTGACATCAGGCCACATTATTCTAAACGCCTCAGAAATACACACAAAAAGCAAAATACTGCACCGATTTACAGCTTAATACAGTGAAAGACTAAAATCTTTATTATAGCTTTAATTTTCACAACTGTGAAACCCTGAAGGACCCAGCTCACATTGTACACACACACACACACACACACACACACACACAGAGGGAACAGTTGTCCGCGGAGCTGTTTGACCAATCAGCCGCCTCCCACACTCACTTTACTCCCTGTCCTCCTGATCACTCCTCACCTCACCTCACTCCTCCTCTGCAGAAACCAAACTTGTACAGGTGAACAGACGCCACACACACACACACACACACACACACACACACACACACACACAGAAACCCATCCAATCATCTGCTGAAGCAATAGTTGGCGACCACAGACGACGACGACTCGTTTTCTCGTTTTGTTTTTTTGTTTTGTTTCCCCCTTCAGGGAGGGAGAGGAGGTGCAACTGAAACAATAGACGTAAGTTTCATGGAGAATTGATAAATACTTTTTTTTTTTTTTTTTTTTAAACACTGTTCTGTCCATGTAAAAGAAAAAAAGAAGAACAAAAAAAAAACCCCAACATCCGTAGTCCTGTGAACTTATCGTGTAACATCGGAAGCATCAGTCCCCAAATCTGCTGAGGAGACGCTCAGATTTATATCGTCACCATCGTCATTGTCAGCAAATCTCACAAAAGGACCTGGCTTTGTGTGGTAGACCAAAGGTTCCCAACCTGAGGTCTGGGGCCCCCGTCTGAGGGACGCTCGGGGCCACAGGCTGGGACGAGGCTTTTCCTGCTCGGAGGACGATGAGACCAGAATTAGAAGCTTTTTAGGCCTGAAAACAACCCAAATTCAGCCGCGATTCACAGAGCAGAGGGTCTTTTCTTAAAGGAAATCTTTAAATTGTTAAATAATGTGGAGGGGGGAAAAAAATACGACCAATATTTCCAACAGAAATTTCGTCTTAAGGACGACTGATCAGGGTGAAAACAGATTTTACTGCACGGACAAGTTTCCCAAGAAGAGCCAACGCCGCTTTACAAGAGGCTTTTCTGAGTCACGCTGAGCAAATGTCAGAAAGCAACAATCATCCTGCTTCTGGTTTGAGTTAAAATATAACTCCCATCCACTCTATAGATTCAGTTTTAATGAAATGTATTTAGCTTTTTTTTAACATTTCAAGGTCCAGAAGAAAACCAGTCAGCAGTGTTTTTAAAGTTACTGAAAACTAGTAACGCCTTATAGTTACTTACTTGCTTCTTTAAGAAGCAGTGACGGTATTTTACAATGTATTCAAGCTGAATCGCTGCTCACCATCCAGCGAGGAAACTATTGCTTCACTTTCAATGTGCAAAGTTCGTCTGAAGTTAGTCAGTGGAGGAAGATGCTCTATAATCTGGAGTTCGGTGAAATGGTAACGGCCCGTCTCATTGACCAACAGTCGTACTTCAGTTACTGTAACTGCGTTACTGATTTCTTCGTAGTAAATCAGGTATTGACACTTGTCTGCATTCGGGAGCAGCGTTACTTCGTCACGCGTTACTCGCGGCTCAGCCGCCTTGTGTTGACGTTTCCAAGGTCGAGAGGTCCTTGATGAAAGGAGGGAAATAAACAAACCACGACGACGGCCTTCTGTGGGATTGGTTGACATCGAGAGAACTGTGTGATCGCAGCCTTCTCCTTCGTGTGCGGCCTGGGTGACACAGATTTAATGAGAGTAATATTTTTCTTATCTATAAATATTATATGTATATATGTGCAAAATATCACCAAAACGTGACATTTATCTGCACTAAACTGCTATTTTTCCACACCTTTTTTTTTTTTATGATCATTTTATTGAACCGCCCCCTCCAAAAACAAAAAGAATAGACATTTAAATGTTGAATCATCACCCAGTGCTGCCGGAAAAGCAAAGAATATATAGATCTATGAAGATAGGAGTAAATATAAGTATATATATATGTAGAAATGGTCCTGTGACTGTCAGCAGAATTGGTCCCAACGTCTCCATTCGTGTCCTCTGATTGGCTCCAGCTCAGAGAGTGTTGACCAATCAGATCTCTCTATTTATGCTTCCTTCACCTGAGGCTGCCTGTGAAGCTGTGGCGCCCCCTGCAGGACAGCAGCAGGAATTGACCCCCCTCCCCCTTCCCCCCTCCCTCCCCCAGTAGAGCAAATATGAATATTTTATTTTTTGGTTTATCGAGGTAATAATTTATTTTTTTATCGTACCTTTGCCCACGTGTGGGTGAATGTTGTGTCTTTTACATGTCTCCCGCCCCCCCTCGTAAATGTACAAAATGTAAAGAACTGATCAGAGACTCTTGTGTGTGAACTGTCAGGAGCATAAGCAGTATTATTATTCTCATTATTCTGATTATTACCATGTTTATCTGAGTTAACTCGAGTCATAGCTGCTGTCCCACCGCGTGTTAGAGAAATGACCTCCTTTAGTCCCGGGTTTGTTTTCACGTGACATTTAAGGAGCCCGACGAGGTGCATGCACATGGACGTCCCTCCCGTCTCCGTCTGTCCCTCACCCGCCCGTCCCAGTCGTCTCCGAGCAGCCACGGTCCAACGTGTCCTCCATCATGGATGTTTTAGTCTCAGTGAATGGTCGGACTTATTTAGCAGCATTTTCTGCGTCTGGCATCATCCTGACTGTTTGTTAGAAAAAAAAAGTGAAAGTAAGTGAGATTAAATCTTTCCAGAAGCTTTTGGGCTTGTCTTTGTTTGTTTGTTTTTTTCTTTCTTATTTTTAATTCCTCATCTGGTGAAAACGTCCCGCAGCAGAAACCACAAGACTGTCTGCAACTTTGGCTTTGGAAGAAAACTCTGAGGAACTGTGAACTCGATAAAGTTTGAAATGAAAAGGCATCGTTTTTGTGTTTTCGGGTTCAGACTGGGAGTCGCGACGCTCTGGAGGCAAACATTGTCCACCAGTTGGTACGTGTGCAGAAGGAGTATTTACCAGAGCCGCGGTGTGCAGTATAGCAGTTTTATAGAAAAGTTGCGTTTTTCCCGTTTACACAACAACAGAGTTGGAGATGTTTAAAAAAAGAAAAAGTTTTTACTGACTCCCAGCGTCCGGTGTCGTGGAATCGGACACAAAACACAGCGAAAGTTTTGCAAGTTCTTCCTCGATCCACAATCAGGAAGCCGAACAGCAGCCGTCTGTAACACTAGTAGCCGCTTCATGTTTATTTCAGTAAGTAACGAGATATGAGATATGATGGAGCATTTTTAGGAGCAAATTTGTGCTAAAGCAAAAGTTCTGACACTGATGGTTAATGATTTGTTTTCAATTCAAATGTATCTTTATTGGGAAATGTACATTACATAGATGTTTACAGTGGTGGTGTTTAGTTGGGAGGACAGTGGGACGTCTTGTCCCTGGATGAGGTCAGCGGGTCAGCAGGTCGTACTCCCGGTACCGGAGGAAGTCCTTCAGGCGCTGCGGCAGCGGCACGAAGCTCATGAAGACCGGCGAGCGGAGCCGCAGGCGGCCGAGGCAGCGGCGGATCCGCATGCGGCAGAGGTGCTGCAGGCAGCGGGAGTTCTCTGTGGACACGGAGAAGACGTGAGTGGACCGGCACCGGGAGGAGGTGGGCCGTGAGCCTCACCCTGCAGGACGCAGATGTCCGACCACTGCTTCTGCTCCATCAGCGTCGCCTTCAGCTTGGAGCACAGGCTCACGTGGTCCACGTAGTCCAGCAGGACTCGAACCAAGTGACCCGACAGGTGCTTCAGCCACGAGACGGTGATGACCTCACAGAACTGCACTGACACACACGGTGGTGGGTCACAGTAATAATCCAACATTATCTGTCCATAGGAATGTCTGTGTTCTCCCATTATTAATGTTTATACGCATCATTTCCTCTGTTCATTACAAAAACAAACAAACAGCACTGACTAGTGGTCCAACATGAAAACTACATCTTTTACAGGGCCTCTTGCTGTTTCCATGGGAACGGAGATTGGTCATCGAAAACAATGTAAACAAAATTTTTTTCTGAAAAGGAAATGCAAGAAATGATTCATTTTCACTTGATGCATTATCGTGTAAACAAAGTCCAACTGTGCAACCTTTTGTAGTAGGAAACCTTCACGAAGTTCAGCATTCTTCTTCAAATCTGTCTCTAAAGTCCACTGGTGAAGCTTTCATGCACTTAAAATTGATAAAAACTCAGAAATGATAAAATGTGAGTGGGGGTGTTTATAAGGCGTGTAATGAAAATGAATTAAAAAATTGAGTAGATGAATAAAATCATTAAACGAATAAATAAATGAAATATTTTAATTATATAGGAAATACTAATTGATCAATCATGGGATTTAATATCCATAAAACAATGTCTTTTCCAGACAATTAAGAAGCAAATTATTTGTCAAAATATACCATATTGGACCACTGATGTCACTTTGTGACAACAGACTGCTGCTGCAGCGCCACAGAATAACCTCCATCACTTCACTATTTGACTGACGGCAAGAAAAATGTCTCCAAATTGGAAAATGTCAGCAGAATTTAAAGTAAAAAAAGAGCAGAAAGTGTTCAGAGTGTGAGAGAAAAGGCAGGTGCAACTTTATGCTCCGTAAAATCCGATAAGATAAAGAAAAGTGAAACTCAACAGTTAGTGTCGCTCGTTACCATCGTGTCCTTGATCACGGTGTTGCTCCATCCTTCGTAGTCCTCGGGGACGTGCGAGCCGTTGCCGTAGGGACATTCGAAGCAGCGCCCCACGTCGTAGCCGTAGTTACACAGCATCCTGAGGACCACCTGGTGGGAAACACGAGGGAAGCGGTCAGACGCCGGGCCGCTGACGTCAGGCCGAGGACAAGATGGCCGCCCGCTTCACCTCGTCCTTGAGTGCGTACTGCAGCGCCGACGGGAAGTGTGTGGTGTTGATCTTGCAGTAGTAGTTGACGTTTGCGCCGAAGCGCAGCAGCAAGTGGATCAGCTCGTAGTTTCCCAGGCGCAGCGCCACCTGGAGACCATAAGAGAATCAGCAGCGTCCATGGGAAGCCATCTGTTTCCATGACAACTGTGGTTGGAACACCTTTTTGAGAACGGCTCCTTAGGTGGAACTTTTTAACAATGCTATGAGTCCATCTCCATGGAAACGGAGGAAAACGTAACTTTTTGAAAATGCTCAGGCTCCTTTTGATACCATACTTGGTCATATATGTTATTTACGTTTAAGCTTTTTTTTTTTTCATGAACACATTATAGTGACGTAAACATGCACTCTGGACAATATAGAGACTTTTTTTTTTTTTTTTTTAGAATATAAGACGTATAATTGACAACCTTTTCAAACTGTTTACATACGTGTCAGCTTGATGTTGAGCCACTAGTGGGTGCTGTTGTTGCAGAGAACAATGCAGTCGAAACATTAACAATGAGACCACACGGACGTTCATATGGACAGACGATCAAGTGGGACGTCTGCTTATGGATCCCGTGTCAAGATTTGTGTCCCCACAACAACAAACACCCAACTGCCTGTAACAAACAAACACACACAAACGCACACCTGCAGACACTTGACCGGGTCCTGGTTCGCCATGGCGCCGGCCTCCAGCAGCAGCTTCGCCGACGGGACGTCGTTGTTGGTGACGGCGAAGAAGAGAGCCGACTTCCTCTCGTCGTCGTAGCTACGGCGAACCACCGGATGGAGCATGTAGTTTGGGTCATAACCGGCATCCAGCAAGGCCTTGTGGGAGTCCGGGGAGGGAGGGAGGGGGGGGGATCATTCAACACTGACTTCAGATGGTGGAGTTGATCGATACGAGCGACTTCACGCGGGCAAACGTTCATTACCTCCAAACACACGTTGGTGTTAAATGTGGAAACTCTCATGGCCCGTTTACACAAACACACACACACACACACACACACACACACGCACACACCTTGATGCAGTGTGCGTGTCCTCCTGCAGCCGCTGAGTGAAGAGGACTCATCCCGCTGTCGTTTACTTCCCCGATGGAGGTGACGGGAAGCAGCAGGTTCAGAACCCTGACACACAAACACAAAGACTGATATTAATACTCGACGACACACAGACACAAACGTGTATCGATACAAGTTATTGCTGCAACAGACGGCACGGATTTAGAAATAAACCCACACACGGAGCAAAGAAAGGCATAAGTATCCGAAAATGTATACGAGAACAAATAAGCAAACACAGTAAGACACAAAGGGAAAAGGAAGTATATCGTCGTATATTCAGATATATTACCAAGTATTAAACACAATGGTGTAAAATAAGTGTATTGAAAACCAAAAACGACGGTCAGGCCCCATTTACAATGTTTAAAGTGTTGATTTTTTTGGCGTCTTTGTTTCAGAAGACTTTCAAGCTTACAAAGAAAAGTTTTGAAAAACGACGCCCGTCTCCATGGAAACGTCAGAAACGCTGAAAGCAATGGAGTCTGAGCTTCTTCAAAAGGTTGTTTGAAAAACGTGAGGAGAGAACGTGGCGGCCGACTCACCCCAGGTGTCCTCGGTGCGCCGCCCGGTGGACGGGCATGTGACCCGTGTGCTTGGCGACGTTGGCGTCGGCGCCGTGCTCCAGCAGCAGGCTGATGACGGCCGTGTCGCCGCAGGCCGACGCCTCGTACAGGATGGACGCCTCGTCCTGCGCCTGAGACAGGACGTCCGCTCCTGCAGGTTCAACCGCCACACGCTTCAATGTCTGACCTTTGACCTCCGTGACCCCCCCCCCTCACCTTTCCTCAGCAGCATGTCCGCCACCTCCCGGTGTCCTCCCTGAGCGGCCAGAGCCAGCGGCGTGAGGCCGTAGTGGCTGCGAGGGTCCGGACGGGCCCCCGCCTCCAGCAGCAGGGCGACCAGCCCGGCGCTGCCCAGCCGAGAGGCCTCGTGGAGGGGCCGGCGGCCGTGGCAGCCCTCCTGGTTCACCTGGGAGCCCCGACGGAGCAGCAGCTTCACCAGGTCGGAGCGGTCGGAGCGAATCGCTGCCAAACACACAAACAATCACACCAAATAAATACAGATCGAAACACAAATAAGTATTGAGATAGAACAGAGTAGGAATATTTTATTAAATTGACTTCCGCACGACAGAGTCTGAATAATCTGGAGATAATAGGCAACAAATAAGTCTAAAATCAATCATAAATAGATAAATCATCAATAATAAGCAAAGCTATATGTAGAACTGACTAACAGAACCTCACCCACAAACAGCGGCGAGTCCTCCTCCTGGTCCCGGCAGTCCGGTTCGGCTCCGCGGTCGAGGAGGAACGAGACGTTCTCCATCAGGCCTTGTTCCGCTGCCAAGAAGAGCGCCGTCTCACCGCGGGGGGTCCGACGCTCCGCCGAGTCCGGGCCTGAGGCTGGAGGCCAAAACACACCGCGTGACACGGCGAGGTCAGGGAGCCGAGCTGCCGGGAGGCGAGCCTCGCCTGTGTAGGCGATCCTCGATCCTCACCTGTGTAGGCGAACCTCACCTGTGTAGGCGATCCTCACCTGTGTAGGCGAGCTCCAGCAGCGTCTGGTTGCTCTGAGCTGCGGCGGCGTGCAGCGGCGTCCATCCTCGGCTGTCCGTCTCACTGAACCGCGTCTTCTGCCGGACGCTCAGGTCCCTCAGCCGCTCCTCCTCACCTGGAGCAGGGCGGAGGTAGATGTGGAGGTGGAGGTGGAGGTGGAGGTAGAGGTGGAGGTGGAGGTGGACTAACACCGACACGTCACCTGGACGCTGCTTCAGTTTGTAATAAGGACGAACCGACACTGCTTTTTTTTTTTTTAAGGACGAGGACTGACCTCTGGATACTTGGCGATACTGAGCATCGCTACAAGAACTTGTTAAATACCACTAAAGAGGTCACGTTAGGTATAGTTGATTATTTTGAAAATAGTTGATTTAATTTATGTTTATGTTTCCATTCTCCTGTGAGTCCCACCTTGTCTTATTGCAGTGAAGATCTGGTCCAGAGCTGCAGGTTTCTGTCCAGAGCTGCACACAGACGCCAAATAGAAGAAAAGAGTTTCACAGTTGAGAGAGACGGATTTTAAACTTGGCGATAGAAACATCTTGTAACGAGCAAAGCGATGGGACCTCCTGGCGTCTGTGTGCGTCTCCCTCTGTTTGTTGCTGCTCTCCAGCAGGCTCTGTTCGATCACGTACTGAACGGCTGCGTCCTCTTCATCCTCCTCATCCTCCCCCATCACAAACCCATGGCTGTCCATGGACACCTGAGGAGAGAGGGAGGAGGTGTGTGTGTGTGTGTGTGTGTGTGTGTGTGTGTGTGTGTGTGTGTGTGTGTGTGTGTGTGTGTGTGTGTGTGTGTGTGTGTGTGTGTGTGTGTGTGTGTAGAGAGTATCCTGAGGAAATCACATGCAAACTCTACACAGAAAGTCTCCACAATCCTGGACTCGAACTAGAGTTCTCTCTCTGTGAGGCGGGAGTGCTCTCCACTGCACTCCAATAATATTCAACCTGAAAAGACTCAACTTAAAGGAGCAAAGCTAGAAAAAAAAAAAAAAAAGAAAAAGTTATGTGCAGCAACAGTAACTTCAACAAAAAGCAGTAAAAAAAAAAACATCCATCTGGTTTTAAACTTCCCGTCTGAGTAGTTTACCTCGAAGTTGTTTGTTGTTTTGTTCGGCTGTGGCGTCCCTGCAGACTGTTGTTTATGTGTTGTAGGAGGAGGAAGAGGAGGAGGAGGAAGAGGAGGAGTGAAACCAGAGCTTCAAACCCACGTGCATTCAGGTGGATCTTCCACAGTGTTTGAACTAAAAGGTTTATATTCACCAGAGGACGAGTGTGTGTGTGTGTGTGTGTGTGTGTGTGTGTGTGTGTGTGTGTGTGTGTGTGTGTGTGTAGCTGGTTCTATGGCCCTCCGTGTTCCAGCTCTGCACCGACGCCCCGGGATCTGACACCCGTTACTATATTTACTCGCTCCAGAAATGTTCGTTGCAGCGAGCTGATCTGCAGACCCTCTGCAGGAAACTCAACAACCATTACCCACAATCCACCTTCGTCCGTGCTCACGTCTCTTCACCCGACGCTGAAATCCGTCCCTGAATACCGCCGCCGGTGCATTTTAACGCCACATGCCTTGAGCTCCACTCTCCAGATGAAATCGTCACTTTATTTATCGCGTCGCTTCCCGAAGTGCTGAAGCGTTGATCAGTTCAACATCTAAAAGGTTCAGAGGTCAGATTAAGGTCACCTGGAAGTGTTTCACTGCATTTTAGGTTCAGCATGAAACTTCACCCGGAAGCTGGACATTCCTAAATTGTTTCAGAGAAGTGGACAGTTTTTCACTGTCATAAACTAAATCACATTGGAATCCTTGACGGTTCTCCAGATCTGCCGACACTCTGGAACCATCAACACTCACTTGTTAATAACTGCTGTTTAGAATTTGCTTTGAATCATTTTATTTATTCACTTTTTATGACTTTTTTTTAATTGTTTCTCCATTTTATGCTTCTTGATTTTATATTATGTCAAGTATCCTTGATTGTACTAAAAAGCTCTATACAAATCAATTGTGTTGTTCATTCTCATTAAATATTTTTGGTCATATTTTTCAGGTGGGCCTTGAAGCGACTGAAGTTGAACCATGAGAGGTAAATTACAATTAGTTCAAATGGAAAATTCTCTTTTGTCATTGAGTTGCTAGTTACTGAAAAAGTATTCAATAATACATATTTTCATTTTTTAAATTAATAAAATGGTCACGTCAATGTCATCTTGAAGTTGGCTTCCTGTCGCCTCGGGGTGAAGGTTAACCCGTCTTTGTGCGTCTGTTAAAATGCTCTTTATTAGCTCAAATATTTATATTTCTGGAAGAAATTCTTTAGGGGGATTCATGATTTATCAGATCGGTGGATCATTCATAATCCAGTATTCTCCTACAGTAAAAGTTCTGAACGAGCCTCAGGTTGGAGTTCCAGTCATCAAACCAGGATCTTTACTCACTGGAATCAAGAACAAAACATATAGTGGGAGTCTAATAAGAGTCTGTATAGTAACTTGTGATTTCAACCATGGAGCATCAGTACGAGAAGAACCCATCAGTGAGACCAGGACGCCTTCAGGATGTATTTGAAAACGATTTTATTTGAACTTCTGCATCATCAGTTTATGACCTGGGCCTCTCCTTCTTGCCCTTGTAGAGCGCCAGCAGCGACACGTTGGCCACTTTGACCACCTTGAAACGAACTCCGGGAATGTCACCGACGGCGTGGCCTTTACGACCGAACCCTGCCACCAGAACCTCGTCGTTTTCCTGCAGGCGGAGAAACAGAGGCGGTCAGACGAGACCATCAATCTACGAGCTCAAACACAAAGACAATCTCAGGTTGTTGTTTTTTTCTTTTTACCTCAATGAAGTTGAGGCAGCCGTCGTTGGGGACGAAGGCGGTGATCTTCTTGCCGTTCTTGATGAGCTGGACTCTCACACACTTCCTGATAGCAGAGTTGGGCTGCTTGGCCTCCACACCACTGCAGAGAAACACAGGACCAGTCAAGCTCAACAATTCAGGGTGAAAACAGGCGAGTCAATCCTGGAGCCCGTTTCTGTAACACGAGCATCTCAAACCATTTGAATCGCATCAAAAAACTGGAAGGAAAAGAAAGTAAGCAACTTAACAACACAGGTTATTCAGAAACCACCCACCCACCCCCGCCCCTTGAGTCAAAATGCAGTTAACATGTAGGACCACAAGTTGACGCAGCGAAGAGAACAATAAACTATAAACATTAACGATGGGAGTAAAGACCTTCGTATGGACAGATGACCTTAATGGATTGTTATTACAGCGACTCAAATATAAAACTACCAACTCCCAGGAGAATATGGACTGGGAGTCATGACACTGGAGGAAAACGTTATTGTCCATCGACTCACGCACCTACAGAAGATCTATCTACGACCGCGGTGTGCAGAGAGCAAGAAGCAGCATTTTCGGAATCAGAGTTGTTAAATGTTTGAACCAGTATTTGAGACATGAATTCAAACAACTCAAGAAAAAACAAAACAAGGAAGCTCTAAAGCAGGGGTGTCCAAGCTGGGTCCTGGAGGGCCGGCGTCCTTCAGGGTGTAGCCCTCTCCTGATCGCAATGAAGGGGCTGGTATTGGGCTTTTCTCACAACCTTGGTGATGACATCATCATCATTTGTCAGGTGTGCTGAAGCAGGGAGAGCGACACCCTGCAGGACCCTGGTCCTCCGGGACAGAGTTTGGACACCACTGGTCAAATGCCTCAAAGAATCACGTAACAGCATCTCAAAATCCCATCCAGCCACAAATTCACAACCCAACAAAGGAAGTCCTGTTGGTTTCCTGACCGGCTGCTTTAGAGAACCTGCTGGGTGAGGAGATACTCACACTTTCTCCAGAACGATGCCCTTGGCGTGAGAAGCTCCTCCGAAGGGGTTGGCCTTCAGCGCGGTGCCCAGATGGGCCTTCTTGTACTGCTTATCGTGCCATTTCTGCTCACGCCGGTGATTGCGGAGTTTCCTGGCAGTACGCAGACCACGACACTTTCCTGAAACACAAAGCAGGTGATCTCAGCACCAGTATGATGCTCTTTACTGTCCTACACCAGGAACATCATTCTAGATCTTCACAAGGAAAAAAGATGGGGAGAATAAAATTCCCTTCTCGTCTGACAGTTCACCAGCAGTGATTTACAAGTCAAACTGCACGTGACGTTTTAATTCAGATTAAACTTCAGACAAACACGTTCACATTCGAGCCAAAGGTTCATTTTGCGTTTGAACTGCAACAGTCCGTTAAAGTGTTAAATTACAGCGGTCATGTTGGCTCAAACGAAGCACAGCTATAAAGAATGGCCGAGAAATCCCAAACTGTAATGAATTATTTCACACAGTCAATTAAATGTCAATAGAAAAATATAAACGACTTCAGATTAGCAGCCAGCGGCGCGAACGTCGTGCTAATCAGGCGCACAAACAATAGTTGCTAAAGATATAATATCCTCGACGGACGTTCACACTTGAATAACCTTCATTAATGATATCAACCAAAAACCTGAGCATACTGGACAAGAAATATTCTGATGTGACGCTAAGCTAACTGTGCTAACACGCTCTTATGGCCGCTCCACGTTGCGGAAAAAGCCAACGCTCCACACGATCGTTTTTCTACGTTTACCATAAAGCTTCGCCGACTGAAAGGCATCTACAGCTGTTCATAAGGCTTTCACACACAGAATCGATAAGAAACATGAGCTCTGAGGAGGCAGTTTGTGGGTATTTTAGTGAAGTTTAAGACGCACCCATGATCACTGAAAGAGGGTCCGGGATGGAAAGGAAGGACCCAGCATGCACCGCGGCAAAGTAGGTCCGCGGAAGATACGGGGGAACCAAGAAAATGCCTGACTGAAATCCTAAATTTAATACTAGCTGCATGTTATTATTATTATTATTATTATTATTATTATTATTATTATTATTATTATTATTATTATTATTTCACAAAAAAATTTATTGAAAAAAAACATTGCAAAAAAAAATACTAATGTCAGTGTATATTGTGTAAAATTTAAAAATGACTAACTAATCGCTTCACCCCAAAAAAAAAAAAAAAAAAGATTTAAATTGACCTGGAATTGGCTACATGATCAGTCCGGTAGGCGGTGCCTTCGACGCCTGCTCTCTCTTGATTGGCTGTTCTTCGTGTCGATCAGAAGCGGGGTTTTATCTGCGGTGGTCTGATTGTAAAGTAGATTAGAGGGACAAAGAGGACGCGGAGTCGATTCGTAGAGGATGCTGAGCGGATGCAGAGGCACCGAGGACACAGAGGCATGGATTCACGGTGGCGGCACTGCAGCATCTTTCTCCTCCTCCTCTTCCTCCTGCAGCCCTCCTTCCTCTTCCTCCTCAGCCCTGCTGACAGGTGAGCGGACAGGTGAAGCGTTGGCCGTGTCTGTCATGTGTGACCTCTTCTCACGCTCTAATCTTTGACTCCTGACACTTCAGATCCGGCTTTACTGCTCCTTCCCAGAGTGACCTGGAACAGGACTGTGTTTCGTTTTTTCCCCCCTATATTAGAGATACACAAACATTTTAATTGATGATGTTTGCAGCTCATTTGCAGAAAATGCGGTAACTCATTTCATTTATGTCGTGGTCAATAGTGGAGTGGATGTGGAGATTACGCTGAGCTGCTTTTGGCTGTAATTTGCAGTCAGGTCAGATATCACCTAGTTTTGACCACAGAAAGCCTTTTGAGACGTAAACTTCACTGGTTCGAATCTCACTGTGCTTTTTTTGAACCATGAGCAAAGCCCCTAAGGCCCCACTGCTCCAGCCCCATGGGCCAATTGAAGACGATTTATTATCAATAATAAAGGTAAAGATTAAAAATCAGATGTTTTAGTTTGTGCTTTGGTTAAAAAGTAAATAAAAAAAACATCTATGCTGATGTTGTAAAGCTGCATAAATGTGATGGTGTCTAGATGTGTCTTATTGTATGAACTGAAATATAGGAGTTTATTTGTGAGGGATTTTGATTGTTGGTGACCATTTGGCCAATCTAGCACAGGATAGCCACCGATAGGGAGTGCTATGCATTTATTGGAAGAATAAACGTTCCATTTTGTTTGAATATTTGCTACTTTTGGAAGAGATGCACACAAAATAAAATAAATTACATGATTTAGTATGTTCCTCTTTAATTGTGAAAGACCGGTTCCACATAAATTCTGATTGAGAAGAGAATCTATTATTGGAGTGACGTGATCTCACTAGCAGAATCCGTTGTAAACTTTTTAAGCGGTCATTTGGACATTCTGACAACAGGGAATTACAATAATCTACTCAAGTAACAAATGCATGGATTAATTTCTCAGCATCCCTCCGTGGCCCCGAAACAAACCTTTGTTTTATTGAAAGGCGCTCGGAGCTTTTGAAAACGCAACTTCTTGAAAACTGCTGCCAAAGGGGAACATTATGAAAACGCTGCGACTCCGTCGTGTCGACGGCGGCGACGCTGCAACTGCTGCTGCGCTTCGACGCTGTAGTGAATTCACTGATCATTTTCAAAACATCGCCATGTAGACATGAGCGTTTTCTGAAACAAAAACGCACGAGCAAAGCATTTTTCACTTGAAACGTTGTCGCGTAAACGTGGCCTGAGTGAACGCGTTCCTGATTTTCTAGATCTTCAAGATGAGAGAAAGCAAAATCTGCTTCTTTCTCTCTGTGTTCAAAACAAACTTGCAGTTTTGTTGTTGCTTTTTTGTTGTTGTTGTTGTTTTTGTTTTTCCCTCCATTTGTGGATTTTGAAGGATTGAAGAGCTGTAAAATCTGGTTTTGGCTCAGATCCACCCTCCATCCATCCTTCATGACCTGTTTGCTCACCATCGTATGATTACGTAATGGTTGCAATCCCACAATCCCTCCGTGGTCTGCATTGCCCCAGCTCACCGAGGCAGATAAACCTGTTTTGGGCAGATTTGATGGCTCCATTGTCTGTTTTCCGAACCAGTGGACGTTTCTGACACGGCGCCTGCTCAAACAAATGTGACGATCACTTCATCCGAACATTTGCGGAGAAGATTTTCATCCTGAGAGGCAGAATTCGATGAGACGGTGACTGAGGGGGAGATCGTTTCGATTGGATTATCTGCTGGTGGTCAACGTTGGCAGATTATTCAGACAAGAAATGACCAGAGAGAATTAGTTCTGCAACAGAAGTCTGTAAAACAGGACAGATCCACTTTTTTGTTTTTAATGTACTTTGTTGATCAATCTGAAGGAAATTAATTTCTTTGCTATTCAACAATTAAAATTGTGTCAGTGACGGGCCCTGAGCTGATGACTCCAGGCTGTTGACTACAGACACATGTCAATTTGTGGCTTTATTTCCTAGTGGACGTTGGAGAAAATATCAAGAGGATAGAGGAAGCATGCACGGCAAGAGCAAAGCAGCCGGAGAGATTTCAGTGTTTACCGCTTTTCTCGAGGTGTAAAGAGCAGAACAGATTGTGCCAATGAAGTAAACTGACTCCTGTGCTGCGCTAAGCTGGTTCTCAGTCCCGGTTCTTTATTTCCTCCTCTAATAATCTGGGTCAGAGCGGCAGCTGGGTGGCACCTGTCTGCTTTAATTCATTTTTGGCCTTTTATTTATTATTATTATTCTTAAATTCCTTTATATTTTGGGATCTTTCAGACGTAATACATTTGGTTCCCATGTCATTGGTGGTGTGTGAAGATTTGCAGATAAAATTATAGGGGTCACCAAAATAGTGTTTCAGTTTTTCTCTTTCTGCTTCTGCAGGCCTGCCGGAGGAGACGATGAAAGGATGATGACAGGAGACCGGAGACACTTGCAGGTAAAAGAAATAAGATGGTTATTATTAAAAACATAAATTATTGTGTGAACTCATAAGAAAACAGTCTGGAGATGCATGTCACATATTGAAAACACAAAAAAAAGGCGTTAACTGTGCTCAGTCTGCAGATGTGTGGAGGAGGAGGTTATTACAGACCACAGGAGCTGCAGTTCCCTTCCCTCCTCTCCAGGTGGCGCCCCACGTTTCACTCAAAGCCTTCGAGAGTTCTCCTCCGTTCTGGCCCGTTTTGACGTCTCCGTCCCGCAGGTGTCCTCCGGCGGGCAGCCCTGCCTCCTCTTCCAGGCCCGGAAACTGTCGCTGCGCTACGAGAAGCAGAAGCTCCTGGACCTGACGGAGCGAACGTTTTCCCCCCAGAAGCCCGTCGACACCAGTCAGTCCGTCTGCGGCCAGGACAGAGCCACGTACGTTCTCCATCACCAGCAGGCTTCTCAGTCAGGAGAGGACAACATGCAAACTCTGCTCTGTGTGTGCGTGTGTGCGTGTGTGCGTGTGTGTGTGTGTGTGTGTGTGTGTGTGTGTGTGTGTGTGTGTGTGTGTGTGTGTGTGTGTTTCTCTGCAGGCTGGTCATGAGGTTTGGGGATGTGGAGGATCTGAAGGGCCTCTCCATCAGGTTCGTCATCAAATTCAAAAGTCAAAGTCAGCTTTATTGTCCAGTGTGCTAATATGCATGACATACAGAACAGATGAAATTTCAGTCCTCTCGGACCCACAGTGCAAAAAGGCATGTAACAATAATTTTAAAAAGATATACACCATATAATCATATAAACAGTAAAGTGACAAAGTATGGTATAAAATAGAATAAATAGACAGCAACAGTGAACGGATGAATTGTAGTGGCCATTGGGTAGAGTGAGGAAGAGCGGTAATGTTCATTTGTGAGTGGGGGGGTGGGGGTGGGGTGGGGTGGGGGGGTGGGCATGATGTCAGATGCCGGAGGGGAGGGGGTGGTGTAAGGGTGGCTGTGGCAGGGGGCAGAGGCAGAAGGGTGGAGGGAGTTGAGTCTCCTGACTGCCTGGTGGCAGATTCAGCCTTTTTAAAAGAAAAACACAAAATCTCCCCAATAACTGCAAAACTATTTCACATCGCTTTTACTTTGAAATCAAGTATGGAGGTCAACGGCGCATTACAGGCGGCTGCGTGGAGGAAAAAACAGGAAAGAGCCCCGTCGTGTTGTTTTAACATTAAATAAGTGACGTGGCCTTGGTTTGTAGAAGAGCTGCACAGTTTGAATTCCCCTTCAGGCTGCAGCTCTCCAACACGTTCTACGAGTCCTCGGGCCAGTGGTGGTTCTCGGTGGACGGCGTCTCGCTGCTCTACAACGCCTCGGAAGAGGCGGCGTTCAACGCCAGCGAGGTGTTCGCCCCCGCCTCCTCCTCCTACCGCTGCACCCACGTCAGCAGCCTGCAGCGCTACAGCGCCCTGCTGCTGCCCGGCAGCGAGCGCGCCCGCCGCTGGGCCGTCACCTTCACCGACTTCCAGGTGCGTGGGGCCCTTTACCCCCCCCCCGGCGTCGGCTGTTCCCGTCCCGGCCTCCAGACCGTCTGTGTCTGTTTTTGCAGATCCAGGCCTTCAACGTCACCTCGGGGCGCTTCTCCCCCGCCAGCGACTGCAGCACCTTCCTGACGCCGGCCATCCTGATGGGCCTCATCACCTCCCTCATCCTGCTGCTGGTGCTGGCCTACGCCCTGCACATGGTGGTGCACCTGAAGCACATCGAGCACGAGGACGAGCGCAAGGCGGAGGTCTACTACCCGGAGCAGCTCCGTCACTGCAGCGTGGAAAACGCCGCCGAGAAAGACGCCATGTAGACGGGGAGCTCGAAAATACCAAAACGCACACTGCTGACCCGGGGCCTGTGGACACAACGTTTTTTTGGGGGGTTTTTGTTTTGTTTTTTAAGTACAAATGCAAATCTTCCATTGTGTTTTTGGAGTTGGAACTTTGTGAAAACACTTTGTCTCCTTGTAGATGGTGGAAACGCTGCCACTGCGCGTCAAGCTGCACTCGAGGCGGAACGTTTTGACAACGCTCCGACTCCGCCGCTCTGTAAACGGCGGGGGAAAACGCTGCTCCCATGCCTGCGCACCACGGCCATAGTAACTAGCCTGGCATGTCATTCAGTGCTTCTGTGCAAACGGACATCATTTTCAAAATGTTGCTGTAGTAATATAAAAACTTTCCTGAAACGAAAAACGATGCGATTTCACTTGAAAAGTTGTGGTGTAAACGGGCCGTCAACAGGCTGCAAACCTCCAGACTTTTAGCTCAGGATTCATCTTTTCTAAACGCATGACTCTAGTGTTTTTTGATTTATTTGTGAACTTCTGTATTTGCCTTTATTTCACATTTAATAAAAATCCAAAGGGAAAAAGTCCTCTTTGTTTTCCAGTTTCCATCACATTGCCTCAATAATGAATTTGTTTTTGCCGCAAAAAAACCAAAAGCGTCGAAATAGCTTAAGTATTTGCACTTCCTCATTACTAAGCAAGTTTTTTTCAGGGATTTGTAGTGAAGTAATTTTCCGTTTCTTCCTTGTGGGGACAAATCTTTGTACTTTGTTCAAATTGTCTCCCTCCTGATTTTAAACTTTTCAATCGGGGGTGTCGAGTTCATTTCAGGTCCAACGCCACAAACAGCCTAATTTCATCATGAGCAAGCCGGACTGGTAAATCATATTATTTCTGCATTTTAACCAAGTACAAGGATATTTTTAATACTCATATTTGAACATTTCATCCTGTAAAACGGTACTCTGTTAATAATCTAATTATAGCTCCAATCGCCGGCCATTTGTGTTTCAGTCTTAAAGTAAAGTTGATAAACATTGGAGCATAAACATGACCTAAAAGAAAACAAAACTCAAACCTGACTTGAATCAGAACTGTTGGAGGAGACTGAAGCTCTGATTGAATAACTTACCAACTACTGCTACTAATATTTGCAGAAAATTAAGTCTTTTGACAAAGAAGCAATTTATTCAACAAACAATAAACATTTATACTAACAAAGCAATTACAAATGTTATTTCTGCTTAAGGAGAAACATTGGTGGTAGTCATTATTCCTATCCGTTTTGGTTTGCACCAAGATTAGATTAAGAGTTAGAATTTTATGTCAGATAGCGAAGCCTCAAATGCCATATTTTGCCTTGATTAATGGCCCACAGCCAAAACATTTTTAATCTATATTCAGAAAAGAGGGAAGAAAAAAAGCAAATATTCACATTTTATAACAGAAATATTTTTTTTATTTTTGACTGCCTATGAATTTTAGTGACGCAGCAAAGTGTAGTTCACTGGATGTCCGCTGGGGGCTCTGTTGTCTCCGCATATTTAAAAACAAGCCCGCAGATGAAGAAGAAACGGCTCGTGGTGACCGGAGGGGACCACTCGCAGCAAAGTTCTTCTACTAATACAGTATTTGTATTGACCAAATACGTATATTAATCATGCGTTTTCAGTCGTGACCTCCGTGCGGTTTTATTTGTTTAGCGGAACAGCTCGTGGTGGACATGGTTGTCACGTTTTAATGGGTTAATGTTTGCATCGATCTGACTAGCATCTGGCTAGCCGGTGTTTCGGTTTACCCGGTGTCCCTGTTAAATGGTGACCGACTTCCTTTAGTCGTTGCTGCGTGAAACGGCAAAGACTCATAAACGGTGCGACACTTGAAACCGCTTTCGCCAGGACGCCTATTCATTTCCGTTGTGTTTTGTTTTTAACATCTGCCGCTGTTGGCAGCAACGCGCGTGGAAATCGGCCACCAGTTAACCCGATACACCTAGCAGAGCCTTCAACTGATAAGTCACGTGACGCAAGGTGAAACCACCTGTCGTTAACAGCGTCCGCCCGCTTCCGCCGGGGGATTCATGTTGAGCCACATCCCCGCTGTTTCCAAGCTGTTTGCTCGCCGCCTCTTCTGCTCTCCTCCTCGGACTGTGGCCAGAGCCCTCCGCCGGCTGCTCGGCGGGATGGAGCCCGCCTCGGTGCGCTGCCTCCCCGGGGAGCCGAAGCTCACCATCTCCTTCTGCCTGGACGGCAGCCACAAGCACATGCTCCGGGACCAGGACGAGCCGCTGGGGAAGGTGCTGGCCCGCATCTCCAACAGCATCGCAAAGAACCAAAACAAGGCCAAGAAGTCCAAGAAGAACCGGGACCAGCAACCGAGCCTGCCGGTGGACGTTCCTGCCCTGGTGAAGCTGTACCGCGGGGAGGAGGAGGTCCCCGACACGCTGCCCAACTCTGAGGCCTGGCTGGACGGAGCCGTGCTGCAGGTGGGGGACGTGAAGTTCTCCGTGAGGAGAAACCCCCCCTCCTTCACCGCCGCAGAGCTGCCGGGCTCCCTGCTGGCAGGATTCCCCGTCTGCCCCAAGCTGGCGGTGGAGTTTGGAAGCCTGCAGGACTGCCAGTTCACCTGGTTCAAGGAAAACGTAGCCAGGTAAACTGGGGAATCATTCGTCTGTCCTGTCCTTTTCTTCCTTTCTTTTTGTCCCTAAACTACACCAAGGAGATAAAAAAATGACAGAATACTGCAGATTTGTCTGGAGGAAATATGACTTTTATACTAAAGAATGTTTTACATGACTTCCCTCCTCCCATCATCAGTGGCGATTCAGCGGATCCTCCGCTTCAGGACGGCGGCTGGTCAGAGGTGGGCCGCGAGCGCGTCTTCGTCCCGTCCAATCAGGACATCGGACACCGGCTCAAACTGAGCTGCACGCCCAGAGACGGGGGTCGCAGTGGCTCCGCGCGGGAGCTGGTGTCGGCGGGAGCCGTGGAGGCCGGCCCGGGCGTGTGCACGTTCGATAACCGTCACCTGTACACGGCGAGAGAGGCGGCGTGGCCCGCCACGAGGGTGGTGTCCTACAACATCCTCGCTGACGTCTACGCCCAGACGGACCTGTCCAAGACGGTGCTGTACCCGTACTGCGCGCCCTACGCCCTGCAGCTGGACTACAGGCAGAGCCTGATCAAGAAGGAGCTGGCCGGGTACAAGGCTGACATCGTCTGCCTGCAAGAAGTCGACAAAGGTGAGGAACCATCAGATTGGAAGCTCTTCGTTTTAAGATCGTCTGTGATTTGCGACAGTTTTAGACCGTTTGCTAAATCTCTTTTCATCATATCGGCTCTGAGGATCTGCTCTGAAGTTGAGAAGTGGTGAACGTCTTCATGTTGTCTCATCTCTTCAGGGGTGTTTGTGGACAGTTTAACTCCGGCGCTGGACGCGTTTGGTCTGGACGGCGTTTTCAGGATCAAAGAGAAGCAGCACGAAGGACTCGCAACCTTCTACCGCAGGTCCCGAACCCGTTCGTCTGTCTGAGAGCAGCTGCATCCAACGAAAGTGTCACATTTGTGTCCCCAATTGCTGTCAAAGAGACACAGAGACCCTAAAACTCTCATTTTGTCGTTTCAGGTCGAGGTTTCGACTGCTGAGTCGTCACGACATCAAGTTGGGCGAAGCGTTGACCTCTGACCCCTCCCACTCCGAGCTGCTGCAGAAGGTTTCTGCTAACGGCGCTTTGAAGGACAAGATGGTGCACAGGTCCACCTCCCTGCAGGTAGGACACTCGGCGCAAACTCCTAAATCTCTGGTCTTGTCGCCTTCACAAGTGGGAAATCTTAAGTGGATGAGATTGTGGACATGAACAAATATTTCCCTCAAGTCTGCAGCATGAGGCTCCGCTACCATGACAACCTTTCCGAGTGAAAACGCAAAACTTTGTGTCGCGATTTTGGCGTCTGTTTACACAACAACTGAGCTCGGAGCCACTCAAAATGCTACTTTCTGGCTCTCAAGATGGAACTTTTTGACAACGCAACATTATGAAAACTCTCGGGGATCCTTCTCTGTGATGATGCGTTTGTTCTCTGTGGTTTTCATTACAAAATCAACCAAGAGGCCCTTCATGAAAACTACAGTTTTCAATGTTTCTGCCTTTGCTGTGTAAACGGATATTGTTTTCAGTACGTTGAAGCGTTGTCATGTGAACAGGGTTTTTAAGCGAACTTTTTAGCTTCCTGAATTCGCAGTCTGGACCAAAACGCAGCATGTCGCAGCTTTTATTTATCATCTGACGACGGTGAACTTCAAAAAACAAACAACCTTTCCCTGTGTAACTTTGTTTAATGCACAAGTGGGCGAAGGTCATCATGGGTTCAACTGTGTCCCACAAACTGTTCCCCTTGCAGGTCAGTGTCCTGGAGGACCTGATGAAACCCGGCCGGAAGCTGTGTGTCGCCAACACTCACCTGTACTGGCACCCAAAAGGTAGGAGGCGTTTCCCCACCCGACTCGCTTGGCAGTGGAGCGACCCGTGTTTTAACAGATTTGTTACTAAACTCTTCCTTCCTGTGCAGGGGGGAACGTCCGCTTGGTCCAGATGGGCGTGGCCCTCCGTCACCTGGCTCACGTGATCAGCGAGGCGGCGCCTGGAGCGCCGCTGGTCTTCTGCGGTGACTTCAACTCCACCCCGAACTCAGGTGACGTGTGAAAGCTGCTAAAAGCTCCTCCCACTTTTGGCATTGGCGTCGTGTGAACATGTCGGCCAGTGTCCCGTCGCTGTGGGAGTGTTTGAGCAGGTAGAAACCCTGAACGTTCCCAGTTGCGGGGGGGAAATTTCCACATCGCTTTGGGGTTTCTGACAAAAAAAAAACAAGTCGTCCAGGAGAAGATGTGCAGAAACGCTGCAAACCATTTTATCATCATTTAAATAAAACAACAGAAGAGAGTCCCGTCTGTGCTGAATTCTTGAGCCCAATCATTTACCAGTTGGGATATTGTCACATTCCTATATTTATTTTCTCCCCACTCAGATGATGGGACTCTCCTACTTCTCAGTTTCTAATAAAAATGTATGTGTAAACGTGTCCTTTGGTTTTATTTCTGGCTGGTGTTTCTGACCATGCTGTGACGTTCCCGCTTCCTCTCTCTCCTGATCTCAGGCGTCTTCCAGCTGCTCACCGAGACTCTGGTTCCTCAGCATCACGCCGACTGGAGCAGCTCGGGACCCGAGGAGTCCTGCAGCATGGAGCTGGCGTCGGGGTTCCCCCCCCTGCTGAGCGCCTACGGCCAGCCGGCCTACACCAACTACGTGGGAGGATTTCACGGCTGCCTGGACTACATCTTCATTCAGCCGGAGGGCATGCAGGTCCTCACACTTTCAAAAACAATTGCCATGGAAACGCCAAACTTGTTCTGAGAGAAATGCAAAAACAAAATTTTTTTAAAAAAAATTTGAAATGCTTTGTGCAGGTGGAGCAGGTGATTCCGCTGCCCAGCCACGAGGAGGTCACCACGCACCAGGCTCTGCCCAGCGTCGCTCACCCCTCCGACCACATCGCTCTGGTCTGCGACCTGCGCTGGAGCCCCGCGCCTCCAAACGTCTGAGCTTCAAACGTCAACTCCTCTGCATTACTTTTAAGACCTCGAACCTAACAGGAGGAAACAAAGTTTAAACCGGAGGAAGCGCCTCTGAAACCCCTGTAGCAGCGATGCCTTTGTTTTCAGTCTGTGGTTCGAACTTTCATCACTGATATTCAGTGTTGGGGTAAGAATAAAATTGCCTTTGAGTATTATTGTATGTAAATACTCAGAAGTAATGTGCTGAAGCTGAAACTACCATGAAATCGTCATGGGTAATAAATATATATCGCCGTTTTAATATAAGTATTTATTATCACTGGTCAGGTGAGTCAGCTGCTTTGTTTTTGAAATAAAGTTTGTCTGATGCTTTGAATTTCACATCCATTTATTTTATTTCTCTACGAAAACCAAAAAGATGCTTTGGAATAAATTGATTTTAATTTACAATACTATAGACACAAGGTGTGAGTTGCTCGTAAAAGTTTTAAACACAAATAAAATTTCATTTTCAAGTTGTATACTGTGACGCCTAATGGTTTGGAAGCTTTAAAGTGGACGATTTTTTGGTATAAATAACATTTAATAGAGGTCGCATTTAAGATTTAGTCTCAGCCCAAACACTACATTAAATCAGCCTGTTTGATATTCTTCAGAAATAAAATCAAACAAGCATTTTCTAACATGTATAATTGCATAAATAAAAAACGATTCTGAATTTCCTTTAGACTTGGTACATTTCTTTTGTAGCTTGACATATGCAGTAAAATGATTTCTAGAAAATGCAATGATTCTTTAATATTTAGATTCGTTTTTTTTATAGTCAGTCGTCTCCATGAAAACTGATTTACATCAAAATTGACATTAAATTAATATTAAATGGATAATCCGTTAGAATTTTTTTTGCGTTCCGAGTATTTGATTTATCACTTAATTTCATAATGTCTGTTGATTTTGGAGCGATTAAAGCCTGCTTCCGTCGCCACGCTGTTCTTCTCTGATTGGTCAGAAGTGTAAAGAAGGCGTGGCTACTTGTGGAGGATATTAATAGTCTCACCGGAAACAAGGATGTTGCTTTCAAAATAAAGCACGTCAAATAGTTGCGTGAATGGCTACGGCATTCACAATAAAGAATCTGGTTGTTGTTTATCATTATTATTATTATTACTTCAAAAGAGATCTATTTCAATATTAGCATCAAATATCTTGCTTTTGAAGCAGCGTAAGTGATCGAGGTGAATTCATTGTCATACGCGCTGTTTTCTATTGACTTTCGGCTCTTGTTTTGAAAAAATAGGCTGCACCGGAAGACAAACATTTGGACCTTACGTGTCACTCCGGAGGCATTCAGTCATTCTCAAAAGCTGCTCGTCTGTAAGTTTCACCAATTTTTTTTTTTAAATCTCTCTCTCTCGCACACACAGAGAATGCTCTAGAGACGTGTTTCTGCTTTATTAGAAAAAGTTGTTTTGCTGGCGGGTTCAGGTTCAGTCTGTTAGCTGGTGTAGCTAGCATGAGCTCATTCAGTAAAATCAAACACTCGGTTGAGTTTATGTTTATTTTTTGACCTCTGGATCTATTATTACCGAAACATTTGGCTCATAAAGTCACACTATGTCTATTAGTGACACCAGTTAGCCCTCCTTGTTACTTTTTCATGAACGCTTGTGATGGCAGGTGATTTGATGAGTAAGTAACCAAACAACTCGTCTCATGAGTTGTTGGGTTCTTTGAATCAAGTCTCATGTTTAAAAGCTGATCCAAGTTCTATAATCATCCCACTTCTCGTGGTTGCAGTGCAATCATGTCTATTAGGTGGCTCCTCAAGTCGTTTCCACTTTTAGAACACAATATATATATGAAATCTGAGCAGTGCTCCTCTCTCATTGCAAATGAACAAATGTAAGAATACTAATATACCGTTTATAAGTGCAAGATGCAGTGGTTCACAATAGGTGATTTGCATTGTTTTTGTGATGTGCAGAATATATGTGTGAATCAATGAATGTTTGACATTAAGATGATCTTGTTCTCTGGGAAAGAATTTGCTTCTGGATGTTTGTCGTCGCTTTGCTGCACCTTGTTGCACCTGTTGCCTCTGCCACGGGGGCAATAGGATGTCAAACAGGTTGAATCCAAGCTGTGGGCAATCTTGGAGAGGAGAGAGCAGCCGATGATCTTCTGTGTCTTCTCCCACCTCACAGCCATTCGAGTACCAAACTGTAATGTTCTCGTCGCTGCATGTTCAGCAGCGATGAGAACGCCAAGGAACCTGAATGTTTAGGTCCTCTCCACACACTCCATTGATGAAGATGGCGGCTGGATCAAATCTGTGCTTCCTGATCTGCTTCGGTTATTGTGGTGTTTCAGTGTCAGATTGTTTGTTGAACACTACGCTGTCATCGCAACATTTACCAGACCGTAGTACACTGAGGGAAGTTTTTTTTACACTGGAGTGACTCAAGCCGCCTCTATTTTAATCAATGTTCGATGTAGAAAATGAAACCGAGATGCAGAATTGTGTTATGTTAATCTGACTCTAGTTTTGCTCAATTGGAAAATGATTTCCTCATAGAAATCTATTTTATGTCACCATTTTTATGAGCTACTGTTGCTCTGTGTCACTTTCCTCAGATCAATATAGTATGATTTGATAAGTTATTAAGTGATACGGAATCACAATGACACAAAAAACGAAGATCCTTAATAACTTAACCTGAAGCACAAAAAACACCACAAAGACATTGAATTCAAACTAATGAGACCAAAAATGAAAATAATTGTGGTCGTTTTGTCTCTTGCAGTCTGAATGACTCTGTTAAGAGACTTTTAAAACTCTATGCTTGTCTCCTGGCTGTGGCTCGGTTGGTAGCGTGATTGTCTATCTCTCAGAATGTCGCTGGCTGGATTCCACAACTTGCATGACTGCCACCTCCATTAGTGTGTGCGTGCATGCTTTTAGCAGCACAAAGCAGTTTAGAGACAACTCAAGTGGTGGAAAAGTGCCATAGGACTGGAATCGGGAGGTAGATGAAGAAACTTTATTGTCTGCCTCAAGCGGTGACAGAAATATTTCTTTAACAAGAGCCCACACAATAAAATACAACACATATTTAAGACAGGTCCAGACATAAAAGAAATAAAAGTAGATTTTCTTGATTTGACCAAATGAAGGCAAACACTGATGACACCCCCACTAAAGGCACATCACTTCAAAATGAAGGTTCTGGGCACGTTTCCATGTCTGGTCCAAAGTCTAGAAAGTGTCCTACTTTGGGCTTATTTAACTTGTGAACAACTAAATTTGCCGACATGTAAAGCCGCCGTGCGTCACCTCGAGTTTGTTCCCCACAAAATGATGTTCACTGTTCTTTCTCCGTTTCAATAAAAGATCTAAAGAGCAGGTCCACCTGTTCTGTTTTGGTTTGATTTATTCACTTTAATGGAGTGATCATTTTCATCGCCCCTCCTCTCCTGTGCAGGTTGGAAGACGTCCCCTTATTGATGCTCTGCAGTCGCTGCGGTGACTGTTGCTAACGGCGGAGGCATGAAGGCTTTGATCCTGGTGGGGGGGTACGGCACCCGGCTGCGTCCGCTCACACTGAGCGTCCCCAAGCCGCTGGTGGACTTCTGCAACAAGCCCATCCTGCTGCACCAGGTGGAGGCGCTGGTGAAGGTGAGGAGGACACGAAGAAGGCTCATGTTCACGTGTGTGTGTTTTTTTTTCTCGTTTGTTTTGTTTAAGTTTTTGACAATTTGTGTTCTCTTCTTGTGTGTTTGCAGGCCGGGGTGGACCATGTGGTTCTGGCTGTGAGCTACATGTCAGAGCTGCTGGAGAGAGAGATGAGAGTCCAGGAGCAACGGGTTTGTACAAAAACACTACACTCACACAGCAGACACGCACTCGTGTTGTTCCAGTCTTGGGCCTCATTAACAGCTAACAATATATTTTATATTGTATATATATTTTATGACACAAGAAATGTTGAAAAACTGCCGGAATGACACACAAAAATAAAATATCTATTTCAAAGTAAATGTGAATAAACTCCAAAAAGGGCTAATACAACCACAGATTGACATAAAACTACGACAAACTCCCACAAGCGGCATCAAACCACGAGGTGCAGCGGAAACGTGAGAGAAGCTCTGGAGTTGGAAGCCTCCTGAGATGTTTCTGTGTTTTGTCCACAGCTGGGGATTCGTATCTCGCTCTCTCATGAGAAGGAGCCGCTGGGAACCGGTGAGTTTCTCTTTTTTTCCCCAGACGAAACCAAACAGAACAGATGGAAGAAAAATAAAAACACAGAAAAAAGAAAGTCAAAATATTCAAGGCTCAGCAAGACCGCCTTCATTTAGTGTGTGTGTGTGTGTGTGTGTGTGTGCGCACACAGCGGGTCCGCTGGCGTTGGCCCGGGAGCTGCTGAGCGTCGACAGTGAGCCGTTCTTCGTCCTCAACTCGGACGTCATCTGTGACTTTCCCTTCAAAGAGCTGCTGCAGTTCCACCATCAACACAGGAAGGAGGGAACCATCGTGGTGCGGAACACACACACACACACGGACACACACATCATCCGACGGGCCGGGTTTTTACCGCCAGCCTCCTGTTTCACCCCCTGAAGTGCTGAATGAGTGACGGTGTGCAGGTGACGCGGGTGGAGGAGCCGTCCAAGTACGGCGTGGTGGTGTTCGAGACGGACGGCGGGCGGATCCATCGCTTCGTGGAGAAGCCGCAGGTCTTCGTCTCCAACAAGATCAACGCCGGCATGTACATCTTCAATCCCAGCATGCTCGGCAGGATCCAGGTGAGTCCCTGGCGAGGAGCGGTGTGGGCAAAGGGTGGAGCGGCTGCGTCTTTATTTCCGTCCACTTCTCTGTGCGCAGCTCAGACCGACGTCCATAGAGAAAGAGATCTTTCCCGTCATGGCGGAGGAGGGTCACCTGTACGCCATGGAGCTGCAGGGTAACTACCGCCGTCGCCTCATGTGACGATCTCCGACTTCATGATACTGTCATCGCGTCTTTAGCTCCCGTCTTCAGGCAAGAACAGGAAGTCATTTCCCTCCAAAACTCCCAGCAGCCATTTCCTGGTTCACCGTCGACTGTAAAAACAGCCGGAGTTACGCAATGACAAACACGACAATTTCGAAGCACGATTACTGATGAAGCACTGATCAGAAACCACTTTACAAAGCTCAGTAAAGATATTTAGAACAGAAAGGCATCAAAACAAACAGATTAGAGACCGATGATTAAAAAAGGATAATAAATAAAGTGACTCAGCATAAATACACGACGAGGCTGTGGTCATTTAATGACTTTTAAGTATGAAGCTATGAAATGTTTCTCTGCCATCAAATTCCGAATGAAATCATTTTCAAGATCCCGTATTAACAACAATTTCACTCAGTGGTCATTGTTAATGTTTCTCGTCTATTATTGTAGATAGTTCTAATTTATTTCAAATAGCATCTGCTTGAAAGTCAGACGATGTCAAAATAAAACGTAAAATAGATTTTTTTTGTCCAGGATGATTATTTGCACTAAAGCTACTGGAACATTTTGGAATTGTTTGTATTTAGAGCTTTTTCTGTTCCACTTGTACTGATCTGGCCCCAATGACATCCAATCATACGCCACCAAACTATAGAGTCGACGGAATGTTGCCGTGGCGACGGAGCGACTTGTCGTTAGCTTGACTCGTGTGCTTCCTCTGGTTTCTGCAGCTCGCGGCGCCACCAGACGTAAGTGGTTGGGCTCTTCTTCACACCTGAAAACTCGCATAGTCCCGGAGAGGAAAGCGTTTGTAGAGAAGCACCGACTCGGGGAAAATGAAAACAAACAACAAAGAGATGAATTTAGACGGATCTGTGCACGTAGGAGAGATCTGCTTCTGGTGCATCTCTACATCCTCGCTCCTCTCTGCGAGTGTAGCTGAGCAGCTAAAGCTTCCTGTCCTGTAGTCCAGGAGCCGCCCTGCTGCTCGTTTCCATGGTAACTAACAGCTTACAGTGTGTGTGTGTGTGTGTGCAGGGTTCTGGATGGACATCGGGCAGCCGAAAGACTTCCTGACCGGGATGTGCATGTACCTGCAGTCCCTGAGACAACAGGCTCCTGACAAGCTGCACACGGGGCCCGGTTTCCTCGGCAACGTCTTGGTGGTAAGGGGGGGGGGGGGGTGAAAGAGGAAGAAGACTGGTAATGTAGAGAATGTCGAGGGTGAGAAAGATGAAGAGGCAGATTCTGTTGTACATGAGGATGATGACACGTTGAAGATTGACAATGTAAATGATGTCATATACGCGGATGATGATGATGATGCTGTGAAGGACAATGAGGATGAGGAAGATGTTGACGGTGTGAAGGAAGTTGAAGCGAATGAAAAGTCCGATGATGATGAGGAGGATGATGATGATGGTGGTGATGGTCTCTTCCTCACCCTGTAGGATCCCACGGCTCAGATCGGAAAGAACTGCACCATCGGCCCCAACGTGACCATCGGCGCCGGCGTGGTGGTGGAGGACGGCGTGAGGATAAAACGCTGCACGGTGCTGAAGGGGTCCCGGGTTCGATCCCACTCCTGGCTGGAGAGCTGCATCGTGGGATGGAGCTCGTCGGTGGGCCAGTGGGTGAGTGTTTCAGAATCACTCTCCCTGGAAGCGTCGGACGCCGTGCCGGTGCTCTGACTGGTGGTGTTGGGTCCCGTGTGGTCAGGTGCGTATGGAGAACGTGACGGTGTTGGGCGAAGACGTGATCGTGAACGATGAGCTTTACCTGAACGGGGCCAACGTGCTGCCGCACAAGTCCATCAACGAGTCGGTCCCGGAGCCGCGGATCATCATGTAGCGTCGGGGAGAAGAGAGAAGGAGCTGGGAGGCTTTTTTTTTTTTTTTTTTTTAAACAGGAACTCGACCAACACTGTGCCAGAGGGAGACGAAGAGGAGGAACTGGCTTCTTTTCTTTGTTTTCGGTTCATTTGGACTCATTTTCGCCCCGCCCGGCTCCCCCATCTTTCCCCCACAGTCAGAAACGGACCGTAGAATTTGTGAGTCAGGACACTCCCACCTGACGGCGGCGGACCGTGTTGTGGGGCTCGGGCTCAGAAAGATGTTTAGATCCACTATGCATCCACACTAACTGGAACCGCTTCAGGGGAACGGGCGTCAAAATGAAGAAAAGCACTTAAACCGACCCGGTCGGAGCTCCTGCAGCTCGGAAACGCCTTCAAAGAATGTTGACGCAAAGAGCCGCGCCTGTGCAACACATGAATGTAAAGCATCGTGGCACACGTCGCCTCTTCAATCGTAGATCATGGTGATGAAATGAGTCCAGCTTCTTTTGGAGTTAATGTGAGTTTCTCTGTTTGCTTTTATGGAATCATGAAAGCCGTTCGGCCTCGACGCCAGAACAAGTTACTGCTCAGTGAACAAAATGTAGCCGGATTTGAAAAAGCAACCGTAAATCAACGTCGGCTCTATTGTGTTTTAATCTTTCAACTCAAGGTGGCGCCGACAGCACAGGGACGCTCCTCTGCAGCCGAAACGGCGCCACCTGGAGGATAAGATAAATTAATTCATTAAACGTAAATGAGAAAATGTTTCATGCGACGTATTAAGGTCAACTGGTTGGTGCAACCGGGATGCTTTAAAACAAACTGCACTTATTAATGTGTTTACAGTGTTTTTGAGTGAAACCACGTGTGATTTCAACAGCAGTCATATGAAATAACAAAGACGTTCGTCGGGTGATACCTCGGCACACCAAGCAGTGGACTTTACGGTTTTCATGCAGTGAGTGATGAACAATATTCACAACTGTAATTGTTTGATGAATGAAGTCTTGTCATGAAGTCTTTTTGGGGCAAAAAAAAAAAAAAAGATCTAATATAATCTACTGACTATATTTGCAATGTGTGTCTTTTTTTGTTTTTCCTTCAACTTTTTCCAGGTGGGTAAAAATGCATTGTTTAAATAGAACCGTCGTTGATTTGAAACATTGATGTCCGTTTCCACGTTTGGCCACTGGTTGGTTCTGAGAGTCTTGACACTCTGGTGTAAACTTTTTTTCTCCTTGTTGTCCACCTACTGAGCATGTGCAGAAGAACCTTTTACCGCATGATGAGCAGCAGCTGAACGTTCATATAATCCAGTTTCTCAAATTAGTGGATCTCTTCTCGTGAAACACGCCGCTGGAAATAAACTCATGCAAAATGTCGGTTATTATAGTTTCTAAAATGATGCTATTACAATCGTCTGCCGTTAATGAAGGCATGCATTTTAACACAAGACCCCCTGCTGTGTCTGGCTTTAGGACATTTTTCGAAGTGGACTTAAAAAAACAAAACAGATTGCTATTTTGTAAAACCAGCGCTAAAGCAAAAGGTATTGTGTTTAGTGCAACTCAAGTGATTTCTGGTTTTATTAAACAAATAAAATAAAAACACCATCATTGCAGCTTGAGTCTCAAATAGATTAGAAATAATTTATTAATCCTTATTGGCTAAGAAGTGACTTGTGAACATTGAAGAATTAAATAAAGTAGGAGTTACAGATCAATATGAAGATATAGAGGAAAACAGACCTTTAATATAGTGCCAGTGCCACAGGTGTAGAAGGTCCTCGGCCTCCTCAAAACACGGTCCAGTTCATTGTCTATGTAGACCCCCCCCCAAGATATTTATTGTCCTTCACAACGTCCACCAGGTTTTCCTGGAACGGAGACCGGGGTCGGACACCAGCGCCTTGGTCTTCATCACACTGAGTTCTGCTTCACAGCAAGTGGAAAACTCCTCCAACCAGCTGCTGTAGCTCTGAGGTCAAAGGTCAAAACCCCAGAAGAGCAGAACCTTTTGTGTCCCGCTGGTTAACGAGTGTTTAGAGCAGTGTTTTTCAACCACTGTGCCGCGGCACACTGGTGTTTCCGCGAGATCTAGTCAGCTGTGCCATGGGAAATGATCCAATTTTTCAAATTTTTCTAAACATTTCAAAACATTTGCTCTCACAGCCGCTGTCAGCTGTGAGAGCAGTGTGCAGAGTAATCATGTATAAATACTCTTCGCCAATAGAGGGCAGCACAGAACTTTGCCGTTGAAATCGAAACTGAAAGACGTCAGTCTGGTTAATCTCCACCTCCTGCTACCATCTTGTATCAAAGTACTGTGTCAGTGACAGTGATGGAGAAGTTTTTGAAAAGGAACAATGTGAACCAGGATCTCAGCTCTTCATCCATCAGGTCCAGGTTTCACACTGAGTGAGTAAAAATAAAAAAAAGAAATTGGGAAATACTTTTTTTCTGTATTTATTTGATTCCTGTTGATAAAACTTTGATGAGAAAGACTTTATATTGTTAATAGAGGCTACAGAGTTTAAAATTTTACCATTTTCGGGTGGTGGTGTGCCTCGAGATTTTTCCAAAGAAAAAAGTGTGCCTTGGCTCAAAAAAGGTTGAAAAAGACTGGTTTAGAATTCTCACAGGGTCACGGTCACGGTCGCAGGTAAGATCCTCACCGGTTCTTTACTTTGGGAGAAGATGAAAGGAAACAGCTTGTCGGTGAAGTTGTGTGTGAAGGTGTGAAGGTGTTTGTTGGTGTCGGCGTCGGAGAAGGACAGCTCCCCTCTCTCCCAGTCCAGACGGACGCCGACCCTCCTCGGCGTCTTCTTCACGCGGATCGGCTCGTCTGGATGCGGCGGAGAAACGGCCGAGTGCTCGCCGTCGCTCAGACCGATTTCCCAGCAGCCGCCCTCTATTTCGCCCTTTCTCTCAACGGACCGTTCCACCATGCCCACGTCCCAGGACGGGTTGCCTCCGACCTCCACGCACCAGCAGTGAGTCCCTGAGCCGAAGCCCTCGGACCCGAGGACGATGCCGTGACGGTCAAACCTCTCTGGATTATCTGGAAGCTTCCGTCTCGCTCCTCCTCTCACAGAGGTCAGATCTTCACCGACGACGAGACCCAGATGAGCCGTGTTTGGATCCAGAATCACGGGACTGTAGGAGACCTTCTCCTTCATCTTCATCCAGATGTTGAAGCTCAGGTTTCCCAGATGTTTGGCCACATCTATGAGAGCTCCCGAGGGCAGCCGTGGCTCCTCCAGCAGGGGGCGCCGCTGCACCGTTTCCACTGCAGCCTTGTAGCTGTGCAGGAATGAGACGTCTCCAGCTCTCAGCTTCTCCTCTGAGGATGTGATGATTTCTGACAGAGCTGATATCTCTCTGCCCAGAGCCTCCATCTTCTTCTTCATCGTCTGACTCTTCCGCTCCTCTTCCTCCCTCAGAGCAGCCAGCCTGGCCTCCTCTTCCTCTTCCAGAAACTGATGAAGCCTCTGAAACTCCTCACTAATCTGCCGCTGTGTGTTTTGGGCCTGGACTTTAATGTGACCTGCAGTTTGATCAAACTTCACTTTAACTTCTTTAAAGAGCTTCAGTTTCTCCTGCAGAGGTTTCAGGGATTTCCGGAGTTCCTCTCTGTGATCTTCTGCAGCTTCATCAACAGGCCTGATCCTGTGGTTGTTGTGTGTTTTTGAGTCTCTGCAGACGAGACAAACCAGCTCCTGATGATCCAGACAGAAGAGTTTGAGTTTCTCAGAGTGCAGACTGCAGACAGGTTCAGAAGCTCTGTGCTGCTTCCCCGATAAGAAGGCCTCACACAGGTTCCTTAACGCCAAGTTTCTCGGTGGATCTTTCACAGAAGATGTACTTTTACAGATCGGACACTGCTGTACAGGTTTCTCCCTCCACCAGGTCTGCAGACAGTGTTTACAGAAGCTGTGGCTGCACAGCAGGACGACGGGATCTGTGAAGACCTCATGGCAGACAGGACACGACAGATCTGATTCTGCCTGGTCAGACATTTTGTCTCACAAGCTCAGCAATAAATTCCTTCTCCAAAATCCCGCTCAGACAAGAAATGAGTGGTGGTATTCCCGTATTGTCCCTCTGCCGCTGTGACTTCAGTGCAGCCCTGGTTGTTAAACTCCAACAATGAAAGTTTGAACTCTGACGCTCACATGTGAAAAGAATGAGGAACAGTCATGTCAAACCAGTATGGCTGCTGTGTGTCGTCAGTCGGCAAGCAGGATGAATTAGTCACTGTGCTGGAAGGAATGCCAACCACTGCTCCATCGTGTCGTCTTTACCTCATTCCCGGCTGATTACGTTCTCATCAGTCGCAGCAGGAAGTCACAGAACACGGCGACACGATTACTGGAACTTGTGTGCAACCTCTCCTGGTCGCCCGCTATGCATTTCTCAATTTGGATCGTTGGTGTGTTTAGAATAAAGTCTGAACCGACGGCAGCTTGATGAGGAAAATTCTCCCGTGTGTCTTAAGGAAGACTAGATTTGTTTTTAAGGTTTTATCTAAACGGCTCCAAGTGATGATGACTTGATTATTCTAAGTAAACAGTGCTTAAAAATTAGTAAACCCACTTGCATTACCTAGGTGATAATAAACCCGGATTAATCTAAATAAGAAGTACTTAAAATGATCTCATGCAAGTAGAAATCACAATTTTAATGAGACTGAGATAAGTAATTTAGTAATAAACGTTTATAATGGGCTGATAAATAATGAGTAAGCATCGGTTTATATTGTTAATTAATCTGAATGTTAATTACTGTGTGTGTGTGTGTGTGTGTGTGAGAGAGAGAGAGAGAGAGAGAGAGAGAGAGAGAGAGAGCAAATAAGTGAAAAAGCAAAAAAAGAACCTTAAACATTTTCTTTATTTGAGTAAAGTAGTTAAATCAGTATTTTTACTTCGACCAGAGTTTAATTTCCTTCTTAAGAATCTGTACTTGTACTTGAGTAAAGATTGTGAGTAAATGTATCATCTTTTATTTAAACCCGACAGATTTACACCCGAAACAACAAATCAAACACAAAAAGTGAAAGTAAAACTAATGTGTACACGTCTCAAACAATTGTCTCTATTTGTCTGGTGAACTTATACCTCGACTCTTTAAACATACAGAAATGTACTATATCATACTTTGTATATAAATGATTAAAAACAAAATCTCTGGTATTTTACAATGTGGTGTTTCAGGTTTGGATCAAATACTCAAGTGTCGTTCTTCGTTCTGTCTCGCGTCTCGTTTCCTGTTTGTCCACTGTTCTGTACAACATAAACACAAACACCTCAAAAACTCCTTCACCAAAAATCACTAGTTTGTCTGTTAACACGACAGAATCACATCACTTTAACCGCGTAAAAATGAAAAACTGTGAATTCAAGAGTCAAACAACTTAAGTAAAAAGTACAATTGCTTGTTAATAATGAACTTCTTAGATTTGATCAAAATGAGTGACGTGAGACATAAAGTGAGGAGGTTTTCTCCTCCTGCTCAGTCTCTGCTGTGGGATCGTCTTCAACCAGCGTCTGTCCAGCGTCAGTCCAGCGTCTGTCCAGCGTCTGTCCAGCGTCTGTCCAGCGTCTGTCCAGCGAGGCTCTGATGTTCACCGAGGTCCAGTTCAGGACTGCTGGCAGGTCACGGAGGTCAAAGGTCAAGGCTGGAGGAGCTGTTTGGGATCAGAAGAGAAGTTTTCAATAAAACATTGCATGACTTGAGAATATGAATGAGAATATGAAGAACAGACTTACCTGGTTCAGGAAAACAACTAAGAAACTGACGGAGGGACTCTGAGCTTCTCCACTGCTGTCGAGACGCTGACTGGTAAGATCGTCACTGGTTGTTGGTCCGAGGTGCAAATATAAGGAAACATTTGTCCGGATCTTTCATTAAAGGTGTAAATGAGTGAGTTGGTATCAGGATCAACGAACGACATCTTCCTTTTGTTACAGTCCAGATGAACTCTGACCCTCTGCAGCTTCTTGTTCCCAGAGATCTCCAATGGAAAGGGCTTTTTCAACAACAACCATGTCAATGGACTGAGCGACCTTTCATCTATTTCTCCAACTGCTGTGTATTTTCCACCATTGAAGCGTATTTCTCTGTAGTAAATACAAATATGTGTCTTCACCATCACCCCGATGCTCCAGCAATTATTATTCCTCACATCAACATCCCAGCAGTGAGACCCTGAGCTGAAGTCCCCGGACCCGAGGACGATGCCGCGACGGTCAAACCTCTCTGGATTGTCTGGAAGCTTCCGTCTCGCTCCTCCTCTCACAGAGGTCAGATCTTCACCGACGACGAGACCCAGATGAGCCGTGTTTGGATCCAGAATCACGGGACTGTAGGAGACCTTCTCCTTCATCTTCATCCAGATGTTGAAGCTCAGGTTTCCCAGATGTTTGGCCACATCTATGAGAGCTCCCGAGGGCAGCCGTGGCTCCTCCAGCAGGGGGCGCCGCTGCACCGTTTCCACTGCAGCCTTGTAGCTGTGCAGGAATGAGGCGTCTCCAGCTCTCAGCTTCTCCTCTGAGGATGTGATGATTTCTGACAGAGCTGATATCTCTCTGCCCAGAGCCTCCATCTTCTCCTTCATCGTCTGACTCTTCCGCTCCTCTTCCTCCCCCAGAGCAGCCAGCCTGGCCTCCTCTTCCTCTTCCAGAAACTGATGAAGCCTCTGAAACTCCTCACTAATCTGCCGCTGTGTGTTTTGGGCCTGGACTTTAATGTGACCTGCAGTTTGATCAAACTTCACTTTAACTTCTTTAAAGAGCTTCAGTTTCTCCTGCAGAGGTTTCAGGGATTTCCGGAGTTCCTCTCTGTGATCTTCTGCAGCTTCATCAACAGGCCTGATCCTGTGGTTGTTGTGTGTTTTTGAGTCTCTGCAGACGAGACAAACCAGCTCCTGATGATCCAGACAGAAGAGTTTGAGTTTCTCAGAGTGCAGACTGCAGACAGGTTCAGAAGCTCTGTGCTGCCTCCCCGATAAGAAGGCCTCACACAGGTTCCTTAACGCCAAGTTTCTCGGTGGATCTTCCAAAGAAGATAACTTCTTACAGACCGGACACTGCTGTACAGGTTTCTCCCTCCACCAGGTCTGCAGACAGTGTTTACAGAAGCTGTGGCTGCACAGCAGGACGACGGGATCTGTGAAGACCTCATGGCAGACAGGACACGACAGATCTGATTCTGCCTGGTCAGACATTTTGTCTCAGAGTGAAAAAGAGGAAAAGTCCTTTCAGAGTTATACTCACTACAAGCTGTGGAGTTTTAATCAGCCGCAGGTTGAAGACTTTCTGAGGTTAAATCCAGTGGAGCTGTAACTCTTCTGTGCTGGAGGTCAAACACTGGAGCTCAGTGCTGTGAAAATGAAACTATTCTCTTGATATGACGCATTAAAAAACCTTAGTGGCTTCTGGGCGTTCCAACATTATAGTCATGTGATTATTCTTCACTCTTATAGGTGCGGAAGATGTTGTTGTTGTTGGTGAGTCATGATGTAGAAATGTATCTACATTAAAGATCATTTGTAGAATTTGACAAATTCAGATCATAATATGAAGTAACTGACTATATTTGTCAGTTCCAGCTCCATGTGGCCAAATGTTTTATCCGTTTCAAGATGTAAATACTGTAATAAAACTCCACTGTGGTCTGTAAGTTGTAAAGCACCTGGTGAACTGAAGCTTGATGTAGAAATTCCAGTTCTTCAATTCAAATTCCTGGTTTGTCATGTGTTGTACAATCTGAACTTCATTATATGTTCATACTTTTTGGCTCTAAAATACTCTGTATGTGGTTCCTGAAGTAAAATGAGTTTGACACTCCTGCTGTGGATCAATAAATAACTTTTAAGCATTTACATATAAAACAAATATTTGCCTTCAGGAGTAAACGTGTGTAAAGATAAATGAGCAATACGTTTGGTACTACAGCCATGGTGAATAGTTTTTTTGTTCAAGTAAGAATCACTATTTTTACTTCGACCAAAGTTTGATTTCCTTCTTAAGAATCTGTACTTGTACTTGAGTAAAGATTGTGAGTAAATTTATCATCTTTTATTTAAACCCGACAGATTTACACCCGAAACAACAAATCAAACACAAAAAGTGAAAGTAAAACTAACATGTACACGTCTCAAACAATTGTCTCTATTTGTCTGGTGAACTTATACATCGACTCTTTAAACGTACAGAAATGTACTATATCATACTTTGTATTTAAATGATTAAAAACAAAATCTCTGGTATTTTACAATGTGGTGTTTCAGGTTTGGATCAAAACTCAAGTGTCGTTCTTCGTTCTGTCTCGCGTCTCGTTTCCTGTTTGTCCACTGTTCTGTACAACATAAACACAAACACCTCAAAAACTCCTTCACCAAAAATCACTAGTTTGTCTTTTAACACGACAGAATCACATCACTTTAACCCCGTAAAAATGAAAAACTGTGAATTAAAGAGTCAAACAACTTTAGTAAAAAGTACAATTGCTTGTTAATAATGAACTTCTTAGATTTGATCAAAATGAGTGACGTGAGACATAAAGTGAGGAGGTTTTCTCCTCCTGCTCAGTCTCTGCTGTGGGATCGTCTTCAACCAGCGTCTGTCCAGCGTCTGTCCAGCGTCTGTCCAGCGCGGCTCTGATGTTCACCGAGGTCCAGTTCAGGACAGCTGGCAGGTCACCGAGGTCAAAGGTCAAGGCTGGAGGAGCTGTTTGGGATCAGAAGAGAAGTTTTCAATAAAACATTGCATGACTTGAGAATATGAATGAGAATATGAAGAATAGACTTACCTGGTTCAGGAAAACAACTAAGAAACTAACGGAAGGACTCTGAGCTTCTCCACTGCTGTCGAGACGCTGACTGGTAAGATCTTCACTGGTTGTTGGTCCGAGGTGCAAATGTAAGGAAACATTTCTTTGGTTCTGTGAGGAAGCCTTACTTTGGTTTTTCCAACCGTGTTAGCAAACTTTTGTAGCATTCCTTCATTAAAGGTGTACCGGTAAATGAGTGAGTTGGTATCAGGATCAAAGAACGACAGCACCGTCCACTCCCTGTCCAGATGAACTCTGATCCTCTGCAGCTTCTTGTTCACAGAGGTCTCCACTGGAAACGTGGACAATGTCTTTTCATCCATTTCTGCAACAGCTGTGTATTTTCCACCATTGAAACGTATTTCTACGGAATGATTATGTATCTTCATCATCACACCGATGCTCCAGCAATTATTATTCCTCACATCAACATCCCAGCAGTGAGTCCCTGAGCTGAAGCCCTCAGACCCGAGGACGATGCCGTGACGGTCAAACCTCTCTGGATTGTCTGGAAGCTTCCGTCTCGCTCCTCCTCTCACAGAGGTCAGATCTTCACCGACGACGAGACCCAGATGAGCCGTGTTTGGATCCAGAATCACGGGACTGTAGGAGACCTTCTGCTTCATCTTCATCCAGATGTTAAAGCTCAGGTTTCCCAGATGTTTGGCCACATCTATGAGAGCTCCCGAGGGCAGCCGTGGCTCCTCCAGCAGGGGGCGCCGCCGCACCGTTTCCACTGCAGCCTTGTAGCTGTGCAGGAATGAGACGTCTCCAGCTCTCAGCTTCTCCTCTGAGGATGTGATGATTTCTGACAGAGCTGATATCTCTCTGCCCAGAGCCTCCATCTTCTCCTTCATCGTCTGACTCTTCCGCTCCTCTTCCTCCCTCAGAGCAGCCAGCCTGGCCTCCTCTTCCTCTTTCAGAAACTGATGAAGCCTCTGAAACTCCTCACTAATCTGCCGCTGTGTGTTTTGGGCCTGGACTTTAATGTGACCTGCAGTTTGATCAAACTTCACTCTAACTTCTTTAAAGAGCTTCAGTTTCTCCTGCAGAGGTTTCAGGGATTTCCGGAGTTCCTCTCTGTGATCTTCTGCAGCTTCATCAACAGGCCTGATCCTGTGGTTGTTGTGTGTTTTTGAGTCTCTGCAGACGAGACAAACAAGCTCCTGATGATCCAGACAGAAGAGTTTGAGTTTCTCAGAGTGCAGACTGCAGACAGGTTCAGAAGCTCTGTGCTGCCTCCCCGATAAGAAGGCCTCACACAGGTTCCTTAACGCCAAGTTTCTCGGTGGATCTTTCAAAGAAGATGTAATTTTACAGATCGGACACTGCTTTACAGGTTTCTCCCTCCACCAGGTCTGCAGACAGTGTTTACAGAAGCTGTGGCTGCACAGCAGGACGACGGGATCTGTGAAGACCTCCTGGCAGACAGGACACGACAGATCTGATTCTGCCTGGTCAGACATTTTGTCTCAGAGTGAAAAAGAGGAAAAGTCCTTTCAGAGTTATACTCACTACAAGCTGTGGAGTTTTAATCAGCCGCAGGTTGAAGACTTTCTCAGGTTAAATCCAGTGGAGCTGTAACTCTTCTGTGCTGGAGGTCAAACTGGAGCTCAGTGCTGTGAAAATGAAACTATTCTCTTGATGTGATGCATTAAAAAACCTTAGTGGCTTCTGGGCGTTCCAACATTATAGTCACATGATTCCTAATCGCAGGGTGAGAAAGATAAATCTGGAAATCTTTAACTCAGTGGAAGCACGGATTCTCTTCTTCTCTTCTTCCTACAACACACCCGATCACGTCCATGAATTCATCTGTGCAACTTTCTCATTTGTTCCCTTCATGTCGACTGTCTGCAATTCTCCAAACATCAAAACTTCATCCATTTCGCTCTATGCTCTTTTTTTGACACTGTTGATTTAAATCTTGTACATCAGGGGTGTCAAACATATGGCCGGATTAAGACACTGACTCCAATATAATTATGACCAGCGGGGGCGCACTTTAGTTTGTATGTTTTCAGTGACTCATCTGTTTACATGTAAACCGACATCATTATCAGAACATCGCCGTGTAAACACAAAACTTTTCTTAAAAGAAAACGCATAACAATGAGATTTTATTAGAATCGTCGTCACGTCAACTGGGCCTTCGATGAGTCCAAACGAGGGTTAATGACATGTCGACTGACTCATCACACGAAGCATCGACCGTTTCAAAGCCTCAGTTGTAATCCAACAGACATTCATGAGTACAGAACGGAATCAAAACAGCTGAAAAACAAGAAACCCTCAATAGTGTCAAGAAAAAAAAACAACTTCAATCTCTCTAAAAAAAGTTCTCAGTGCAGCAAATAAATAAATGTCAGAGTAATTTTTTTCACACACAAATAAAAACTGGTTTATATTCTTATTGATAGAAGAGGATCATTGAAAGTATTTTTCTTTTAATTTTATGAAAATGAGTTTTGCATTTATAAACTCGATTCTTTCAAGATCTGGAGAACAAAGCCTTTTAAATTTTGGGACTTTAACCCAAAAGTAAACACAAAAAAACCAAAAAAAAAACAGGAAGAAGTAGTTGCTCTATGTTATGAAATGAAATATTAAAGGTTTTTGGTTCAGTTACTGCAGAGAAACTTGTGGGGCTCCTGTTAAATATCTCAGCAGCTCGGTGGACGTCTTCATTATATGCCAACAGGTTTCAGGAATAAAAGATGAAGGAAAAATTGTTTCGGAAGCTGGTATAATAAAGAGATAACACACAAGCTGAATCTGAAGCTCGCATCATTTGTTCGTACATCAACATCCGGGTGTGGATTCGTTTTGAGTTTACCGCCTCGTCTCGCCATCGACAATTTTGAACTTTAGGCTTCGTTTACGCAACTTTTCAAGTGAAAACTGCTCTCGTTTTTGCCTTTTCGTTTTAGATTTCACTTGAAATCTTTGTCGCGTCAACAACCACTGAAGCAGTTAAAAAAAAAAAAAAAAAGCCTCCTGCACTTCCTGCTCAGCTGCAATCAGCACACAGGCACAGGCAACAATCAACTCGCACTATTTAACAGTTTTGCCTCATTAAAAATGCTTCAAAATGTTAGCAACGGAGTGTCAGTCAACAATATTTAAAATGTGAATAGACGATTATCTGATAGTTTGTGATCAAATCTTGTGGGAATAATCAAGCTGAACAAAATCCTTCTGCATTTTATGATCCCTTCATACCAACGTCTATATGCTGGAAGAAATAAAAGGCTGAAGGTATTTACTGTGGCAGGAGGAGGAAATAAAAGGAGCAATAAAGCTTCAGCTCAGACTAAAGTTCACTGCAAGAGATTAAAAAAAAAAAAAAAACTGGACAGCAACACTCAGCAAAAGGTCAAAATATTCCATTTGAACTCAACCGTTTAGTTTCTTTTCATTTTTACTGGTGACTCCTTGCAAAATTTAAATTGTATTACTGGGTTTATTATAAATACACTACAAACTAGTTAGGATGATTTGGGTTAAATGTGAATTATAATAAATGTTGATTATGCATACACATGCATTGGGACTTTTCTGGGAGGAGGGTTCAAAGAAGTGAAGCAATTCATTAAATGGCCACTGAATGGTTCAAAATGACACCTTGAGCTTGGCCCAACGTCATTATAGTGAGTTTCTCGTCTCTTCCGAACCTGAATTCCAGTACTTGGGTCATTCAAGGAAAGATAAAGGCAGCTGAGGATGATGTTCCACAACAAGGTCACACTGCAACACTGATAACCTGGAGTTCATTCAAGGTACAGTATGTCGTTTTGTTTTCGTAAAAAAGACCTAATAAAAAGAAAACGGTCAGGATGGCACTGCGTGGTTTCTGTGTTGTGGGAAGTGGAGTTCACGCGCTGTCCAGCCGATTGACCAAGAGCCAGAAGAGTCCGGAGCTTTTTGACAAGTTACTGAGGAAAAAGGGACTCAGGAGTGCCACCTACTGCACAAAGTGGCATTACATACACTTTGCACACTTATGAGGTGAAAACAGAAGCTCTTCCAAGGTTTCTTCCTGCTTTTCGAACCATAAAGACAGATAGACACAGAATGAAGTGAGGTGTGTGAGGATTCATCAAATCGGCATCACATTCTTGCTTTTTTTTTTTTTTTTTTTTTAGAACCTTTTCGGTGTTTAAAAAGGTAAAGCTGCTCTGCAGCGGTCAGCCGAGTGGAAGAAACAAATCTTCAAAACAAAAGCGACCACCGCGGGTTGCGAGTGCCGTGAGCGCCTCCAGAGGAGCCGGAGCCTCGCGTTCACGTCCCACACGTGTCTGCCGGGTCAGTTTGTCGCACGTGACGTCGTACCGCGCAGCCGCCGGTCCGGTGACCGGCTCATCAACATCCTTTATTCCCCCCCGTCAGTCTGTGTTCCCCTTCGGAGGACGAGGAGACCCTCCGGCAGTCTGGTGTGTCCCGGCGTGTTTTTTATTTTTTTTTGTTTATTTCAGCACCAGCGTGGCCTCCGAGCCGTCCTTCCTCTTCAGGTACAGTCCGTACGTCAGGTGGTGCTCTCGCCGCAGGAAGGCGTAGAAATAATCCGACACCAGCAGGATCTGCGGAGACACGAGCGCCAGGACAGCGGTGAGTTGGAGGACCCGTTTGAAAACCATGTCCGTTTAAAGTGGAAATGGCTGAAAACGCCTCAGAAAAGCGGAATTGTCATGTTGGTCCACTAGTGGGTGCTGTTGCCTGTTTTTGTAGTGGAACCACACACACACACACACACACATTCATGCGGAGAACAAGACCACCAATTTGGATTATTATTACGGGGAACGTCAACATTGTTATTGTCCATAGTGACTACAGTTGTGGTGCGCAGAAGAAGAGCTTCCACCGTCTGAACGGAGACGGAGCTTTTCCAGAAAGTCGTGTTTCCGTTTGCTTACAAAACGACTAAGTCAGAGAATCATCAAAAAGTTTCATCTTGGGGGAACAGTTATCAAAAAGTTGACACTCACAAATTTGTACAATGACTCCATTAAATCATTTAACTGTCGGAATCTGAACTATAAGTTATTGTTTTAAACATTTCTTCACGTCACGCAGCCACTCGCCACTAGTCGGAGCCACAGAGTCGACAGACCGCGGTCGATATTTTGCTTACAATTAGTCTCAATTGTTATCGATCCCTCGTAAAGTTTGGAAACATAAATACTCGCCTGTGCCACGTTGAAGAGCAGCGTGATGGCGTAGTAGAAGTTGGAGTTGGCGCTGCCGGCGTAGATCCAGAGGTGCCAGAGGACGGGGAAGAGGGCCGAACAGGCCAGCAGGACGCAGGACACCAGGAAGATGTTCCTCAGGACTGACAAGAAAACACAGTCTGTGTCAGAGACGAGCTGCTGGCTGCTATGAACATTAGGAAAAGGAGGACAAGACATTCGTGTGGACAGACGGTGAGGGTTGGATCGTTTATTACAGCGACTATCAGCCATAAAAAACCCCACGTCCCAGGAGAAGAGGGAGTCATGACGCTCTGTGGGGAGACATTGTTCTTAATGTCCACCTACTGAGCATGTGCAGAAGAACTCTTTGCGACAGCCGTGTCCTGTCCATGTAATGAAGCCGGTTCAAGCCTCATATGAAGCTGCTTCTAGGTTTACACTGCTTCACTCAGCTCCGTTCCCTTTTTTCACGTCTACATGTCACCAACGTCCCGTCTCTCTCTTCTGATGCCTTCTTCCTCGCCTGTTGCTCCATTTCTGCCCTTTCCTCACTCACTATCCTCCAACGGCTCCAACCTCACAGTCTGGACCCGTGCACTCGCTTCACCGTCGCCGAGACTGCTTTCATGAGGGGATTGTGCAACGCCAACCGATTTCAAATATTCCGTGGAGACGCCGTCTCTTCCACTCACATCTGTGCAGGTGGCTCCACACGGGGAGGAAGGCCATGTAGAGGGCGATGTCTCCCACCGTGGGGTACGACTTGAAGATGGAGATCACCGCGAGCTGCATGAAGATGAGAAACACCGGGTGGTCCCTGCAGACACAGACGCCGTTAAAAGACAAAGACAAAGAGAGATGCTTCCTAAAAATCAGGTTTGACACCTCTCTGACTGGCAGCTCAAAGTTAAATATCCATCTATACATTTATACACACGGATGTATTGATCCATGTTTTAGTATTTAAAATGAAAGACGCTTTATTATTATCACTTTTGAATGTTTTAGATCTCGACATCAGTCTTAAAGGTTTTTTTTTTTCCCCATTCTTGTTGCCCATTTTTAGTGCCTTTACAGGATGAAGTCGTTTCGTTTGTTTCAGGCGTTTTGAAGACGACACTTACTTCAGTTTGATGGACAGCGGGACGGTGTAGAAGAAAACGTTGATCTGGAAGACGCAGAGGAAGAAGAGGCGGAAATGTTCGAACATCTCGGCGAAGAAATACCAGAAGAGGCCGATGTTCGGCGTGAGGTCGGGAACCGAGAGGCTGAGGAGGAGGAAGAGGAAGAGGAGGAAGAGGAGGAAGAGGAACTGTCAAAGTATCTGGATTTGGAGGAGGAACACAGTGATGTTCCTTCTTTCGCTCTCGGGAGGACAGTTTACGAGTCTAACTGGAGAAATTGTGATGCACTATATATTCAGTGTTTCAGTTATATTGATTTCTACTCTGATTTATTTTAGCAACAAAACACGTTTTGAGTCATTTTTTTTCATCTGTAATTCAGTTTTGACAAATCGTTTCCAAAAAAAGTAAATTGACAGTATATATATATATTCAATCGTTTGGATAAAAAGTAAGAGGAGTGTGATTGATGAATAGAAAGATGGAGGGAAATACATTTCGGGATACATTTAAAGACAGATGTATAAATATAGAGTTTGATAAACAGACAGATTTCTATGTATCTAGTATCTATAGATAGAGATGGTGAAAAATTGAGAGAAAGATAAAAACAGAGGTGACTGAAATAAAGAGAGAAATGACTGATAGAGATTCACTAAGAAGGAAATTATAGATTTAGAAATCAACGTGAGTTAGAAGATTTGAAAACATTTCAAAATAAATATGGATAGATCAACAGATCTATAGAGATCAACTTTAGATCGATTTAGAAATACATTGACAGATAAAAGATTTATAGATGAGAGGAACGGAGGAGAGATGAAGAGGAGAAACTTAATAAAAAAAGTAGAGAAAATAAATGGTGATGACACTGATAAGGATCTAAACAGAGAGATAAAGTTTTTCAGTGGTAATAAAGGGCTGTGCGGTTCAAACCAGGGAACCTGAATGTGTTATGAAGACTCTGCACTCACATGAAGCCGTAGACGGAGGGCAGGTAGTCCCAGGAGCCCAGCAGGAAGAAGGACAGGCCGACCAGCACGAACAGGCTGCCCAGGTACATGAAGAGGTACTGCGCCACGAACCACCAGAAGCTCACCCGCCGGAAATTCACCGGGACGTACTGCCGCTGCGGAGGGACGGTCAGGTCACGAATGGCTTATTTCTGATCATCGACAAGACGTAGAGAGAAGAGGCCGACCGGTGCCTCCAGACTGTAGCACTTGGATTCTGAGTTTGCCGTTAAATGTACAAACCTGCATGAGATAAAGCATCGCCGGAGCGCACAGAGTGAGCGGGTAGATGGACTGATAGGTGGCCAAACACAGAAAGATGGCACTCAGCAGCATGTTTCCTAAAGAAAGAAGGAGAAGAAGGTAGTTCAAGGAAAAAAAAAAAAAAAAAAAAAATCAGTTCAGAGTATATATATATATATATATATATATATATATCCGGCTCACACAACTGCAAGTTCAAACCTTCAGTCTACCTTTAATGGTGGTGAGGATGAAGAGGGCGATGACGGCGTTGTTCAGCCCGCACGTCGACTTGGCCACGCAGGACAGGATGGTGAACGGGTTCAGCAGGTAACTGTGGAGGAGGAGGGAGACCAAAAAATACAAATCTTTTAAAGTTAAGCTCAGCACCGACAGCTGTGTCTGAAATAATGATGTTATCAATATTATTGTTGTTATGATTCGTTATTACTATTATTGATAAAAAATGGTGGTATATCAGTAAGAAGTTCTCATAATAATGTGATGATTTCACAGTCATTATAGTTTAGACCATTTAAAAAAAGGACATAAGAGGAAAAATACATAAAAAAAAAAAAAGAAGACAAATTTTAAATGTAGAATTTTGGATTTGTTGTCAACTAAGAATCATGCACCATATTTAATGATGACGTTTGAGGAAAAAAAATATTTTTGTAATATTTTGGTTTTAAGAATAATGATTGAAAACATGGGGAGACGGTGGAGAGGTGGTGACGTAGAGCGCAATGCATTCTGGATAGTAGACAAACAAAGCTAACCGTGCGAATCAGAAGAATTAGACGCAGAAAGAAAAAAGTTGGAAAATATCTCGCGGCCAGACGTGGAGCGGTGAGGAAGAAGAAGAGAGGAAGACTCTCATTAATATCTGGTCTGAAGACTATAGCTCGCGGTTGTGGCTACCCATTAGCCACGAGCTAACGCGCTGAGCAACCACGGGCTAAAGCGGCGGGACTTCCGGTTCCGGTCCGGTCCAATCAATGCGCCGTGTTTCTTCTTTACTTCTTCTCTGGTTTATGGTTATTATTGGCGACAGCGCCCCCTAAACCAGCAGCTGGTGTAATTAGGTGACATTTTCCAGGCGTCTTGGTCTCAAAAGAGAACGTGAATACCACCGAACCAAATAAAATTGTGAAAATTCTCAGCCCCCCCCCTTCCCTCCCAACGTGAAAGGCCCCAAAGACACAGAACTGGGAATGTGAACAGGACTTAGACTGAGAAAAAGACCAGGGTCTGGTGATACGTACAACATGGCCACTTTCAGGGGGATGTAGTACATTTCTTTGGGACTTCTGATGAGCTCCAGACAGTCCAGGGGGTATCTGTCTGCCTCCAGGGCAAACTTCTGCTTTCTGAACTGAAACGACACCGACAACGGAAGAATAAACACACTCGAATACACCTGTTCCCTCCCGGCTACATTATTCAAACACTGGCCGATTACGAGGATCTCAACGTTTTCTCACCACTTGCTTGTTGTAGTCTTTGACTGCGATGTAGAGCGCCACAGCCGTGATCATGTCCGCCAACTGCACGGACACAACAAATACTGATGACCGGCTTCACCAGCTGTCAACGGTAGTTTTTGATGCCACAGGACACTCACCATGAACGTGATCTCTGCGTAGTCCACCACAAAGTGGAAGAGGTAAATGATGAGAGGAGTCTGAGGACAGATCAGAGAGAAAACATTTCTGCCCCACTTCAAACCCTTAAAAAACAAACAAAACAAAAAACATATATCTATATATATATATATATACATACACATTAAAGCATTCTGATTTCCCCACATGTGCTTTAATATATAAACTACATACGACCCTGTTTAGTTAGCTCAGGAAAATTAAGAATCTTCAAATGGTTATGATAGTTAGAATGATAAAATTATTCCGTTTGAAAGCCAAATTGTAAGGAAGTGGATTCAAGTTTCTCCACCTACCACTGGTGACTGGACATACATCATATATGAAATATGAGATGGGGAGACTTGTTGTTCTCTCTCAGAGTCCAAGAGAAAAGATTTGACAAACAACTGGACAAATTACACTGAACTCTAAATTCTCAATTTGAATGTAAAGGGATGATTTCTAATTGACTGGCTTAAATTGAAAAAACATCTTTTTGTTCTTATTTTTTTTTTGCTTCTTGATTTTCCAGGGAGTTTCCCCACATTCCTTTGTACACAGTCCACATTGATGTGGAGTGTGATCCATGCTTTCCAGTAAAATGAATCATATTTTGAGGTAATTTTCTCTAAAATGAAGAATACCCCTAAAGAAGACATGCATTTTGTAATTTCCTGGAGTCTTTAAAGGGGTCATATTATACAGCTTTAATACTTTCACGTGGTCTCATTGGTCCAAACATGTTGTATTTGAACTTTATAGCCACAAATCCAGCTTTTCCTTGATTTTCCTCCATTAGAATATTGGATCATAGGAGCTACATTCAGAATCTGCTGCGTCTGTGTGAGCTGGACTGGCTCCGCCCACCTGTGGAAGAGGAGAAAGTACTTCCTCTCGTGGTGCCATGTGCCAGAGCAGAGCTGCTTAATTGTGGGAGGAGTCAAAGGGGAGGAGCCTACTTTGATTTGGGTTGGCGAAACCCCCTCAGTGACACGATACAGGGTTTGATTTCTGATTGGCTGGTTGGAGCAACACACTTTTTAAAAACTGAAACAAACCAAGGAGAGAGAGGACACACTTTCTTCACTTCTGGGGTGTCGTTCTTTCTGGAATATGACCCCTTTAATGTTCCTGATAAGTCGATCTCTCACCTCGTGGAAAACATCTCCAGAGTACGGCGAAACTCCCAAATCAAGCAGAGCCAAACCTTCGACAACTGCAAACAAACACATGAAGAGGTCACCGACAGGGAAATCCACATTGGAAGCTCCTCAGACACACTGGCTCCAGGCGCTTTTAACACTGTTTGAAGTGACTTTCCTCATTGTAAATCCTTTTTGTCTTTGATTGCTATGGGATACATTAAACCGATAATAAAGGAGTTCTTTGTTCCACGTGCAGTCTTCCATTCAGCCTTAACGCTCACATCAGATTCACAGTGTTGAATCTGCTGGTCCTGGATCAGTGTGTGACAGTGGACGTGCCGGGTGACGAGGCTACACGATTCCAGGTTTGACCTCTGAATCAGACATGACACAGACTCCCGAGTTCACAGCAAAACTGATTCAAAGGTAGAAGAGCAGGTGCATGCAGTGGCGGCTGAGCCGGTTTGACGGAGGGAGAGGAGGAAGAAGAAGAGGAGGAGGAGGAGAGACCCGGATACCCCGGCGCTCCCTGCCGCCGCCGCCGCGGCCCCGCTTACCCCTCTTCCAGGCGCTGATCGGAGACACGACCTCCACCCGGTCCGCGATCAGCTCCGCCAGACTGGACCTGAACAGAGCCGCCCGGATCGTTACAGCGACCACCAGCAGCAGCGTCAAGGGAGCCGCCATCTTCACAAGGAAGCGCTGCCGTCCGCCCCGCGCAATGCACGACGGGAGATGTAGTTCAAGCCTCCACCCGGAAGATAAAACCATAGACTTTTATTTCCAAAATCATGAACGAAAATAACACAAAAATACGACTGATACTACAACTTTTTCTACTTATACTAACAACTATTACTACTACGCCTACTGATATTTACTACTTCCTCATGATGGGAGATGTAGTTTCTGAAAATAATATTTTCATAATAATAATAATCACTGCCATTACTACCAATATTTCTAGTATTACTCTTAATGCCTCCACTTCGTCTACGACTAACAACAGCTACAACAACTACTACTACTACTACTACTACTATCATTACTACTACGACTTCTACAATTACTACTAATACTATTATTATTATTACTACTACTATGAATACTACTATTATTATTACTACTACTACTAATACTACTACAACTACTTCTACTACTTCTAGCACTACTGATGATGATCCATAATTGTATGAAGCTGAAAGACAAACACTGTTTATTACACTTTGTATTAAATATACGCAGAATTGACGATAAACATTTGTTGAAGTGAAACTCATTTTGTGCACAAGAGGTACCTGATTTAAAACTGAAGTAAAAGTTGCTTCATTGAGCTCATGAGCCAACAGAACAGTTGCCTGGAGGATTACCACAACTACACAACGAATATTGGATCATACTTGTACAAAAATGATTAAAATCCTATTTAAAGTGATTCAATTATGATTTTAAAGTTCATGTCAATTGAATGCTGAGAACTTGTGTGGTATTTGTCCATTATTAAAAAGCTCAAACATTTTTATTAGCTCCTTTTATGAGATGTTTATTTCATACATTAAAAACAGGAATAGGAAGAAATGGCCAAAGGACTCAAATCTTTCACTACAGTCAGACCATACACGATCATTATTATATTATTTTAATTAGAGGTAAATTTAATGAACACAAACAGATTCGACCAATTTTCAAAAGCCCAAAACATTTCTAAATTTAAATGAACAAGTTAAAATCCAGAACAACACAATGCCACGCCACAAATAATCCTCAACCCATCATATATTGCATCACAGCTCTTTTGTGCACAGTTAGACTAACTACAATCTCAGACAAGGGTTTGTTTCTTTCTTGAATGCAATAATGAATAATAATAATAATAATAATAATAATAATAATAATAATAATGAAACAATCAGGGAAGCTTCTTTCTGGACTTGCTGCTGCTCCTGCTGCTCCTGCTGCTCCTGCTGCTTCTGCTGCTTGCTGAGCCGGGATCTTTGGAGGGAAGGGAGGTGGAAGGAAGCTCCAAGGCAAGACCAACCATATTAACAGAACATGAGGGTGCAGTGGAGCTGCAGCTGCTGCTGGCTGAGGACACGGTGGACCTACAATGTGGAGGGAGCACAGTCAAGTCAATACGCTGACATCTGCAGTCTGGAGTCAACAACGTGTTCAGATGAAGGTCAATGTGAACTAATCTGGTTTGTGATGTCTTCTTTAGTGGAGACAATGATATAATAACCATCAGGTCTGACCTGAAAGAGGCCAAGCTGCAGGCCGAGCTGGCCTTGGAACTGCGGCTGCTGTTCAGAGTGGAAGGAGGAGCGGGAAGCGAGAGGCTGGCCTGAAGGGACCAGGACAAAATGTGAAAGGTGAGTCACAAGCCAAGTCCCGTCTAAGTGCTCCCCCCCCCCGAAGAAATGCTGTGATACCTGCTGGAAATATCTGTCCAGCACCAGCTGGAGGTCGGGGTGTTTCTCCATGGTGTCGCTCAGCATCCTGTCGAACCTCCTGCTGAATTCTCTCAACTCCTTCAGCATGATGTCTTTCTCCTCGAACGTCTCAGCCTTCGTGTTGTTCGCGGAGCGAATCTGTCTAATCAGCTGTGAGCACTGGCAAAAAAAAGAAAGAAGAGAGACGGCGCAGGGTTCGTCATGCGATTCCTGGACAGACTGGAAACGGTGATCCAAGCAAACATCGGACCTGCTTTGTGGTTCTGTCAATTTTCTCCAGCTGGGAAGAGATTTCTTTGTGCAACTTTGCGATGGGCTGCTGTTTGTCTTTTATCTTCTCTTTCTCCGCCTGCTCTTCCCGGAGCAAAGTCTCCAAGGCATCGCTCTTGTCCTGCGAAAGGAGCATTTCCCAGAAGAGACGATACAATACTGGGACGTGACGAAGACACAAAGTCACTCAGCCAGTCATCTTAAGCGGATTTCCTCTGTCACCCTATAGAATTGTTGAATTGTTACTTCAGCAATATCTGTTGCAGCTTTATCACAGTGGAGGAAAGAAAGACATTCTGTTCTCCATTCAAATCAATGATGTGTAATTTTCCACACTGTTCTCTTTTCAAAATGTCGCTGCTCAATCAGTGTATTCCGCATAACATAGAATATAAAATGTCAACAACCTGCAGGTCCTTTTGGAGTTCCTTGACCTGCTTTTCCTTGTTTCTCAGCATCGCTTCGGCCGCCTTCACCTCTTCCTCCAGCCACAGTTTATCCTTGAACTCGGGACCTTAAACGGGCGGTCAGTGAAAGAAGCTCATCTCAACATCCAAAGCGGTCGCATGACTTAATCCACGAAACACCGGCAGCGTCCCTCACTAGATTCATCCACTCTGTCGAAAGCTTGTCGGAGGTGAGAGTTGTGGTGGCTGAACAGCAGGTTGCCGTTCTCCAGGGCTGTGTTTTCCAGCTCCGTCTTCCGGATTCTGGCATCCAGAGTGTCACCTTTCCGCCTGAGCTCCTCCGACTCCAGTGCCGCCTGGAGAGGAAAGCACACAGCGCCGCTTCAAGCCCCACCCTGGTGATCCTCTGGACGTCGCCGCTCACCTTCGTGATGATGTATGCCTGTGCGCTCTCCTCTTCTTCTACGGGAACCGACATGGACACGGTCGTGACCTCGAAGCGCTTCTTCATGATGTCGATCTTGCGTAGCTTCTCACTGAGCTCCAGGCTGAGACAGAGTCGGTCGACAAATGAAACGTTCATCTCGCAAAGTTGCTCAGACAGTCAGTGGTGTGTCTGAGAAACAAAAAAGTTAATCCAATGCAAAGTATCACTACAAGGTACATCTTTTTTTCTTCACACATCTATTAAAGAGTTAAATTTGTAATAATTTTAAGATTCTCATCAATATTTTTTCAGAGTCAGAAGATGTAGACTGCTGTATTTACAGCAAGACACCCGTGAGAAGACGCCCAACAGACCTGGAAGCCAACGGCAGACACAGACTTCAGAGAAAACTAAAAACTACGACTGGACTCCGCCGGAGGTCACGCTGGAGGTCAATACCTGAGCTTTTGCCTCTCCTGGTCGCTGAGATTCAGCTGCCTCCGAAGCGTGTCTCTCTGGATGTTGATCTCGTCCTCTCGCTCTCTGATGGCTTTCTGCAGCTCCAGTTTTCGTTTCTCGGAGGACAGCATGCTGTCTTCCTTGCTGTTGAGCAGGTTACTCAAACGCGCCACCTCCGTCTTTAAGATCTGGCATCTCACCAGGCATTCCTGAAAAGGTTCCCATCATGATGTATGACACTGTAAATAATTATATATTTATTTGCTTTTGGTTTGTTTGTTTTTCGTTTTTGTTTTTTTCAATTTAAACCACGACTGTCTGAAGATTGTCGAGTTATTTGAACACTGGATTTCAAATGAAGTTAGTGGCTCAGGGTGATGTCATTGCCCTTGATACAGTCAGGACGGTACCTCTTTCTTCAGTCTCAGTGTGGTCACACTGTTTTCCTTGCCGTTACAACACAGCGTGAGCTGATCGACTGTGTTGGACAGATCTTCCTTCTGTGCTTCGGACTTGTCAACCTCCTTCTTCAAGCGGCGTATAGCATTCTGCCAGGAACAAGGATTTATTTGCATGAGAAGAAATCCCACTGTTCCCTTGGTGCGAGACGACGTGGTTTGAGGAAGGAGACCGACCTCAGACTCTTTAAGCGCGTTGCGGAGGGTATTTGCCGTTTCCCTTTTCTCCTCCAGGTTTTGGGTCACTTCAGAAATTTTCATTTCCAACGTTTGTTTTTCATCTGAAGACAGATTACCTTGGAGGACTGCCAGTTTGGCATTCAGCAGTTCTATCTGGGCAGACTAACAAAGTAGAGAGGGGGAATAATACACGTTTACAAAGGAATTGAACGTGTGAGTGGTGTGTTTTGGTTTTTTTTGTCCGCCTGCCTGTTCGACAGCGGTCGCCTTCTGTCTTCTCAGGATCTTGTCCAGTTTTTCGTGGTGGTTGTACTCGTTGCTGAGGGTTGACTTGCTGCTAGAAACCTGCGACATTAAATCCTTCTCCTTTGCCTTGAGAGCCTCTAATTGCTGCGTGGCAAGAAACAGGTCCCGGCTGTTGTTACGCAGCAGGACATCCAACTCCTGCAGCAAAGCAAAAGTAGAAAGTTATACAGAAACTCTGCAGCAATTAAAGTAAACATATGGAATAGGGGATGCGAATTCTGCGGCGCTGGTTAAAAGGCAGGACAGGAAGTGAATCTTATGGATCTTTCAGCTGCTTTCGCTGGCTTTACGTTGTGTTCCAGCACCATCTGCCCGGAATGTCGTGCGTCCTGAGATTTTGGCCAACAGCCAGAAAGGAAAGAGCTGGCCGTGGTGCTGAACTCTGGGTTCATCTGGGATCTTTCGGTGACTGAAATGCCACTTGTTCATAGTGTTGCCTGCTCGCCAACACAAATAGGATGATTCTGCTGGAGGAATTCAAAGACGAGCTCTTCTCTCATCCTCCGAAAAGGAGGTGAAAACCCTGGAGGCTGCCCTCCTCCGAGATCTCTTTTTCTGTGGCATAGCTTGTAGAAGGTGTTCTGTCGTTGATAGCTCAGACTCGAATGAAACTCCCCTACCGGGCCCGGCTTTTATATATATATATACAGGTATATATATATATATATATATATATGTATATATATACATATATATATATATACACCGTAGCTTGCCATGTTCAAGTGTAAAACAAATCTATTCTTTATCCAGCAAACTTGATCAGATTTTTTTTTTTTTTTAGCGACGCAACATGCGCCTCCTTCACGTTGTCTGAACTTTCTTTCAAGCGGCTTCGCAGCAAAATCAGTGTTTTTGTGATCCGGAGTGGTTGGAGTGCTCACCTTGACCATCTGCTCCTCGTCCTGGAGGATCTGGTCCATCTGAGCCGCCCTCTCTTCCTCGGTAAGAGCCGTTTGAGTCACAACTTTCAGCTTCTCCCCCAGAGCAGCGTTGTAGGCCTCTTGCTCCTTGAGTCTGTAACACAAAAAGAGCTCGACTGATGAGGAATAACCGTGTTAATTACGAGAGAGAAAGGTCGTGTCATGAACATTCACTGACTTCTCATTGTTGTCCCGAATCTCAGTCTTCATTTTGGATGTGTCAGACCTCAGAGACTTCACATTGGTATCTGCTTTGTGCAGCTCCCCTTTGCAAACTCTCACCTGCACGACAGGTGGAAACGTGCTTTACTCTCCCCACGTGAGGGTGGATCACTGTGAAACTCACTAGACTTCAAGAAGCCGACCTCATCTTGCAGACGGCGGAAGTTACTCTCCTCCTCCATCAGATCCTGCCGCAGTTTAATCGACTCACGTTTGGATCTGTCTATTTTCCTTTTCAATTCCTTGTTGTTCTTCTTCTGAGTGTCGAACAGATGCGTGATCTCCGTCAGGGTGGCAAAGGTTTCTCTGTACTTTCCGTTGGCCTGGGCAAGTTGCTGCAACGGTAGAAGTACAAGGATGATATTTAATCAAATGCGCTCTTCGGTCTTCATTCGCATTTCGTTGGATGTAAAAGTTCGGTCAGTGTGTCTTTCGTCAGCAGAGTCCGTGTAACGCGTTACCAGCGCACACTGCTGCATCTCGGCATCGCGCTGCTTCCGTTGCTCGATGGCGTCTTCCCACGGCTGGGTGAGCTGCTGAGTCTCCTGGTATGTCTTCCGCAAGCTCTCTGTACCCTTGTCCAAGGCAAACTGATGAGAAAGCACAAGGGGAGAGGATGGTGCTATGACAACAACAACAACAACAAACCGTACTCATCTTGTTAAGTTATGAAGTATATTTTCTTATATCTTCTCATATATGTTTTATTCCTTATATTACTATCATGCTGCTCTTCTTTGTAGTATGCAGGCCGGCCCCAAAGAGTCCGGACATTTGCACCATATATCTTCTGTTTGGACTTCTGGAAGTTAGGACATGTCCTCAGTGAGACCACAGATGCTCTGGCATCAGTGATGTTTATTGTCATGAACGAATTAGTTGCATGTGTTGCTGCCCATATGAGCGACGGAGTTTCCTTTGCATATTGGAAGTCCCTTCTCTCACCCTGTCATGTCATCAGCTGTTGATTTTTTTGGATGTCATCCTATTCGATATAAAACATTTTTTAACCAAACGAAGAAGCATCGTTGAAGCCTGTTTTTATCTCCAGCTTCCATCCTGCACTGAAGTTTCCTTCAGTTACCTGAACCTTAACATTCTGTTACACCTCATAAGACACAATTACCCAGGAAGTATTGAACCTATTGTGGGAAAAACAAACGCCTGTTGCTGGACAATTAGTGAAACAAAAGAAAAATGTCAAATTGTTGTTTTTTGGGTTTTTTTTTATTTCAGGCTGTAGAGTGCAAAAAGTGGCAATATTTCTCTGAAATCATGCATATTCTGTGAAATAATAGACATTTATTGTGCGATTAAGATCAAGGACTTATGTTCCTTTCTCAGCATAGTTTAATCAAACAAACAGCTCACGTGTAAAGAGGTTTTCTCACATCACCTGTAAACATTTGTTTTCAGTCAGCACTTTTTCAAACGCTTTGCGCTTGTGATTGACCTCCAGTGCCATCCTCTCCATCGCCAGAGTCAGCGACTGTATGAGGAGAGAGTTGAAAGCATGTTTTAGTTAAAAAAACAAAAAACATTGGCTTAAAACTTCCATTTGCTGCTCAACACAGAACCACTGAACGCTGGCAGGAGAGTTGTTTCCTCACCTTGACCCTCTGGTCGTCCTTGTGAGCATACTTCAGAACGGCCATTGTGTCTTCGTTCTGTCGCTCCGACTCCTTCAAAAAGGCCTCCATGGTCTGTTGGTCCCAGTTCATCTTCTCTTTAAACTCTTCTAGTTTCCGATCGGCTTGGAAGATGCGGTTCTGGGAATTCAGACGGGGAGGGTTCGTCGGAACTTTTCGTCACAAGCAGTTTCTGTATTTCTGAGTATTTCATTGGAACAAAACAACTGCAATATAGAGTTTTCCTCAGGCCACCTCCAAATTTTCTTTTCTTTCAGCAATAGATTTGAGTTCCGTCTTCATCCCGACCACTCTCCTCGACAGGACACCTCTTTTTCTGTCCGCGAGGGCGGCAAGGTTGTTCTGAATCTCTTCCTCTCGTTTCTTCACTTTGATCAGAGCCTGTGTGACAAACGAACAACACACTCCACATGCTGACTGTTGTTTCCCTCTTTGAAAAGAAACCCACATAAATAAAACATGTATTGGTATATATATATATATGTGTGTGTGTGTGTGTGTGTGTGTGTATATGTTCACCTCAGTGTTCCTCAGCTCATGATCCAGCCCCTTCATTGCTTCAGCTATCATCAGCTTCGTGTCCTTGTTTTTTTCGAGTTTCATGTCCGCCTCCGCCAACAACGTCTCTTTTTTACGAATCTGATTTTGACAAAGTCGGGAAACGACAATCAGTTAGCATATACATGTGATATTGACACACTGTGAAGACAAAAGACTAAGTGATGGCGTTTCAAACAAGGTATGCATCTAATAGAAAGGATAAAACAGTGTGGGACACTATATTATGTTTTTTATGTCAATAAGACCTTATTTAAAAAAATTGTTTTAAGTCCACCTCGGTGTAAACAGAGAGACAATCACACACTCACATCCACAATAACCAGACGATGGTCACCAGATAACATGCAGTCTATGGGAGCAAACAAAGGAAAACCAATCTTAATTTCATCTCGGTTCTATTGAACGCTCTCAGAGGATTCTGGGAGTCCCGGCTGATACCCTTGTTCAGGTCTGAAAATGACTTCAGGCTTCGAGTAGCTTTGGTTTGCACTTTATGTGACCGGTAGACCTCTGCAGGGACAGGCTTTTTTTTTTTTTTACAAATTTTTAATTTGGTTCTGGAAGGCCAAGCTGCTGACTGGACATCCCACTTGGTAAGAGGGAGACACATCTTCCGCATCGTGTTTAACAATGCAGCAAGGCTCAGGGACGTACTGTATATATAAGATTAAATTCTTTACCGTCCCTTTTGAGTCATTTCAAATTCTCGGAGAAATCAATTATATTATATGTGTCTGTCTTTCTGTATGTATATAACCAATGTATTTCACCAACTATTCCCACACAGAGCGGATGAGAGGCACCTCATGGAGGGGATCAGTATCTGTTGCCATGGAGACGCTCCCTGCACAGTGTTTCACGGTGATGTTGCTCCCTGACCTGCCAGGTTAACATAACGGCCACCGTGGAAGCGATGGTAACACAGTTCCGCAAACAAATGTGGCGTCGATGAAGGTCTGCGTTCTACTGAGTGCCCGTTCTGGTTTATCATTTAGTTCCATTATAATTAATTTTTAGTTAAAATATTTTTCGACTTTTTTCTCAGTGTTTGAATAATTTTTTCCTCACACATCAGCCGATTTTTCCAAAAACAATTAGTCCCATTAGTGTTTCGGTCAGCAGGATTGCACGCTGCCTCTCTCACCTCCCGGATCAGAGCCGTGGTCTCAGCGTCCACCTCGGGGACAGCACAGCGTCTGTCCCAGCCCATTTCTAGCTCAACCTGGTCCAGGATGTCCGGGACGCAACCCGCCATGTTCCTGCGTCCGTCTTGGAAGCGGCTGCACACACGTTCAAAGTGCCGCTACTGACGCGATATCGCCGCAAGCGAAGCTCTCGGCAGTCTGTTGCTCCGTTTTTGTTGACCGTTGCCCGGAGCAACGGACGCGGTGTCATAGTGACGTCATAGCCGGTCACGAATGAACTGGATCTGATCAAATTGGCTGTTCCCCCCTTTGTGCAATAAAGTTAAACAAAAACAACAACAAAACCGGATCAATGCGACATTTGTGATAAATTTGTCACCGTTTATGTTTAAAAGATTTCAAAAATGTAAACCATAACAGGAAGTTCCTGGAAGGAGATGGAAGGAATCCGCTGGTTTTTCTTATTCTTAATGAAAATATCCGTCAACCCATCGCGATTCCTGCACATCTCGTCTTCCTCATCAATGATGCCAACTTGTGATAAATCACGTACACAAGTCCGTTTTTAGGCCACAAGAGGAAACACAAAACAATTTCAATAAAGTAACAGAGCATTAAATGTTATACTGGATCTGATGGAGGTCATCACACCAGTTGTCAATGGTCACTTTGTTTAGATAGACTTAAATGATTTATGGATGACTTGCAAGACAAACAACAAACAAACTGCTGACACACCCACTTTTAAATCAGGACTTTAAACATTCTTATTAGCACAGGCTTTAGAATAAACGTCAGATTTTACTTCCTTTATTAAACTTATCTTAATTAATCTCTTACCTTATTTATTCTACTGTTTGTGCTGTTTTCATGACGTATATCTTCTTTATTAATATGTCTTATGTCTTTGTAAAGCTTTTCAGTATTTCCTTAATTTATTTTATGTCTTGCTTGAATGGTGCTCCATAAATACATTTAATTTGCCTTGCCTTGCATTAAAAATAAATAACTGGCAACCCCACTGGACTGGAGAGGAAAGGAAGAGACAGAAAGTATAGTGAGAACAATAATAACTAAAAATGAGTGTATTTTTTTGACAATCTAAACGTTTAACAACCGTTTTGTATAAACATAGACCTAACTGGAGACTTTTCTCTCTTTCTATATGGATAAATGGATGTAAAGGCATCCTGTGGGGTGCCTTTCAGTCCACACTCAGGGAACACGTTACCCTGCGCCACTCGTTACTGTTTCCCTAACAACGCCAAACTTCATCGCGCGCCGTCCTAAAGTTGGACGATATATGCGTTTCAGCTGCGAGAACGTTTTTTTTTTTCCCCCATTGAAGTTTAGTTTCCACGATGACATAACAAAAATGTCCCACGGAGATTTACGAGAGGAGGCGATCCGACAGATCGCGTCAGGCGGCTTCGGTCTGGACCCGCGCTGCTTGGACGAGGTGTTCCGCCGCGGCGACGGAGACAACGAGCAGAAAATCATCCAGTACTTGAACTCCGTGACCTCGGAGGACTCGCCGTCATGTCTGTCGTTCTTCAAAAGCGTCATCGAGGAGGAGGTTGAGGCTGAAGTGGCCGCAGGTGAGCTCGCGTCTGTGATCGTGTGCGTAATAATGGCCCTGCGTAAAAAAACACCAACAAGAGCGCCTCAAGTTTGCACTGCGACTTGAGACTCCCGACACACACGTGAAACTGCACTGACACTGTTCTACTGTTTCAATAAAAACATTTCTGATATAGAATTCACAATTATTTGTATATAATTCAATTAACTGTCCTCTTTCTAACATCCCAGTCCTGTATTTCCCACTGTTGACATTGAATTTCTAATTCTTTTACGACCATGTTTACTTTTGCCAGAGAAAACACGTCTCGCCTCATCAGACCCTGGGGCAGAAGTTACCTGTGGTACAGATGGAGAAAGCTCCTCTCATGTGAGCTTCGCCATTTATTGACGATTTTGCTTTTAATGAGTGAATAAAATAACTTGTTTAACTTGTACCTGGTTTTGCATTTTCCAGAGGACTGACTTAAAAGCAGTCAACCAGCTTGAGATCGACGTGGCAGTCAACCAATTCCCAGAGAGATTTTTGAAATCCCGCATTATAAACTTGATCAGAAACACAAGTGGTGAGTATTATTCTCATGTGTCAGTGGCAATGCGTATACCTTTGTCACGATGCAAAAAAAAAAGTCTCATATAAAGTGGATGGGAGAGGCACCTCACTGAGCAGATGAAAGGTTATAATAAACTTGTGTTTGATGTGAGAAGAGAGGCAGACACACAACATTTCCTCTGGAAAATAAAATAAAACAAAATAAAATAAAATAAAATAAAATAAAATAAAATAAAATAAAATACAATTGAATTGAATTAAATTTTCTGCCATTTTGTTTGGCCAGAGTTTTCTTTGGCAAGTCCCGTTCTGTTGGGAACATGGACACAAAAAAAGCACACGCCGAACATTCAGTAATATGTTGCTTTGACTTTTGCTAATGATCCTGCGAACAGTTTGCAAAAAAAAACGTGATTCCCCAACACAGAGCGGGTGGGAGAGGCACCTCATGGAGGAGATTAATGACATCCTCTCATTGCCGTCTGTTGCAATGGAGACGCCTTTGATGGCAGTTCAGAACGACATCAGCGAGAGGCTGGCACACAAGATTTCCTCTGGAATTCATCAGCTTACGTTAAACTATTTTTTAAGACCTGAATACTTGGTAGTAAATAAATAGCAATTGTTGTGATTTCACAGAGCCGATAAGTGAGCCGGTCGATATGAATGAGGCCAATATCATGATGCCAAGACTATTTGATATTGAAATACACAGCGGTCACCCGCTGGAGGTGCTACATGACACGCTTCTCCATGTAAGTATATATATATATTAAAATAAAAAATGCAACCCCCTATCAGCCAGACTGAGCGTTAACATTACATGTACAGAAAGGTTGTTACCAAACTACAACAACTGCATATTTTCTTGTCTCCTGTCAGCTCTATTACCCCTCCATCTCCCAGATGGTACTCAGTGCAGAAGGTGCGCAAAACAAGGCTGCTCCTGCTCCGGGGGAACCCGACGCTGAGGGTGGCCCGGAGAGTTCAGAAACCCCAAATGACGAACTTGTCACTCGACATGACTTGCTCAACAAGATGACCAAGTTTTTGGGAGTTGTCCACACAACTCTGCGACGTCTTCAGGCCGAGGGTTTGTTTCATTAAATGTACCAAATAACGTATTACCTTTCGTTTCAAGGATTTGCCATTATATAAACGTTACGAAAGAAAAAAAGAAATAGTGAAAACATAAAGTTTACTGTCTCAAAAACAATAAAATCGTGATGAAGCGGACAAACTGAGCTCGGCTTTTGCAGATGAGGTTGCCTTGCACATTCCCGAACTGGACTTGAAGCAAGAAGTGGACGCCTTGCTTGCTAATCCCGAGATGGTTGAGAAGTTGGAGCAGTGTGTGATGAACTGGCAGACTCAAATTACCATTGTTCTGGAGGAGCAGCAAAAAAGACAACCACAGGTTTGTGAATTTATCTATTGTGAGTTCGACCTGGATAAGATTAGAAGTATTGTTTGAGAAAAAAACAAAACAAAAAAACAAAACAATGAAAGAACTTTCAGGTCAAGTTTATGCTACACTGCAGAAAAAGTAAATTTTCCTTTGCGCTCCAGGCGCCAGGTCCGCTGGCAGAGCTCGTGCTTTGGCAGGATCGAGCTTCTGCCCTGAATATTGTGAGCGAGCAGCTGGAACAGCCGGCAGTGAAGAAGATCCTGGAGGTGATGACCAAAGCGGATTCCAGCGTCGTTCACACCCTGGAAGAAACCGTCGCCGAACTCGTCAAATTCCGACTGGAGGCAGACGATATCTTTCGCTTCCTCCAAACAATGGAGAGACACTTCATGGTGAGGATGCTGTGCCACAGAGGAATACTGAATGTATTGTATTCTCAGACATATACCACAATGCTTGATCCCTTTTGCTGCCAAGTCTACGGAAATACTGCGACATCTTGTTAAAAGTTCCCAATTGTTGTGTTTTGGTAGAATCTGGCGAACGGTGCAAACTTTGGAATGATCCGGAAGACCATCCGCCCTCTGATGGAGAGCCTGCAAACCGTGTGGATGATTTCCTACCACTTCAAAAGCGACGAACGTATGGTCCCTCTGATGGAGCGCATTGCCTGGCAGCTGTGTGACCGGGTGGCTCGAACAATTGACGTCCAGACCCTCTTCAAGTACGTGCGGATTCTGCCGGGCATTAATATACGGGGACTATGATGGAATTAGATTTTTCTTTCGTGTCTCGATAACGCGTTGCTTCTGGAGCAGGAGTAAGAAGGAGGCCAGATCTCAGGTTCATGAGGCCGAGCGGCTCCTGAGCCACTGGAAAACGTCCTACTTTGACGTGCGCGCCGATATCGAAAAGCTGGGCTGGGATCAGCGGTGGGAATTCGACCGCAAGCGACTGTTTGAGAGGAGTGATTACATGGCGTCCGTCTGCCGCGACCTGTGCAACGTCCTTCAGGTCAGCGCCAATGAAACGTCTGGATTATTGACCCTTCACAACGTGAGTATATCTGGGACTTTGGGAAGTCTGAATGAAGAGTCCTGTTAAACTTGTCTTGCAGATTTTGGAGGAATTTGCCAACTTTTTTGGCACAGTGCCAAGACGTGACTCCACTAAGGTCGACGTGCTTGGTGCCGTGCTGGCCAGAGTGAACGGGCTGGCGTCGCCTTTTGAACAGATCAGCTTTAACCCTTTCAACATGTTAAAGATGAGCAGCTGGAAAACGATCGTTCAAGACTTCAACACCTCAGTTCTGGTGGGTTTAAGTTATTATTGAAATGTACGTTTCTGCATCTTAGAATAACAATTAGGCAGTGAAGTATCTCCATTTTGTCACTTTCAAATTTCTGTTTCACGTATTTAACAATACAAAGGAGGTTCTATATTCATACATACTGACTCTTGATTAATTTCTTGTGTCTCCTTAGGCAATAGACGGAGAAGCCATGAGCTTGATTGACGAGACTTGTAAGACTCTGCGCTCTTCATCTGCTGCCTTTAAAATACTGATAAAATTCGACCACATCCGCTCCAGAGAGGCGATCAAGAGCCATCTGATGAAAAAGTTTGATGACGTCCTGGCCCAGTATATGAAAGAGGTATTGCAAAATCTGAAAGGAGCATTTTATATTGGAATTTGGAGTCAAAAAGACGATATTATCAACGTGTGAAGTAAAGAATGTGTGTCTCACAGTGGGAAATGATGCGTACACGCTTGGTTGATTAACTTAATTCCAATGCGGCATTGAAACTGATTATATGGATCTATAATTCAATTTATTCGATACAGAGTAAACAACACAAAACTAGATGTTACCTTTTTATGCCATACACCTATAAACCTATTTGTTATTTTCTTGTAGCTGCTGTAAAGTTTGTTTTTTCTCTTGACATTGGCTGTAATAAGGAAGTTTCCTCTTCATTGCTGTAGGTCGACACGATGGCTGACATTTTTGAGAACGAGAAGGATAAACCACCACTGAGTAAGAATGAGTCGCCAGTGGCAGGAGCCATCTTGTGGGCCCGATCGCTCGTCCACGACATCAAGCAAACCCTCCTTCTCTTCCTGCAAGAACCAGAGGCGCTGCACAGCCACCAGACCAAAGCTGTGAGTCATCTCATCTTATCGGAGTTGCGTGTGTTGGTATAAATGTCATCAGTATTGATCGACTTCTCCTGTATTCTGCAAAGGCCAAGGACAAGTACATGGAGTTGGCAGCTCGACTGAAGAAATACGAAAAGAAAACGTATGAGTGCTGGTTCGCTGAGACGGAACGCAACCTGCCTCTGCTGTTGAAAAAACCCCTGTTGGCCATTGCTACCAGTGAAAATCCAATCCAGGCTGACGTGGTATATATTTTACACACATTACTTAACTGTAAATGGTATTCCTGTGAGGCTCTGCACCCATTTTTTTTTTTTTCCTATTGATTTTAAGGGTGTGCCATCAGCCGAGCGAAGCCAACAGAGGGATGTGCGATACACCGTGAACTTTCCCCCAACGATAAGACAAATCATTTCAGAAACAAATGACCTTGTGCCACTGGGATTCCCCGTGCCTGGACTGGCCCAATGTGTCGCTCCACAAGAGCACAAATTTGACAGGTGATGGTTTTTACTCGTGTCTGTATTTTTAGGTGGAGACCGAATCTTCCGAAACGTCAGAAGTCGATGTGATCGCCGACGTGACCTTTTTCCATCTTGGTTTTAGATACGTGACTGATCTGAAAAGAATTGCCGGCCGGTACAACTCCGTGATCGGCCGCCTGAGTGACGCACATTTCACAATGCTTGCTCCGCACATCGACGCTGTGCAGACCGAGCTGAATAACGGCTGCAAACGAATCAACTGGAAAACCTTGGGTACCGTGCTGACAGATACTTTGTGACGTTTGCGGGTGTCATCGTCTGATGTTTCATAACTGAAATCTTAATATTTGCGTCCGGTTTTAGGAATCCCCGACTATATCGGCGAAGCTTTTCAGGCCGTCTCCAAGTTTGAGTCTCTCTTCAATCACCTTCACAGTATTGAAAAGGAAATTGATTCCAAGCTTCAAGCAATGGCGACCGCCAACTTAATGAAAATCCCACCTCCGGAGAAATCAAATGACCTGCCAGGTACGAATACTGGATGCTGGTTTTTATTGAATAGAATCCTTCAGGAAAGAAAAAGAAGAAAATTTCAATCATATTCAACTTGTTGTATGTTTCTTTGAAGGTGTCAAGGAGTTCTGTGAGCATATTGAGCGAGAGAGGGCCAAGACATTGAATTTGCTGGTGAGAAAGTATGCTGACATTGGATTCCTCATCCCCAAAGTAGAACATTTAGTCATGGAAACCAGCAGCGGCAAAGCGAAATGCATGGCGGACTATTATGCGCACTGGGAACATAAAGTGCTGGACTCCCTTGTGAAGATGGTGCTGAGGTGACGACGCGACGCATTGAGGTCACTTACTTCGGAACGAGTTGCTGTACCTGCATTTTGCTGACGTGTCCCCTTTTCTTGGTCGACTTCTGCTCTCAGTAATGTTCAAGCCTTGAACGTGGCGCTGATGGGAAGCGCTGCTCTCTTTCAAGTTGACGTCGTTCTGTCGGCCCCTAAGGTGGTGCTGCAGCCAAAAAACAGCGACGTCCACTCGCTGATCATGCAATGTGTCAGAGACTGTGTGGAAAGCACCAAGGTTGGGCCTCCTAACGATCACCACTGAAACAATCTGTATTGAAATATTGCTTGTGATGTGTTACTGACACCGACTTAACGGTGTTACTGTTTGTTTGTTGTTTTTTTAAAGCAATTTGTGCGTTGGAAGCATGGGACATGCACCGAGTGTCCTCCGGTGCGCGTCGGTAACGAAGAGGAGTTTGTGACGTTCACCTTCTGTGGCGACGTGCTTCAGCATCCTCAGATCACTGAAAGTGCCACCAGCGTGTCGCAGAGCGTACAGCAGTCGCTCGTCTCTGTGGATCGGTACCTCCACCACTGGAAACGCTACCGGGCCCTCTGGGAGAAAAACATAACCGTCGTGAATGAGAAGTTTGCGGCGAAGAATCCATCCTGCGTCACGTACGACGACAAGCTGCAGTTTTTCACCCGCGTTCGACAGGAGGTGGCGCTGGAGCCTCCTTTTCGGAACGAGCACGTCATCCGCCTAAACCTCGGGGCTCTGATCGTCACGGTGCGGCAAACCGCCGAGTCCTGGATCACGTCACTCTGTGGTTTTCTTCACAAGCCGGCCAAAGAGGATCTGTTCAACTTGAGAGCTGAGCTCATGGTGCCGTATTGCGCTACTCTCTTCAAGGACTGAGTTCACTCTTGTCATTAAAAAAGAAGTCTTATGAATGTTTTTTTCTTATCTTTTCCTCATTCGACAGCAACTCACAAAGAACCTGCAGCAGAGCCCTGATGATTTTGAAGCCCTGAAGTCCGTTCTGAGCACCGTCTCCACTATCAGGGATACGTCTTTTGAAGTGGAGATGAGATTCCTCAGCATTAAAGAAAGATATCGGACCCTGGCCATGTACAGAGTGGAGGTACGACGTGTCCATTGTCGAATCGTTGTCTTGAAGGTTGATATGACTTGCAGTGGTTGAGCCTCTGCTTCATGTCGTCAAGGTCGACGTGGATGAATTGGATCTTTTGGCCAACTTTGAGCAGATGTGGAAGGATCTGTTCACAGAATCCAGACAAGTGGATCGCAGTCTGAAAGACGTCAAGAAGTCGTTTACTGTGGTAAACATCAATTCTGTCCAAATTTATATTAATGGATTTTTTAATTTAAATAACAAAGAGCATAACTATGATTTCTATGACAACTTTTTTTCCCCCGTACGTTCTTCTAAAAGATGACGAAGAAAAACATTGACGACTTCAAGGAAGAATTGTTTATATTTGCTGAAAGCTTCCACATGCATGGCCCGGGAGCTGTGGGAGACGATTTGGAAAAAGGTACTTGTACATTCACATGCTGAAGTTGCTGTATCCATAACAATACCATATTACATGTGAAATGTAGAATTGTAGTGGAGAAACTATGTTTTTTTTTGTCTTCAGGACTTACAATTATGGAAAAATATGAAGCAGATCTTGAAAAGATGGTGACAGCACAACAGGACCTAACTAATGCAGAGAAGCTTCTGGACCTTCCTATTACTGCCAACCCAGAGATTGCAAGCGTTCAAAAGGACATGAAGGCATTGGGGCAGATTTACAACATATATAGAGATCAGAAGGTGAGATGGGATTGTTGTCCGTCGAAGATCAGAAGAGGATCTGACAACATACCAAAAAATGTGCTTGACATCTTTTTTTATTTTAATTGTGTTTTTCCAGGATGCAAAGACAGAGTGGTCACAAACACTCTGGGTCCATTTAGACATCCAGGTGTTACAGGATGGTGTTGAAGGTTTCATCAAAAGATTGAGGAAGCTGCCTAAAGACGTGCGAGCCTTGCCCGTTGCCTTGTTTCTAGACGGACGCATGAAAGAGTTCAGGGAGTCTCTCCCTTTATTGCTGGACCTGAAGAATGAAGCTCTTAGAGACAGGTTTGAAGACTGATTTCTATCAGTCCAGATGTAAAACAGCAGTATTGACAATATGTTTTCACCAAGGAAGTCCAGGTATAATCTGTATAATATGAACAAATGTCTCTCTGCTTTAGGCACTGGAAGGAGCTCATTGAAAGAACTGGAACGAGCTTTTCCATGAACTCAGACACATTCACCCTGGAACACATGTTCGCCATGGAACTGCACAAATATGCAGACGTCATCGGGGACATTGTCACTTCTGCCGTGAAGGAGCTCAGTATCGAAAAGGCAAGATTGATCTGACATTGGCATTTACCATGACTTGTGTCAGTGCATCGGTACCGTCGAAGTTTGTGTTACATGTTGTCATTTGAGTTTGTGTGTGTGCCTACAGGGAGTGAAGGCGGTGGCGGAGACCTGGGAAAACACGAAGTTCAGTGTGGTTTCATACGTTAAAGGCACCCAGAGACGTGGTTCCATCCTGGGTGCTGTCGATGAGGTCTTGCTGAATGTGGACAACGACATCCTGAGCTTGCAAAGCATGGCTGGCAGCCGTTTCGTCGGACCTTTCCTTGGCACCATTCAGCAATTGCAAAAAGATCTGTCTCTAATCAGCGAGACTATCGAGGTCAGTGAGTCCGAGTCAGCTCTGCTCCCTACTTGCGTTTAGCTCGCGAACAAAATCTTTACAGAGAAAATGTATTCGGCACAGGCATGGTTGTTGGTGCAACGGAAATGGATGTACTTGGGGAGCATATTTATTGGTGGAGACATCTGCTCACAGTTACCCGAGGAAGCGAAGAAGTTTGACAACATCGACCAAAAATTTAAAGACGTGAGCGTTGCTACAATTTTAACCCGATTCAATTCAGTTTCCGTTTATGTGGATGTGAAAATAATGTCGTCTCTTTTGTTTGTTTTTTGTGTGTGTGTGTGTGTGTGTAGATAATGAGCAGCACCATGAATAGCCCAAACATTAAGCAATGTTGCTTGGTCCCAAACCGGCTGGCGGATCTGCAGGCCCTGAGCGACGGTCTTGGGAAGTGCCAGAAGAGTCTTAATGAGTACCTGGACTCCAAGCGGAACGCGTTTCCTCGCTTCTTCTTCATTTCAGATGATGAACTGCTCAGTATTTTAGGGAGTAGCGACCCAACTTGTGTTCAGGAGCACATGATCAAGGTACAATATGAAGTAAAAAAAAAAAAAGAAGTAGAAAATGATATATCAAATATATCATGTAAGTGTGTGTTTCTAAGTGTGTGTACTTTTTTCCTTCCGTCAGATGTACGACAACATAGCATCTCTGCGATTTGATGCTGAGCCCAACGGGGAGTTGTTGGTTGGAGCGATGGTGTCGGCCGAGGGTGAAGCGATGGAGCTGAGAAAACCAGTCCCGGTCCAGGGCAAAGTGGAGGAGTGGATGATGGAGGTGCTCCTGGAGATGAGGAGGACGAACCGTCTCATAACCAAAGAAGCGATATTTCACTATTGTGAGGACAGGAGCAGGTGTGTCTAAGAAGCTTTGCTCCTATGTGTGATTTCCCAATGTGTCTGTGGGCGAACGGTAAAAAAAAATTAGTAAAAATCGTCCTTCCCGTGTTTCTCAGGGTGGATTGGATGTTACTGTACCAGGGCATGGTCGTACTGGCTGCGAGTCAGGTGTGGTGGACCTGGGAGGTGGAGGACATGTTCAAGAGCGTGAAGAAAGGGGAGAAGCACGCAATGAAGAAGCATGCCGAGAAGATGCATCAGCAGATCGATGAGCTGGTGACACGCATTGCTCAGCCCACGAGGAGGAATGACCGACGCAAGATCAACACTGTGCTTATCATCGACGTCCACGCAAGAGACATTGTGGATAGCTTTGTCCAGAACAGGTAACATTCACCGACTGTTATTTCGTCTACTTACAAATGACGCCACGTTTAGTTTTGACACAACGAAATGAACATCATGTGTCTTTGCAGCATAATGGATGCACGGGAATTTGAGTGGGAAAGCCAACTGAGATTTTATTGGGAACCGAAAACCGACGACCTCTTTGTGCATCAGTGCAGCGCGTCGTTTTCTTACGGCTACGAATACATGGGCTTAAATGGCCGGCTGGTCATAACTCCACTGACAGACCGAATTTACCTCACGCTCACGCAGGTCTGACGTGCTTTCCGGCTTGCCATCGCCTAACTTGACACATAAATAGTTTTGTTTGTGATCCCAGGCTACAAAATGTTTTTTTTCTAAGTGTGTGTGTGTTTTTAATGCAGGCCCTGTCCATGTACTTGGGGGGTGCTCTTGCTGGACCGGCTGGTACCGGAAAGACAGAGTCCACCAAAGATCTGGCGAAGGCCTTAGGTCTGCTCTGTGTGGTTACAAACTGCGGCGAGGGTATGGACTACTTGGTAAGGCACCGAAACAACTGACGGGTTTCTAAAGAAATAGTAAAAGTAAAAAGAAATTGTATCCCACAACCTTAACCCTGTGATGTACTGCAGTGCTTTGGTGCTCATGCTGATACTTTAAACATCCCCTGCTCTCTCTGTGTTTGTAGGCTGTGGGTAAAATTCTCTCTGGCCTTGCCCAGTGTGGCGCTTGGGGCTGCTTCGATGAATTTAATCGTATCGACGCTTCGGTGTTATCTGTCATCTCCTCCCAAATTCAAACTATCCGCAATGCTCTCATTCTACACCAGGAAAGATTCCAGGTATGTCTGTTGCCGTTATGTAAAGATTATTATAATTTTTTTCCCCTGCTATATTCAAGGATCTGTTTTCAAAAGTTTGCTTAAACAATTTTTATTTTTTTTTACCAATGCACATCAGTTTGAAGGCCAGGACATCCGCCTGGATGACCGCATTGGGATTTTCATCACAATGAACCCTGGCTATGCGGGACGCACGGAGCTGCCGGAATCAGTCAAAGCCCTTTTCAGGCCGGTGGTGGTCATTGTGCCTGACCTCCAGACGATCTGTGAGATTATGCTCCTTTCCGAGGGTTTTCTCATGGCCAAGGTACGCGTGCACACAAAAACAAAGGAGAGCTCTGCATAGGGACTCATATATTTGTATTTTTACAATAGTCTCCATTTGTGTTGGAGATTTAAAGATTATGCTTTGTCTTGGTCATTTTCTGATATTTTCTTCTGCTGATTGCAGATATTAAAAAATTCACAAGTTCATGAGATCTGTGTTTTTCTCCTTCTCAGGCGTTGGCAAAGAAGATGACAGTTTTGTATAAACTGGCCCGTGAGCAGCTGTCCAAACAGTCTCATTATGACTTTGGCCTGCGAGCACTTAAATCTGTTTTGGTGATGGCGGGAGAGCTGAAGAGAGACTCCTCAGACCTCAGTGAGGTAAACGTTTTTATGTTTTATTTACATCTTCAGCAAATTGAAACTACAATTATTTATCATCCATCTGATTAATGTTGAACTTATTATGTAGAATACGCAAAGTATGTAGTGACAATTGTGTCTCGATAAAGCGCCGTCACACGACCGCATGTCATCAGTTTTCTATCTTTCATTAATCACCTTACCCGTCATTTGCGTTTGGTCAGGATGTGGTGTTGATGCGCGCCCTCCGGGACATGAACCAGCCCAAGTTTGTGTTTGAGGACGTCCCCCTGTTCCTTGGGCTGATCTCAGACCTGTTCCCTGGGCTGGATTGCCCCCGGGTTCGCTATCCCAACTTCAATGATGCTGTAGAAGACGTCCTGGAAGAGAATAGATATCTCACACTTCCGAACCAGGTCCTTCATCGACGACAATTGTAGAGTCATGACAACTGATGTTTACTGCCGAGAAATATTTTGCCCAATGAAATATTTAACACTTTATTATTATATTTGATGATCACTATGCGCTGTTTGTGGCATCAGGTTGATAAAGTGGTGCAGATGTACGAGACCATGATGACCAGGCACACCACTATGATTGTGGGCCCGACAGGAGGAGGGAAGTCGGTTGTGATCAGCACATTGTGTCAAGCTCAGACCAAGTCAGTGTCAATAACCACACTTTCCTGAGTGTTGTTGTTTTTTTGTTTTCTTGTTTTCTGTGTGGATGTTGCTACATTTCGTTCTATCTCGTCTTCAGGTTGGGATTACACACTAAGCTATATCCACTGAATCCCAAAGCGATGAGTGTGACTGAGCTATATGGAGTTCTGGATCCTGACACTCGAGACTGGACTGATGGGATCTTGTCAAACATCTTCCGCGATATCAACAGACCGACGGACAAACAAGAGCGGAGGTAGAACGTTCACGAGAAGCTCAATTCAGTCCTTTCACTCAAACTAAATTACAAGCAATGTAGTCCGGAGAAACACTGGGAAAAGCAGCAAAGCATTTCTGTGAAAATATGTCTTTGACTCCCAGGTACATCCTGTTCGACGGGGACGTGGACGCTCTCTGGGTGGAGAACATGAACTCAGTAATGGATGACAACAAGCTCCTCACTTTAGCGAATGGTGAACGAATCCGTTTGCAGAATCACTGCGCGCTGCTGTTTGAGGTTTGTCAGAATTTGCCCCCCCCCCCCCAAAAAAAAAATCCAAAACAAAACACTGTTCTCAAAATATGAATTACTCTATGCAACTTTCAGGACTCATTGTAAATATTTACTGCTACAGGTGGGTGACCTTCAGTATGCTTCCCCGGCTACTGTTTCGCGCTGTGGAATGGTTTTTGTTGACCCCAAAAATCTGCGCTATACCCCATTCTGGAAGAAATGGCTGCACACCAGGCCTGCCAAAGTATGTGTGTTCATGATTTTATTCTCTGTAGTAGTTTATAGGTTAATAATATCTGAACAAAGTCTTTTTTTTTCTTCCTCCAGGAACAAGCAGAACTCAACAGACTGTTTGATAAATATGTGCACAGCTCTATCGATATGATCGTAGATGGTATTGATGATGGCAAACAGGGCCAAAAACTGAAGACTGTTGTCCCTCAGACAGATCTAAATATGGTACGTTAATTCCATTACTCTATGGTATGTTTCAGTGTTTGAAGTGTAGGGGATTTAATTGAAGTGTACGCTCTGATTTATGTTCAGGTGACTCAGTTGTGCTTCACACTGGATGCACTGCTGGAGCAGAAGAGCAACAGAGTTGAAGTCCTGGAGGGTTACTTTCTTGAAGCTCTGTGCTGTTCACTTGGTGCTACATTGCTGGAGAGTGGCAGGATCCAGTTTGATGACCTCTTAAAAAAGCTTTCCTGCCTCACCCCGGTGTATGACGACAATACCCTGGCCGGACCAGGAGAGATACCAGGTACAATCTAATGAATAATGCAAACAGGATTCACTATAGAAATGTTACTTCTTCAAGTACATGGGAGTATGGGATTTTTAATAATAAATCATTGCATTCTGACAGGATACCTCCCAACTCTGTATGATTTCCACTTCGATGGGACACAAGAGAAGTGGGTTCCCTGGAGCTCTCTGGTCGCCAAATACATTCATAACCCTGAAATGAAATTCACCGATATCTTAGGTATTTTTTTTTTAACTATTGTGAATCAAGGACTTAAAACAAACGTGAATACATGTACCCAAACCAAAATCTTTCATCTTCAATATTTCTTTTTTGCTTTAGTGCCAACTGTTGAGACCACAAGAGCCAACTGGATCCTGGAACAGATGGTGAAGATAAAGAGGCCAGTGCTACTGGTTGGAGAGTGTGGCACGTCCAAGACCGCCACCATTCACAACTTCCTCAAGAATGTTGACGCAGATACGAGAGTACGTGTAGTCTCTTACGATGCGAATACGTCTATTCCTAATGTCATTGTCATTCAATTATATTTGTTTTCTTTATAGATGACTTTGACCATCAACTTTTCATCCAGAACAACTTCATTGGACCTGCAAAGAAATCTGGAGGCCAATGTGGAGAAAAAGACCAAGGAGACCTACGGTCCTCCTCCGGGGAAAAGACTATTGATCTTTATCGATGACATGAACATGCCAAAGGTACTGTACCTCTTCACACCTCTCAGCCAAGACTTATGTTCCATATCTGAGGCATGGTAGTACGTACTTGAATGTCTGAGGTCTTCTTTCAGGTGGATAGTTACGGCACACAACAGCCGATTGCACTGTTGAAGCTGCTGTTGGACCGAGGGGGCTTATATGACAGAGGGAAAGAACTTAAGTACAAAACCCTCAAGGATCTTGGCTTCATTGCTGCCATGGGTAAAGCAGGAGGAGGAAGAAATGCGGTGGATACTCGCTTCACCTCACTGTTCAGCGTCTTCAGTATACCTTTCCCAACAGTGGAGTCTCTTCACCTGATCTACGCTTCCATTATCAGAGGTCATGCCAGAGTAAGTGCACCTTTCAAAGTCATCAGAACAGATTAAAATCTTGGACATCTTGACAAATAAATGTATTTTCTTTTCAGCCATTTCAAGAGGCCATACAAACGGTTTGTGATCAGGTCACCTCCTGCACACTGGAACTATACAACATGATCATCAAAGATCTGCCTCCAACGCCATCCAAGTTCCACTACATTTTCAACCTTAGAGATCTGTCAAGAGTTTACAGTGGACTCGTCCTCACCAAGCCTGAGAGGTATAATATACAGTAGTAGATTCACAAGAAGACTGTGCTTCTCTGATCTTTCTGGTTTGTACTCAACAGATATCTGACTGTCGACCAGTTTGTTCGTGTGTGGAGAAACGAATGCCTGAGAATCTTCCACGACAGGCTCATTGATGAAACCGACAAAGCTTTGGTAATTCATGACCCTACTTCATGTTGAAAGCGTGGGACAAAAGGAATGTGTGCAACTGTTACTTCAACTGCAATTACTACTAGAGACATTCCCTCCTCAGGTTCAAGGTCACATCAAGAATTTAATTCAAGAGAATTTCCCATCAAACCTGGAAGCGGTCATGAAAGAGCCAATACTTTTCGGAGACTACGACACGGCACTTCAAGAAGCTGACACAAGGGTTTATGATGACTTACAAGACTATGATGCCTCAAAGGCCCTCTTTCAGGTATTGCCTGAATATTAACTGAGCCACTCGTTGCGATCCAGGTCTCAGTCTGTATATTTTCGAATATGATACCAATTTCATAGTGTAAATATTTATTATAACCAGTCATCTATGTTGACTTTGGTCCTTTTATAGGAAATATTAGAGGAATACAATGAAAACAAGTCAAGGATGGACCTGGTCCTGTTTGATGATGCTTTGGAACATCTAACGCGCATACACCGCATAATTCGCATCGATCGAGGCCACGCCCTGCTTGTTGGTGTCGGGGGCTCTGGGAAGCAGTCCCTCACCAAGCTGGCGGCCTTTGCGGCTGGCTGTGAGGTTGTGAAACATATGATTGTTCAATTGCTTTTTCATAGAATAGTAGACAATAGACTGAAACTATTCTAAGATGTTTTCGTGAATGATATTTTCAGCATCTTCTAATTCTACTCCCTGCCCATCCTAGGTGTTTGAGATTACATTGAGCAGAGGGTACAATGAAAATAACTTCCGTGATGACCTGAAGGGACTGTACTTGAAGCTTGGCATTGAAAATAAAAAGACAGTGTTTCTGTTTACTGACGCTCATGTTGCCGAGGAAGGCTTCTTGGAACTTATTAACAACATGCTGACCTCAGGTCTGATACCGGTCTTGTGGCTCTAACTCAGTCGCATTCTCTTAAGAGTTATAGCTGCAATAACTTTACACTCTCCTACAGGGATTGTTCCTGCTTTGTTCCCTGATGAGGAGAAGGAACCACTTCTGAACCAGCTTCGCGATGAGGCTCTCAGGATGGGATCCGGTCCCTCTAAAGACAGTGTGTGGCAGTACTTTGTCAACAAGAGTGCCAACAATCTACACATTGTTTTAGGAATGTCTCCTGTGGGAGACACCCTGAGGACACGCTGCAGGAACTTTCCAGGTGGGAGTAAGTCTTGGGCAATGAATTAATAGACGTAGATGTTTTGCCGCTGACTGAACTTTTTCTCGCTCTCAGGACTGATGAACAACACTGTGATCGACTGGTTTTCACCGTGGCCTCCGCAGGCACTGCTCGCTGTGGCTCAGTCTTTTCTCGGTCTGTAAAGACACATACTTTTTGAAATGCTTTTCTTGTCTGAAATTTTGTTGTGAGACATTTAGACAGGCATGTCAGACATTTTTGAGTGTTCAATTTCCATCACATTTGGGTTTTTTTAACAGGTGAAAATCCAATGATCCCTGAAGACCATTCTGTTGCAGTTATTGAGCATGTATGCATGGTCCATCAGTCTGTGGGTGACTACAGCAAGCGATTCTTGCAAAAGCTCAGACGTTGCAACTACGTCACCCCAAAGAATTATTTGGACCTCATTAGCACCTATTGTAACCTCTTGAAGGAAAAGGACCAACATACCTTGGGTAAGAAGATAAGAAACGCTTTGAATTCTGCATCTCTGCTGAAAGTATTTGACTGGTGCCATGAGTACTGTGCTAAAAATGTTTGTGATGATTACAAAGACTCTTGACTTTTTCTTTATTTAAAATTTTAGCTCAGTGCAAGCGTCTGGAAGGAGGCTTAGATAAACTAAAGGAAGCCACTGAGAAGCTCACTGAACTGAATGTGAAGCTCGCAGATCAGAAAATCATCCTCGCTGAAAAGTCAACAGCATGCGAAGCCCTGCTGGATGAGATTTCTACAAATACAAGCGTTGGTCAGTGTGAACCTGCCTCTTCTAATTCACGATCGTAATGCACACTGTGTACTTTTTTTTGCTCTCTGAAAACCAACGGTTACGTTTTGTTCCAGCGGGGGAGAAAAAGACTCTGGCAGAAGACAAAGCCAAAGAGATTGAAGAACAGAACAAAGTCATAGCTGTAGAGAAGACAGAAGCTGAGAGTTCCCTGGCTGAAGCTCTTCCAGCCTTAGAGGCCGCTCGCATTGCTCTCCAAGGCCTGGAAAAATCTGACGTCACTGAGATCCGGTACACTCCCCTTCATGGCCTCAACGTCCACTCGGACTGATATAACCTTAAATAATGTATAAAGAGTACTCCAGAAAGTTTGCTGAAACACCAATCAGTGACGATCATCCATGTCTTAACACTTAAACTTTATAAAAGCTGCATCAAGTCATTGGTTAATTCGTCCACTCACCCTCATCGGTCCCGTTCATCTTCTTCCACTGACTCTTTGTACAGATCTTTTGCCAAGCCACCCAAACAAGTGCAAGTAGTGTGCGAGTGCATCCTGGTGCTTCGTGGCTACAAAGAAATCAGTTGGCAGTCAGCCAAGGGGATGATGTCCGAAGCCAACTTCCTCCGTACACTGATAGACATGGATTATGACTCCATCAATAACACCCAGGTCAGGACCGTCAGAGGTAAGAGACCTACAATTCATCTTCTCTGCTGCTTTATATCCCGTCTGGGGTCGTGGGATACACACCCCCGGGGAGGATATGCAAACTCCACACAGAGAGGCCCCGGCTAATATTTGAACCCGTGGCCTGTTCACTATGAGGCGAGTTTGTTAACCACTGTGTCACTGCAGCAGCCCCAAACCACAAACTGTAGATAATGATGAAAATGTCCCTCTCATGTTTGAGGTATTTACAATATCTCACTGCTGTTTCCTTTGCGCTTGCCGTGACGAGGCTTCCTCAAGAACCTCCACACAAGCCTCGAGGAGATGCAAGCCATCAGCAAGGCGGGTTCAGGAATGCTTAAATTTGTAGAGGCAATCATGGGTTACTGTGAGGTTTCGAAGCAAATCAAGCCCAAGAGAGAAAAGGTAAATGCTAAAAGCGGTGTTACACCCTCTGATAGCTGGACAAAGACACGTCATAGAACCGCGATGATCTATTTCTCAAGGTGGCCCGCCTCGAGAAGAACTTCTTCCTGAGTAAGCAGGAACTGGAGCACATTCAAAGTGAGCTCGCTGATCTCCAGAAAGAACTGCAGGCTCTCGGCGACAAGTACAGAGCAGCTATTGAGGAGAAACAGTTGCTCCAAGAAGAAGCCGAGCTCATGGAGAGAAGGCTCGTCGCCGCTGACAAACTCATCTCCGGTCTGAGCTCTGAGAACGAACGGTGAGGGTTTGAAAGACAGTAGATTTGGTACTGAAGCCCCGAGTCAGCTCGTTCAGAATGTTGATTTTAATCTGACCCTTTTTTTTGGTTCCCAGGTGGAACAAGGACCTTGAGGAGTTGAAGGTGCGTCGTGTGCGTCTCCTGGGTGACTGTCTGATCTGTGCTGCTTTCCTCAGCTATGAGGGGGCCTTCAGCTGGGACTTCAGGAATGAGATGGTGTACAACACATGGACCCAAGACGTGAAGGAAAGAGGCATCCCTTTGAGTCGGCCTTTCAAAGTGGAACACCTTCTTTCTGATGAGGTAGAAATCAGCAGGTGAGTACGATTTGAATTTAGTTGCAAACAAAAAATCTATATGCAAGATATTTCTTTGAGTTTGAGTTAAAAAAAAAAAAAAAAAAAAAAACTGTCTGTTGACTGCATGCAAAATGAAATCTTGGCGACAGATGGGATTCAGAGGGTTTGCCTCCAGATGAACTCTCTGTGCAGAACGGGATTCTCACGACCAGGGGGAGCCGCTTTCCACTGTGTATTGACCCGCAGCAACAAGCCCTCAACTGGATTAAGACGAAAGAGGAAAACAATAACCTCAAGGTACGAAAAGGGACACACTTATATATATATTACGAATGTTGAATATTGACTATTCATGACGCGCGGCCCTGACCAGTTGATCAACCACCGTGTCCCAGGTTTCATCTTTCAACGATCCAGACTTCCTGAAACATCTGGAGATGGCCATCAAATATGGCTTCCCGTTTCTAATCCAAGATGTGGACGAGTACATTGACCCTGTGATTGACAACGTCCTGGAGAAAAACGTGAAAGGAGCGGAGGGCCGACAAGTCGTCACGCTGGGCGACAAGGAAGTGGACTACGATTCCAACTTCCAACTGTACCTCAACACCAAACTGGCCAACCCCAAATACTCTCCGTCAGTTTTCGGAAAATCTATGGTCATTAACTACACTGGTAGGAGCCATTTGGCGAGACGGCGACATGGCTTTTGTTTTTTAATCTTTCAAACACTATGCTGTGTTGTCAGTTTGTGTCAAGCTGCTCCGTGTGCTTGTGTCACTTGCAGTGACCCAGAAGGGTTTGGAGGACCAGCTGCTGAGCGTCATAATGGGATTCGAGAAGAAAGAGCTGGAGGAACAGCATAAGTGCCTGATCCAGGAGACAAGTAACAACAAAAAGCTGCTGAAAAATCTGGGGGACTCCTTGCTGGAAGAGCTGGCCACATCTACAGGCAACATGCTGGATAACACAGAGCTCTTAGACACGTTGGAAGTGACGAAACTGAAAGCCAGAGAGGTCAGTCTGACTGCAGGAGGCGTTAATTAAGTCCATGGAATGAAATCAAGATCACCGCGACCGCTAATCCATTTGATTTCATCATCTTTAGGTGTTCGAGAAGCTTAATTTGGCTGTAAAGACATCAGAGGACATCGATAAGCTCAGAGACGAATATCGTCCCGCAGCCAAGTGTGGCGCTATCCTGTTTTTTGTGCTGACAGAAATGGCTTTGGTGAACACCATGTACCAATACTCGCTGGCGTCCTACCTCGAAGTGTTTGACTTTTCGCTGCGAAAATCTCTGCCCGACGCCATCCTTCCCAAAAGGCTAGAGAACATCATGAACACGCTGATGTACAACGTTTACAACTACGGATGCACAGGTCGAAAAACAACAACAACAACTCATGTCGAATAATGAAAAATGTTATAATCAAAACAGGTTTATTCAATATAAATATTTAATCATTGTGATTTTATATCTCTAGGGCTGTTTGAAAGGCACAAGCTGCTCTTTTCTTTCACCATGACCATCAAACTTGAGCAGGCACAAGAGAAGGTGACTCAGGAGGAACTGGAATTCTTTATGAAGGGTGAGACAAGTTCAACGTTAATATTCAAGCAAATTACAGGGAAGGGGGAAAAAAAACAACCAAATACGTACAATAACTTCACATGTCCTTGCTTCACGTGCAAAGGTAATATATCCCTGGAGAAAAGCCAACGCATAAAGCCGTGCGAGTGGCTTCCAGATCAGGGCTGGGAGGACATAATCAAACTGTCACAGCTCTTTCCTGATCCGTTCGGCTCGCTGCCCGACGACATTGAAAGTCTTCCTACTGAGTGGATGTCTGTGAGTGGCCCCAACCTGAGAGACTGCCGCAGCGTCACCGGATCAACTGAAACTGATTTCAGTTCTCATGTTTACCTCTCCCCAGTGGTATGACTTGGATGCGCCAGAACAGACAACATTTCCTTCAAAATTCAAGGAGAACCTGTCGACCTTTCAGAAGCTGCTGCTGCTGCGCTGCTTTCGCGTGGATAGAGTCTACCGAGCTGTGACGGACTATGTCACCGTCACCATGGGCGAGAAGTGAGACTTTCTCTTTTCTAGATATACTGTACAACTGAAGCTTTCTATGATCGGCACATATTACATATCTTGCATGTAAAACCACAAGGTACTTAAAAAATTTGCAAAAGTTTTAGAAACCAAAGATGAAAATACTTCAAACAGGTCATCTGATTTTAAAACAACACCCATGTTTAACAGTTCAATGCACATCTTTTAGACCATGCTGGACAAGGTAGGCCATTGCAAGCATATGTGGCACACTTCTTTTGTGTTTCGGCCTCTTTAAGAGCTTTCAAGCAAACTAAACACATTTTCTAAACCATGCAGACAGTTCTTGTTTTCTTCTCATTGTTTCAACTGAAGGAAATCAATCCCTGCACTTTTCTTTGTTTCTGTTTTTAATGCTCAGATACGTACAGCCCCCTGTGATCAACTTTGATGCAATCCATGAACAGAGCACACCTTTCTCCCCCATTGTCTTCATTTTGAGTCCCGGCTCTGACCCCGCCAACGACCTCATGAAACTAGCAGAAAGGTCAGGCTTTGGGGGAAGCAAGTTCAAGTTTCTTGCAATGGGCCAAGGCCAAGAAAAGGTACGAAATCCTTCCCCGCAGCTGCTACTGAATGTGACACATATATTGTGAAGCGATTGTACAGTAAAGGTGTTGTCTCCTGTAAAGGTGGCCCTAGAGTTGTTGGAGAAGGCTGCGGCTCGCGGTCAATGGTTGATGCTCCAGAATTGCCACCTGCTCGTGAAGTGGCTAAAAGAACTGGAGAAGGCTTTAGAGAGGATCACCAAGCCCAACCCCAACTTTCGCCTGTGGATTACGACAAACCCGATTAATGATTTCCCCATTGGCATTCTGCAAAAGTCCCGGAAGGTGAAACATGTTGTCCATTCATCTCTCTCTCTTTTTTTTTTTTTATTCCAACTAAGATGGCAACCAAAACCTACTGAGTTGGCAATACGTGCAGCATTTTACATTTTTTTACTTGCTCTTAGATGAATGGTGATGCCATGTTCTCTCACTACAATGCATAAATTCTACCCAGAAGTACGGTGGCCCTGAAGTGCAAACCACAACACAAATGAAAAAACACAACTGCAAATTCAAAAACACAACACAAATGAAAAGACACAACAATAAATTGAAAAAACAACAACAAAATGAAAAAACACAACAACAAATTGAAAAACACAACACAAGTTAAAAAACACAACAACAAATGTGTTTTTCATTTTGTTGTTGGGCTTTTTCAATTTGTTGTGTCTTTTCATTTATTGTTCTGTTTTTTCATTTGCTGTTGTGTTTTTCAATTTGTTGTTGTATTTTTTCATTTGTTGTTGTGTTTTTTCATTTGTGTTGTGTTTTTGAATTTGCAGTTGTGTTTTTCAATTTGTTGTTGTGTTTAATGATTTGCTGTTGTGTTTTTGAATTTGCTGTTGTGTTTTTCAATTTGTTGTGTTTAGTGATTTGTTGTTGTGGTTTGCACTTCAGAAGGATCACTTATGGAACATCTCAGTGTCTGAGCTGCTTCAAACAAGAGATGAAAGTGTAATAACGTGTAAAAACACCATTTTAATTCAGTGATTTTTAAGTTGTCGTTACGTTTTCACGTTTACAGGTGGTAACAGAGCCTCCTAACGGCCTGAAGCTGAACATGAGGGCCATATACTCTAAAATCTCCAGTGAGGCCTTGACTGGATGTCCACACCCTGCCTTCCGCAGCCTGGTGTACGTTCTGGCTTTCTTCCACTCAGTGGTGCAAGAGAGGCGCAAGTATGGAAAGATTGGATGGAACGTCTCATACGACTTCAGCGAGTCGGATTTCTTTGTAAGTGGCCGGGGAGCCAACGACGTATCAGAAAGGTTTTGTTTCTCTCAGACATGTTTACTGAGGCGTAAATCTCACTTATAGTTCAGTGTTTTGAACTTTGTAACCGTGCTCAACAGGTGTGCATGGAAATCCTCAACACGTACCTGACCAAGGCTCACAGCCAAGGAGAAAGCAACATACCATGGGGAAGCCTGAAATACCTTGTTGGGGAGGTATGGCTGAACTTATTTCATAATGCAAACTGAAGTGTGTCATACTGTTCTGCTGGTGAGGACTGTTGTTTACGTCGGCCGGTATATCGTTTGATCAGGTGATGTATGGCGGGCGAGCGATAGACAGCTTTGATCGCAGGATCCTGACGGTCTACATGGACGAGTACTTTGGAGACTTCCTTTTCTACACCTTTCGACAGTTCCACTTCTTCAAGAACCAAGACATTGATTACAAGATCCCTCCATATGGACCAATGAAAACATACGTTGGTCGGTAGCCGTCACAGCTTACGGTTTATCCCGCTTTAAAGAACTTTTCTGTCGTCACTGACACAGTTTCACTTTGTAAAATATTACAGATGAGATAAAGAACCTGCCGCTGGCAAATACACCCGAGGTGCTGGGTCTTCACTCCAATGCAGAGATAGAATACTACACACATGCAGTTAAAGACATGTGGTCTCACTTAATAGACCTGCAGCCTCAGACAGGTCAGTTCGGACTTCGTCCATACCTCTAGCCTCATGCTTGTTTCCTTCGAATGCTGTCTCGTGATTCTTCTGTCTCTCTTGGCCTTTAAACCTGCAGGTGAATCAGGTGGAAACGTCAGTCGGGACGAGTACATCGGCCAGATGGCCAAGGACATTCAGAACAAGCTGCCCGATTCATTCGATTTGGATGTGATCCGTAAGAAGTTTGGAACAGAGATCTCTCCGACCTCAGTGGTTCTGCTTCAAGAGCTGGAACGCTTCAACGCGCTCCTGGTCCGCATGCAACTGTCTCTTGCTGAGCTCCAGAAGGTAAGATGATGGGAAACTGACCTTGCACGCGTCGCGTCGCGCCGTGTCGGGTTATTGGTTCCCCCTTTCCACTTTGGAAGTGTTCACATCTTCTCCTGCCCCCCAGGCTTTGAGCGGTGAAGTGGGAATGAGCAGCGAGCTTGAAGAGGTGGCCTCGGCCCTTTTCAACGGTCAGATTCCAGCTATTTGGAAGAAGCTGGCGCCAGACACTCTGAAGTCTTTGGGGAACTGGTCGAGCCACTTCAAGAGACGTCATGAACAGTACAGCTACTGGGTGAGGATCGGTGCAGCGTATATATTAACTCACTGGAATCTCTAGACGCCTTATTCATTCATCTGAAACACAGCAAACAAGCTGAGCTTCATATTGAATATCTGAAATGTGATGTGTCCGCCAGGTGGAACACGGAGAGCCAAAAGTCATGTGGCTGTCAGGACTCCACATCCCAGAATCCTACTTAACTGCTCTGGTTCAAGCTGCATGCAGGGAGAACGGGTGGCCTCTGGATCTTTCAACACTCTACACAGAGGTGACCAAGTACCGCAACGAGGATGAGATCAGCGAGAAACCCCGCCAGGGTAAGAGAAAGACACTGATTAAATGCAGCGCGATCAGAAATGAGGTCTGAGCACTGACAGTCTTCTGCCCTGCAGGCTGCTTCGTGTCCGGTCTGTACCTGGAGGGAGCGGACTGGGACGTGGACAATGGATGCTTAGTGAGGAGCAAACCCAAAGTGTTGGTTGTTGAACTGCCCATTGTCAAAGTCATCCCGATAGAGGCTCACCACCTCAGGTTACAGGTGTGAACAAGACAGACCTTCGTACAATGCTGTTTCTTTTGTCATTTTTTTTTTTACCGTTTCTCTTGAACTGTTTGTGTGACTGTGTATTTTATATTTTTGCAGAACACACTGCGTACACCAGTGTACACCACTTCCTTGAGGAGGAATGCAATGGGTGTGGGGCTGGTGTTTGAGGCAGATCTGCACACCAACATGCATTTGTCCCACTGGGTACTACCAGGAGTATGTTTGTGCCTCAACACCGATTAAAGGGACTTTAACAAGTTTAAACAATTACTTTTAAACATGTTTACACAAAGCCCCTGTGTGGCCGTAGAGAGAAAAGAAATAATAAAGCCTGGGAACGAGATAATAAGTCGTTACCTCATGTTAAGAAAACGAGGGAAAGAGATAATTTAATCGGTGGTTACGAGATTGTAATTTGTTCCCTCACGTTATTAACTCGAGGTAAAGACTTATTATCTCACTTCCTCACGTTCATGGCCACTCAGGAGCTCCGTATGTTTAAACAAGTTCTACAGAATAAACAAAGTTTCTCGACTGAAGAGCCTTTTTCCTCCTACACTGTCGTTTCCTGATTTTGTCACCAGATGGCAGCATAAAATAGGACTGAGCTTTCTATCAGAGCAGTAACTCAGCCGTCATAAGAACTCTCCCACACAAACACTGCTTGTAGCGGTTTCAATGTGCATTTTAGATTCGATGAGATCAGACTTCATTAAACCCACATGGGGAAATTCCGTCATCACAGCTGCAGCTCTGAGCACAATTAGTTAAAGGTAGATGAAGATAAGATGGATAAGAAAGCTGCCCAAAAGGGAAGAACAAGAAAATGTATGTAAAAATCAATAAATGTAAAAGCAGCTCATTTATAAGCAAGTTGCTTAAGATTAAAACATGACAATGTGTCGTCAGCAGTGCTGCTACAGCTACCTCGAAAAAGCAATATGATTATTACTAGTTACTCCTTTGAAACGTAACTTAGTTATTTTACCGACTACCTGCTTTTAACAGTAACTACATTAGATTACAAGCAACATTTTTAGTTATTTCAACACCCACTACCATCACAACATACAAATGACTAAAGAAACTACAAAAAATAGCGCAACATCTCTACAGATATAAAAAATATCAGTGAACATACGTCTACTTGCAGAATTAAAGGAAAGTTAACTTTACTTTGAAAGTACTGCTTCGGAGACTTCCGCCCCGTCACTGACCCATTTCCGCTGAACTTCCGCCCGGACTTCGGTTTCGCTTTCTCTTCCTGTCCGCTTGTGTTGTTGATGCCGGAGCTCTGAGCGCGAACATGGCCGGGCTGGAGGTGTTGTACACCTGCGTGGCAGGCGGCATCTCCTGCCCGCAGGACGCCGTGGTGTGTCTGGTCCACTGGGAGATGATCAAGAGCGGCTTCCGGTGCGTCGGCTCCGGGGATGAGGTGCGTTGTTACCGTCGCAGTACGCAACGTACGAAGCACACATAACAAAATGACAAAAACTACGCCTTCGACGTACACGCGTCAGGGAATCCCTTATACGCCGAATTGAAGAAGGCGCTTTAAACTTCTAGGAAACCCATCTTGTGTTGGGTTTTAAGTTTGTCTACTTGAACTGTGTAGGGAAATGTCTTAAATCGGCGTTTCTTCGAAGGGAATGCTGCACAGGCGAAGTCGCCGTTAGCTCGGCTAGCTTGTCGAATTGGCCTCCAGAGAGGGTCTGACATCAAATTAAAGGAGTGTGAAAGTCTGACACGTGGATTCGGAATGTGTTTGCTCGAGTTTGGGGGGGGCAAAAGTGTCCCGTCATGTTCAGCAAGCTAGCTGTGGCCGTGGGGACATGGGTCCCTGTCTGTCCCCCTACCTGCTGTCCCCCCATCCCGGTGTTTAACCGACCGTCCTCTCTGTCCTCCAGCCTCGCAGCTCCGATAAGAAGTCCGAGCTGCTGCCCGCCGACTGGAGCAGCAACAAGGAGCTCTACAGCTTGAGATACAAAAGCAACTCTGACACCAACTTCCTGCTGAAGGCCATCTCTGTGGACTCCACCTTGATCTTCAACCTGGTGGTGGGGACCTCCACAGCAGGACATGGACATTGTCCTGTCCCATCGTTACAGACACACATTTAAATTGTTGCTTTACTTCCTCGTCCCTCGTGGAGAACTCAGCTTTTCTAGAGCTGATGAGAGCAGAGTGAAAACACCCAGAAGTAAATAGTTCCTCTGTCGATGACTATAGGTCACATTCTCCTGGGACTTCTTGATGCATGAGAAAGAGTGGCCAGGGATCAGCTCAGGTTTAAGTGTCAAACATTTAAAGGACGGTTTATAATGCCCCTGCACCGATTGGTGGCTTGTTACCAAAAAATAACCCAACACCAACAAATTGTACCTGACGTTTGTTGATGTTTTTGTGTAGAACTGCAGCACGCAGCAGGTCTCAGACCTGATGGTGGACATCGGCGATCACGTGGACGGCGACCAGCTGCGCACCTTCGACAGGTTGGTGTGCGTTTCCTTCTTGCTTTACCCGCATGAGAGCTTCAGGGGGAAGCTGTGAGGCTGAGACCGGCGGGAGGAAGGAGGAAGACGGAACGTGACTGAATCGGACAAGGTGAAACGTGGTGAAGTCTGACGGCCGTCTGTCCCCGGCAGAGCCTTCAAGGACGCGGACGGGCTGTCGGAGGCGGTGAGGAAGCAGCTGCTGCCCGCCCGGGACAAGGCGGCGGGACAGCGGGCGGAGACGAGGAGTCGCAGAGACGAGGAGGAGGAGGAGGAGCAGAGGAGGAGGAGGAGGGGGGCGGCGGAGGACAACGACCCGCTCCGGATCCCCAGCAGGAATCCTCGGCAGCCTCACTGGTTGGTGGTCGCACCGCTCTGTGTCTGTCTGTCCTTCACCCTCCTCAGAGGACGTTTGGATTCGGGTTCGACTTCAGGAAGACCCCCCACCCCCCCCCCTCCCTGTTTACACGCATGAAAACATTGTCATGGAAACGGGGCGTCAGTTCCTCGAAGTGAGAAATCAGCAGAACTGAGTCGGTAGATGAAGTCGTGTGAATCAGACTAAACTGCATTTGAGTTCAGAAAAATATGCCGTTTTTATTATTTAAGAGTTCCTCAGTCTGTCTTTATGTGGATTAATAAACACGTCGGTCCTGATATGAGATGGATTTGTTGGTGTTTTGAGGAATATATTCCTGTGAAGGCTTCTTTCCTGTTCCACACAGAACTGTGACCCCCCCCTCCTCCCCTCGTCCTATTAGCCGTGACCCGATCAGATGAGATGCGAGGTGATGTCAGCACTTTATCGACCTGGCTGCTGTCACCTCGTCCCGGGAGAGAGGGAGAGGGGGGCAGAGAGGGGGGTGGAGGGCGGGGGTGGGGGGGTGTTACTGGTGAAAAACAAAGCAAAGCACGACACAAAAAGGGAAACGTAGGAGAAAAAAAAAACAGATTTGGTGGATGGATGTGAGGAGCAGCTGAAGGTTGAATTTTGTATTTTCAAACAGATTCTTTCAAACATGAAAAGCTTCAAAATGAGCATTTTTTTTTCTTTCTTTCTTCGACAATTGAATAAAAATTCACTTTGTCTTCCGCGATTTTGAAGCTCGCGGTGAGTTTACTACTTTTTCACAGTTTATTTTGCACCTCATGCTTGTTCTTTTTGCACAATTTTATTTTAACGCCTTGTTTTTCTCATAAATGTATTTATTTAGTGTCACTTCATCTCGTTACTTTGCTCTGCTCTGCTTTTATTTCATCTTTTGGGGCTAGAGTATCCTTTGTGTTTTTGATTCATGCTCAGTTTATACGACGCTTTCATTGTTAATGATTCTCGCATAATATTCTGTGCATGTGGTTTCATTACTGAAAACAAAACAACAGTGCCCACTAGTGGCCCAACATCAAAACTGCACCGTTTTATTGTTTCTGTCATTTCCATATAAACGGACATTATTTTCAGACCTTCCCGTTAAACGTGAAACTTCTGAAGGGAAAAGGCGAAACAAAGCGTTTCCACTTTGAAAAGCTGTCGTGTAAAAAATTTCTAATTTGGTCTCTTCGCATCTTTATGTGTTCAATTCCATTTTGCGTTGTTACATCTGTGCCACGGTTTGTTTGGAATCTCTTAAGTCTGTTTTGCATCTTTGAAGTTCCTTTTGCTTGTTTGTCGTCATTATTTTAAACATGATGTTTGTCTTTTGACCTTTTTATGCAATTTCACATTCAGGAAAAGTAGTTATTTGTCTCACAATCTAAAAAGACGTGAAAGTACATGGTTTGTTACACTGAGAATTAACATTTGGGCTGAAAAACAGGAAAATACTCAGATTTTCTGGTGTGTGTGTGTGTGTGTGTGTGTGTGTGTGTGTGTGTGTGTGTGTGTGTGTGTGTGTGTGTGTGTGTGTGTTTTCCCAGGCCGGACCCCATGGAGCCCCCCTTCGCTGCAGGAGGAGCAGATCTGGATCCCTTCGGGTGAGTTTGTTTCCTCCTGATAAATCCCCTGTAATCGTTTTTATGGAAATCATTTTCTTGTGTGTGTGTGTATGCGTGCGTTTGTGGTTTCCCTTTTAATCTGGGATTTTTGGGGGATGAGCGCGCACACACACACACACACACACGTGATTACAGGATCTGGTCCAGACTCCCTCTGAGAGCTGAATGTGAGGTTTTAACATCCAACATGCGAGCGACGCAAACAAAACACTCAAGTCTGTACTTTTCATAAATATAGAATATATTTTCACTATTATCTGCTGATAGTTTCCTAAAAAAAACATCTGTAAAGCTGCCTTGATCATTTTGTGTTTGTATTTGTGGCGTTTAGTTTAGTTTTTTTTTTGCTTTAGGGTTTGCTCAGCTATAAATTTGCATTTTATTTCACCTGTTTGAGTTTTTGTCCTTTTAATATTTCGGTGCTTTTTAAAAAAAAAAAAATGTTTTGGAATAATTATCATATTCAACCTTCTGTTTGAGGATGCGGTCTTGTTTTTACGTCAAGTGGGAAAAGCAGTCTGAGGGTTTTCAAAAAGTTCCGCCTTGGGAGTGTGGCAGTTGTGTAAATGGACAAAAATGTTGTGTTTTCACGTGAACGGAGCCTTTAGGCCAATTCATACCCCAGAAGAAGCAGAAGACAGTTCTGAGCGAGTAAAGGGTGTTACTTTCTTCGCTCAGCTCCTTCTTGTTTACCTCCACAAGTCCACGACACTGCGGTTTGACCTCCTCCTCCTCTTCCTCTTCTTCTTCCTCCTCCTCCTCCTCAGGTCTCGGGGTGGTGGGGGGATGATCGTGGACCCTCTGAGATCAGGGTATCCTCGCTCCGGCTTCAACCCGTCCAGCGGCATCCCGGACATCCTTCCTCCGGGAGCCGTCCCCCCGGGGGCTCGCTTCGACCCGTTTGGACCCGTCGGACGTCATAGACCAGGGTCAGACACACACACACACACACACACACACACACACAAAATAATTTCACAGCCGAACAAATATTATTGAAAAATCAAAAATTCCAGATAGATGTTTATCTGTATATCTATAGATATTGATGTTATGTTTTTGGTGTGTGTGTGTGTGTGTGTGTGTGTGTGTGCAGGCCGGATCCAGACCACATGCCTCCTCCGGGATACGACGACATGTTCATGTAGAAACCTCCAGCCGTCGCTCTGCTCCTCCGACTCGCCTTTATTTTCTCCCACTTTAGATTTTTCCTGCGTTACTGGAAGAAAAAGTTTGTTTTCTCCCCCACCGAGTGTTCAAGAAACAATAAATATGATGCAGAAATCCTTCGTGTGTGTGCTTCCCTTCAGATAAAGAAAAAAAAAAGTTTCAGTTTATTTTGCACTAGAATGAATAAAAGTTTCCATCCTTGCGTTTTTAGTCACCATCAATACAGATGTCTCGTAAAAAACCTGAAAACTTAAAACACAGCAGCCTGTTTAAAATCTTACGATGATCTCAATCTGAATTTCTGATGTTTATTCAGTTAAAGAAAAAAAGAAATCCAAGTAAATCACATTGATTTTTACTGGCTGAAAGAACAGAAATAGAAAAGAAGGAAGCCGGGGCAACTTAAGAAACATTACGGGAGGAGAGGAACAGATGAGTGACAGGCTACAGACGTGATCAACCGAGACAAGTGAATTAAAAACGACATAAAAAGTACCATGTGGACGACACAATCAATGGTTTGAATATAAACGATAAGGCGTGTGTGTCTGTATTGAATTTAAAAAAAAAGATCATCCCACAGGATTAAAAACAACAGCAAAAACAGAAACTTTTATTAGTCACGTTAACAAAGTGATATTGAAAAACCAGCGTGGTCGTTACATGGAGGATACAGCTCCCCGATATGTACAGAAACAAGGCGTCGCACCTCCACGGCGTCACACACTAAACATGCAGAACACGGCGTCGTCAAGAAATAAAAACCAACCACAACAAACATCCTTTTCTCCTTCGTGGATCTCAAGAGCGAGAAAACAGGACCTCACGTCCTTTAAAGGTACAGTATGTCTGTCCTACGTAAGGTTTGTGCCCTTGGCGGCAGTAGAAAGTGTCAAAGCAACTCGCCGTACCACCTTGTGGTAGAAAGCGGTATGACAAGGCAGATTGTCACGCTAACCAGCCTCAGCCTGTCCAGTCTTGTACGTCTAGCATTTTGCTTCTATTCAGTCCAAAGAGACAATACTGAGTAAAAAAAAAGAAGAAAGAAAAACAACTGGGAATGCTGCTCAGTACTGCCACCTAATGCACAGGAGTGCAATCAGTAAGTATCACATACCGCACCTTTAAAAACAATTTAAAACTACATTCATTTAATTTCACATTGTATATTTTCCGCAGCAGATTTATGAAACGGATAACTGTCGATCGTAAACATCGCTGATCACGTGTGACATGATGAGTCTTTCCCATTTCTTGTGTAAAAGCAGATCAGGATAGCTATTGCACATTTCTCTTTTAAAGACCATCTGCAGTGAAACCGACATCACCAAATCTCCATACAAGTAAATATATTTTAACCCATATACATTCCCACCTCTTTAACTCTGTAAATATGATTTAAAAAAAAGTGATATATCCCTTTAATTTCTTTCTTTATTAATTAAATATTTTGTGCTAAACATTACTTTCATTGCCAGATATCAATCGCAAAAAGATCTTCGAAACACGACTCCTCCTCAGGCCACATGACTACATTTATTTATTGTCATTCTTACTGTACATGTTTGGTTATGTTTACTTTTTTTCCAGTTGAAGCGATATTTCACTCCAGAAGGATTTTTTATTTATTAATTTTTTTGTTAATCCCCCAACGCCGCCTGTGTGAAATATCGCTTCGTCTCACCGAACCTCTCTGAACTCTGCAGGTTGGAAACAGAAAAATAAAAATGAGAAACAGGACTGTTGAATTATTAACAGATTATTGTGACGCCGCCTCCCGTTTTGCTCTCAGGCTTCAATTTGTACATTCATTGAGTCTCCGGGTGAAATGCTACTGCTGTGTGTGTGTGTGTGTGTGTGTGTGTGTGTGTGTGTGTGTGTGTGTGTGTGTGATATACACCCTCGCTCTGGCTCAGGTGTTTCTGGGTGTATCTGGAACGTGTCGTCATGGCGACCTTGGCAGTGTGTGTGTGTGTGTGTGTTTTCCCGACGCAGCGGGATGAGCGGTGATTAATGAGGGCGAGCTCGGGGTTGAAACCCGGCGCTCTGCTGAAGTGTCCTTGAGTAAACGCCCTGCATCCAAAGCAGCCGCGGTCGACCTCTGACCTGCGGTGTGAAGGAGACACGGCCGCCATCTTGGCTCCCTTTGTCTGCACGCGCTTCAGTGAGCCGCTCATGTTTCCGCTCTTCATCAGTCAAGCCGTGGCAGTGAGGATGAGGACGGTCGCGTCACGGTGGGAAGACCGGAGCAAAGTGACGCCCCGTTTACATGACAGCTGTTTCAAGTGACAACAAAGCGGCCTGTTAACGGGTGAAAACGCAACTTCCCGGAAACCATTTCCATGGAGACGGCGCAAACACTGCCACTGCACGTGAGCTGCAGGAAATAGCTTTCCTTACACACGCGCACGTCGACGGACAATAACGACAACGACTTCCTCCATCAAGCCTCCCAGTCCACACCCTCCTGGGACTTGGTACTTTTATTTTGACAGTCGCTGTAGCAACAGTCCAACTTGGTCATCTGCCCGTGTTCTCCCGGTGTGAAGGCTTATAGCGTATCGTTCTGTGCGCGTGTGTTCATTATAAAAAAAACAACAACAACAGCACCCACTAGTGGCCCAACATGAAAAGTGAAAAGCGACCCGGCACGCTAGCGACTTACGTCATGAATCGGAAGCATCGCTGAGGTTCTCATCCCCGCAGCCTCCGGGTTCTGTTCACTCAGCCGGATTTAACTCTGGGCTGGATTAACGGCCTCGCTTCTCGCAGCGAGACGTCCCAGAGAAGACGTCCCAGAGAAGACGTCCCAGAGAAGACGTCCCAGACGAGACAAGTTCGTTCTCAGACTGTGACTGGAGGCGACGGTGTGTCTCCGTGGCGCCGGGGGGAGAACCGCAGGGTTTTTGAATAAGAGACTCCGAGACGTCGTCTCTCCTCTGCGGCGTCCTCGCAAGGACTTTCCGTGACATCGGAGAGCTGCTCCACCGACACTTCCTGTTATAAATAGACTATTTCTATGGTAACGGAGACGTGGCGCTGCCGACGGCGTGGAGATTGATTTTCTCGTGTGTCTTTGACCGAAGGTGCTCGTGTTTTAGTCTCGACATTCAGGAGGAACGGAAACGTAGTTTGGCTCCTTTCGTGGCTCGTCCTCCGTCAGTCTGCAGCTCCAACTGCTAGCAGACAGGCAATCATTCGTTTTAATCTGAGATCCTTCTTCTTTTTCTTTTCTTTTTTTTAATGGACAAGCAACGCAGCCCAGCGGCAGAGTGGAAACTCTCTTTTCCCATCAGGTCACTTTCCTGTCTGAAGCGATTCCAGATTGTAGAGCATCTTCCTCCTCTAATAGCCAGATTATAGAGCATCTTCCTCCTCTAATAGCCAGATTATAGAGCATCTTCCTCCTCTAACATCAGATTATAGAGCATATTCCTCCTCTAACATCAGATTATAGAGCATCTTCCTCCTCTAACATCAGATTATAGAGCATCTTCCTCCTCTAACATCAGATTATAGAGCATCTTCCCCCTCTAACATCAGATTATAGAGCATCTTCCTCCTCTAACATCAGATTATAGAGCATCTTCCTCCTCTAACATCCAGATTCTAGAGCATCTTCCTCCTCTAACATCAGATTCTAGAGCATCGTCCTCCTCTAACATCAGATTATAGAGCATCTTCCTCCTCTAACACCAGATTATAGAGCATCTTCCTCCTCTAACACCAGATTCTAGAGCATCTTCCTCCTCTAACACCAGATTATAGAGCATCTTCCTCCTCTAACACCAGATTATAGAGCATCTTCCTCCTCTAACATCCAGATTCTAGAACATCTCCCTCCTCTAACATCAGATTCTAGAGCATCTTCCTCCTCTAACATCCAGAATGATTCTCACCCACGAAGGCCCCGTTAAAACGTTGCTTTGTAAAAGCATGACCTTTTCCAAAACGAAAATGCAAAAACGCTGCGTTTTTCACTTGAAACACTCGTGTAAACCGAGGTGTAACTAATGCTGTTAATGCGAATGCTTTCAATCAGCATTAAACCACAAAGCTCCCTCACACAGCCTGTTGTCGCCCAAAGACACTTCAGCAGGAATCACACCTGTGACAGTCTGATAGTGGAGCAGCAGCCAGATAAAAAGCCAAGATTTATTCTCATTACAAATAAAGGTGTCATGTTATTTTTTTTGTTTTTTTTTAATCGGCGACTTTGGATTTGTAAAACACAAGGATGCAATAGTTGTGATGTTTCTATTGAAACAAGCTCCTTTTTTTATAGTGTTGGTCTATTTTATTTTACTTTAATAAGTCAATTTAAGCCTTTTTCCAGTCAAAACAAACGCTGCTAATGAAGACATTCAACTCCAGAGTCAAAAACAAATTGTCCCATTATGTAAATAATCGGCTCCATCAGAGCTCCGTTTGTTGAATTGCTGCCATTAAATATGTGAAGAAAATAGTTCTTCAACTTGCCGAGAGGTTTATTGTATATTTTTTGCATTTATTTTTTTTAAACTGCCTTTGTAGTACATATTTGGCTTGTGAGCGTCTGTCTTTTAATATTTACAGTTTATTTGTACTGAATAATAAAACTGCTTGCAAAAGTTTTGAGACCAGAATCAGTGTGTGTGTGTGTGTGTGTGTGTGTGTGTGTGTGTGTGTGTGTGTGTGTGTGTGTCTGTGTATGTGTGTTTGTGTGTGTCTGTCTGTGTATATGTGTGTTTGTGTGTGTGTGTGTGTGTGCGCGCGCGGCTACATTGCCCTTGGCTAACTGGCTCACTATACAGGCGGTGGTAGATTAGCATAATAGTACGAGGAGTGTATAGACAATGTACAGTGTGTGTGTTTCGCTCATTAAGGCATATCGTATCCTTACATGACATGAAGAACTTCAGTTTTACATATAATACAAAGAGGCGGGCGCCGCGTCGTTCCGCTCAAAACACAAGACGGCTCGAGGCAGAAAGCAGCCGCGGGTCACCTTCGTGTTCGGGATTCTTCGGGGGTATTTTTTCAGCCGTTTTGGAATATTAGATATTAAATATTAAATTCCATGTGATCCCGTCTCTCCTGGACTTGTTTCGTTTCCAAAGTGTGGGTCACGTCTCCTCCGGCATGTCGTATTAGTGAGAATAAACCGGGATAAGTAGAAGGCAGACATATTTTGAGTAAGTATACATCCTCGCTGGTGCCACTTTTTAAAAGGAGGAGTACTCGCCTTTACCTACCGGCCGATTGCGAGTACCGATATGAGTATTTGTTAAATGCTATAAAGATTAGTTCATACATGTTCGCTGCCGTGAACTATCAATGCTAACAACAGCCGTGAAGCCATGAAGTACATTTAGAACAGTGTGTAATATCTATTTACACACTGCCCTGTTTGCATTATACTGTAGACCGATACCGATACCGATACTGTTATCGGTATCGGTTCGTCCCCAATTATATCTTTTGCAACTCTGCTTCAAAGTCAATTTTAAGTCACTTTGGTTGTTTGTTTCCATCTGTAACACTTTACTTATTCCTCACTTTGTATTTTAAATATATTATTATTACATATTCTAATACATATATATAAATATATATAAAATACACATTTTCGAGCCTACTTGTGTTTTTCTCCACATATAAGTCGCTCGACAAGAGGTCGTCATCCTCCCACACTTTGAAAACAACTTAATTCAGAGTATTTTAGGCATAAACGTCACTTCACTTTTTTTGTTCCGAAATCTTTCTTCTATGCCGATTCCGGGAATCCTAACGAAGGCTGACGTCAGCGACCCGGTGATGCAACACGCCCCCTGATTCGCTTGTAAAATTCCACAAGACATTCACATTTACAGTTTCTCAAGCAGGCAACTGGCTTCGTTAAGTACATAGCGTGTAAATACTTTTACATTCTTGTAAATATTTGTAGCGATAGGAAGATTTGAACCGTCGGCTTGTCTGGGTAACATTTCACACAATCCGAGGAAATAAAATAAAACGAATAGAATCTACATCGTTGAGTAATTTGACGTTGAAGAGATCTGCTGAAATAATACGAGTTCGAGGTAAAATGTTAAATAAATCCTCACAACATCATTTACTTTGTCTGATTGCAGGCGACGGATGAGTCGCTTTGAAAGAGGATGAATAAAAGGTTTTGTACATTTGTCGACACGGTGACCAAAAGGAAAACACACAAAAGGGTAAAACTGTATATTTGTACCCTCAAAAGTACCATGAAGTACTCTGACTGTGTCCTTGTGATGTATAATAAATACTTTTTCCGTCTCTGATTGTAAGATTTAGATGTTTGATCATCTGAAACCAGATGGAGTTTGTTTGTTTTTATGTTTAAATGGTGCAGCTTTGGCTTAGATCTTCTCATATTCCTCAATACTGGAGCAGGATTTTCACATTTCTTTTTGTCACAACGTGACGCAGCAGCTGCTGATGGAGGGACTTTATTTCCCGTCGGCGACGGGTCGGTGCGGAGCGAACCGGGACGCCTTCACATGAGCGACGAGTCGATTAAAGACTCATTTCAGACGTAATCGACTCGCAGAGCAGGAGGAGCAGGAGGACCATGACTGATAATGTGGTAAAAAAAAAAAAAAGAAGCTTGTATTCGTCAGGCGGAGTCGTTTTCACCCTCTGGAGTCGTTTTCACCCTCTGGATTCGTTTTCACCCTCTGGAGTCGTTTTCACCCTCTGGAGTCGTTTTCGCCCTCTATAGTCGTTTTCACCCTCTGGAGTCGTTTTCACCCTCTATAGTCGTTTTCACCCTCTGGAGTCGTTTTCACCCACTGGAGTCGTTTTCACCCTCGGGAGTCGTTTTCACCCACTGGAGTCGTTTTCACCCTCGGGAGTCGTTTTCACCCACTGGAGTCGTTTTCACCCTCGGGAGTCGTTCCCGGCTCAACCCTACTTTCTACTCCTCTTTCAGATCCCTTCAGTCTGAGCTGATCCCTCCCTGCTCTCCGTCGGTTTCCTCCTCCCTCTGCTCACTGCTGGTGTTGGTATAAAAACGTCCCGGCTCACTCCCACACCTGTCGCCGCCGTTTATTTTTCCTCCATGTTTCAATCTGAGGTCGTTTTTTTTTTTTGTTTAAACTCCCCGTAACCTGTACCGTCAGATATTGAAAGTCTGTGTCTGATTCGCTCGACTCAACAGGGGGGGGGGACCTTTGCTCTCCGCTGTGCTTTTCTCACATTTTAATGTGCTTTTCAACGTGGAACTCAGTCTTGTGATTAACATCCGAGGATTTTGCGCCGAGCCACTCGTCTTTGTGAATGAGCTCCGGCAGGCTTACCTCGCCGCCGCCGCTTCCACCTCCACCGCATCCAGCCCTCTTTGTGAAGTCGCACGTCCCCATGTGATTGGCCAGAATCAATATCCTCTGAGCTCCGACCGGGAGCCTTGTGCCGGAGATGAGCCTTCGACCTGCACCGCTGTGCGCCCCCCCCCCCCCCCCCGCCCCACGATGCACCTTGGGGTTAGCGCGCTCCGGAGGACGAGGGAGCGGGAGGAGGAGGCGCGGAGGAGTGTCTGCTCGGCCCCGGGTCCGACTTGTGATCCCTCTGCGCCTCGGCGCGCTCCACCAGGAACTCGTCCCCGCCGCCCGCCGCGTCCCCGTCGCCCGCCTCGCCCGCGGCCAGCTGCTTCATGCGCAGGTTGATGGAGCCGTAAGTCCTCTTGGGCCGGACGAAGGCGGCGCGGCGCCGGTACATCTCGCCGCGGCAGATGGACACCATGAGCAGCACGGACAGGAACATCCCGCCCAGCGTCAGCAGGCCCAGCCCCGCGATGATGCACTTGTCCAGGTGGGAGCCCAGCCGGGCGTAGTACATCTCCAGCTTCTCCATCTGCCGCGCCGACACCGAGTCCGGGTCCACCTTGGCCTCCCGCGGGATGGCGTAGGCGATCACCACCAGCACGATGCCGCTCACCAGGAACACCAGCGCCAGGATGAAGCCGTAATCCGCAGAGTGGTCGTCTGGAGAGCGGAACTCCGTCAGGTCCTGGGCCTCCTCCTGACCTCCTCCTCCTCCACCTCCACCTCCTCCTCCGCCTCCTCCTCCTCCGCCCTCCTCCTCATCGTACGACTGCGAGGACGACTCCTGCTGAGGCTGCAGGGGGGAGAGAGAGGGAGTGAAGGAAGAGAAGGAGGATGCAAAGTCAGAAAGGAGGAGGAGGAAGAGTGAAAAGAGGGAGGGAGAGGTAAAGAGACGAGAGAAGGAGCGATTGAGGAAGGAAGAGGGGGATGGAAAAGTAAAAGGGAGAAATGAAAGACAATTATTGAGGGAGAGACATGAGAAGTGGAAGACAGAGAGAGAGAGAGGGATGAGAAGATGTTCAGGAGAGAGGAATGAAAGCAAGACGGGCGACAGAAGAAGGAAGGGAGAGAGGGAGGAAAAAGAGGATGGAAAGAAGGGGTGAGAGTGTGAGAAAGAGGGAGAAAAGAAAAGAAGAATGGAGAGAGAGAGAGAGAGAGAGAGGGAGGGCGATCAAGCTGCCTTTGCTCTGCCTTCTTCCGTCCCCCCGAGCTGCTTTGTATTCCCTCGCTTTCCTCGTCTCCATAAACAATAATTACAACTGTAAAACTGTCGCTCGGAATCTTTTTCCACATTTCATGGTGTCAGGAAGCAGATCGCAGGTCAGATAAATCACCGGAACATGAAAAGCAGAGCTAAATGTACATATCCGACGCAGGGAAATGTCATGAAAATGATGTTTAAATCACATCCTGATGCAAAGAGACGAGTAAAGTCAAGTAAATCAGCCACAAACACTGAATCTTTCCTAAAACTAACTCAATGTGTTTCGTCCACTTCAACTCACTGAGAAAACACAAGCTGAGAAAACAACAATACTCAAGTACAACAAATTAGTGTTTCGTTCAGATAACTAGTTTGGCTTCATAACAATTCAACTCGTTTATGTTTTGTTTCATTGACGACAAACGCTTAGTTTGAAGTACCAACAAACTTTTTGTTTAGATAACTTTATATATATTAGTGAAATGCAAAAAACATAAATAACATGTTCAAGCTGCAGGAAAGATAAAACCAAAGGAAATTAACAAGAAGAAACTTGGAAAAATAAAACGTAAAATACAAGCGACAATTCAGCACCAGTTTCACGTGAAAATGTACATTAATTTTCAGACAAGCTTTACGTTTACATGACGACATTTTGAAAACGATGTCGAAACAGCAGAAACACTTCAGACGATGAAGTTTCCATAATGAGCCCCTAGAGGGTGCTGTTGCTTGTGTTTGACACGAAGCCACACACACACGCTCAGCGACAACAAAAGACGATAAAGATAAAGCGGACGTTCGTACGTTCAGATGATCAAGTTGGATTGTTTTTCCCGGACTGTCAAAATAAAACCACCAAGATCTCGGGAGAATACGCGCAGAGCTCCGTCGTCATGGAAACACAGTCGCTCACCCACCTTGTTGTTTCCTGATCCCGAGGGCGGGTACCTCGCCGCCGCCGCCGCCTCCTCGTCCTCCTGCTGATGCTGCAGGTCCTCGTCCTGCAGGTAGGAGGCGTTCTCGAAGCCCCGGGAGGCCCAGCGGCGGGAGTTGGGTGGAGGAGACGGGCCTCCGCCGCGGCCGCCTCCTCCGCCCCGCAGCTCCCGGAGCTCTACGGCGTTGAGACACGACTCCATGGAAATGTGCTCATGTCTCCAGCGGGCGTCCGCTCGGCGTCCTCCGCTCTGACGGACACATTGGACAACTTTTATATAACACACGTTTCAGACACTTTTACTGCGATTGAAGTCTTTATTGAGAAATTGCAACGCAAGTCTTTAATATAATCTGATAATTTCTCTACATTTATTGAACAACCTCAGTAAAAAGAAAGTATTTTAATAAAGCGTCTGTCCATCTATAGTTCTCGGTCATCATTTCTAAATTTGGATTTTCTTTAATACAATTATTCTATGTGGATCATATGAAACGACATTATTTAGCAGATTGACACACACACACACACACACACACACACACACACACACACACACACACACACACACACACACACACACACACACACACACCTTGGTGGTTTATCATTTCCATTTTCCGTTCTCTCATCACCGCCGTCACTCCTTTAGATCCGAATGAGGAGAAAAAGGCCTAAACCGACAACAGAAAGAACAAAGTTCACACCTTAACTTGGTTTAGTTTGTTTTCACACGACACACCAAACCATCTGGACGTCAATTACAACAGCGGCTCATTAGGGGGCGCTGTCGCTCCCAACCCCCCCCCCCCCCCCAAGGAAAGGATTGCCAGGTCAGCATGAAAACATCTTAGAAGTCAGTGTTGGGCTTGACTGTATTAATTGCTTGAGAATAAACCTGAAAAATGTAAGAGAAAAGAAAAAATCCATAGTTTTTCAAATGTCTCTCAGTGGGACAGGAGTTGTATTAAAATACAATAAGATCAGACTTCAGAATCAAAATCCGACATGGGGAAACTTGTTCATCACAACAGCTCCAAATAAGGTATATAAGTCAGCTTCAGTTTCAGTTTGACACAGTCTCTACTTTAAGACTGTTTTTTTAATTAATTAAACCAGACAGTTTGGGCTGGACCATTTTCTAGTGAAGCTGCTGTCGGTTTAGACCGCTGGAGTCGCTGTAACATGTCACTAAGGCTCCGTTTACACGACAACAAATACGAGTGTAACCACAAAACTTTCTTCACTGTTGGGGGGGGGGTCTGTTTACACGCCACCAGTGTGCAGAGTTTTCATCCCGGCTCCCAAAGTGGAAAGATTCTTTCACAGTCGCTGTTTCCTCCTGCAGAGGTAATCAGAGGCTACAGAGCCTTTTACTGCGCATGCGCGTATCTCTCCCCCTCTCCCTTTCGCTCATCCACTTGTAAACAAACATGGCGGACCGTCGTGGTATGACTTACGGTCAATAGTCTAAGTTTTATCGTCCATATCAGTAGTTTAATAGCTGAGACTCACTCCTGATAGCAGCCGATGCGTCGTCAGTCCACGTGGATATCGTGTTCTCTCCATTTCCTTATTGTTCTCTGCACAAGCGTCTGTGTAGTTTCAGTACAAAATCAAGCAACAGCGCCCCCTGTGGCCCGGCATACTAACTACAGCGTCGTCTGTGTGTCCACTGCTCCAGTGTAAACACTCCTTTTTTTGAACGGATTAGGTGTCATAACCTGAAACGTTGTCGTGTAAATGGGGCCTAACATTTCTCTCTCTCCTTTGTTCGTCTATTTACATAATTAAATTCACACTTCTTGAAAATACATTCACACAAAATAATCTACATCCGACTATACCTACACATATACGTACTTATAAACATACATAAGTCATATATCTAATATAACTTGCCTTGAAAATGGAATGGAATTGTTTTTTTTCCTTATATAAAAGTACCTTGTAACAGTGTTGTATTTGTCAGTATAGAAATAAATAATTGAATAAATAGTGTTATAGTGCAACCCAACAAATAATGTATCACAGTTAGTATGTTTTCCTCACATTTTCAAGGTAAAACCAACAATCAGGTTCACTCACTTGGATTAACAGGCGACCAAAAGTAACAAAAAAGCATGAAAAATCCTACGAATGTAGAATAATTAACACGATTAAATATTTTCGTGAGATGTGTTCGTAGGAAACGTTAAAGAAAAGAAAAAGAATCAACTCTAGTCCTCTATCTGACAAAGGGTTAAGCAGAATAAATTGGTTAACACATCCTGGGTGTGATCCTGATCAGGCAGCGGGAGCTGGTGTGAACATCCAAACCCTCCTCCAGGCAAACCGAGGGGAAAGAATAAACAAACCAAAAAACAACAAAAACACTTTGTCTTGCTTGATTTAAATGGGACCAGGTCTGTCAGAATACTGAAGGTTTCCAGACGGAGGGAGAAGAAGCTCACTGACACACTTCGCTTCTATCAGTGAGCAAGCTGTCAAATTACCGACAGCATCACTGTGACCTTGTGATGCGCCAAACTGCCAGGACCTGGAGGGTGTGTGTGTGTGTGTGTGTGTGTGTGTGTGTGTGTGTGTGTGTGTGTGTGGTATCAGGGTGATCCGGACCAGATAAGCTCCACACCGCCTGACGCGCTTTTCATTGCCGGGAGGGAGCAGACGGCTGATGACCCGGCGGAGCCGCACGACGCACGGAGCGGCGGCGCGTCCTCGTGAGGGAAACACAACCGGGGGGGTGGGGGGTATCAGGGCAGGCAGGGAGGCAGCATCCACCCCGGCTGTATCCGCCGCCACGTAGCCCGAAAGACAGCGAGCATTTGGTGGATTCACCGGAGGAGGAGGAGGAGGAGGAGGAGGAGGAGGAGGAGGAAGGCGGAATGCGCAAAGGGACCGGCCGGGGCCGGGGTGTGGGCTGTGGGGACGGCGGAGGCTTACCTGGAGCTTCCCGGGGCAGAGACCGGCCGAGGACCGGGCGGCTGTGGAGCTGCGGAGGGATGGATGGAGGGATGCTGCTGGAGGATGAGGGAGAGAGAGAGAGGGAGGGAGAGACTGAGCATGCGCAGAGAGAAGCTCGTGGTTTCCTCTGCTGGTGTCTGTCAGAGTCACAGGATTTGATCCACTTTACACCTTTTGACCTACATCTCTCTCTCTCTCTCTCTCTCACACACACACACACACACACACACACACACACACACACACACACACACACACACACACACACACACACACACACACACACACACACACACACACACACACACACTAAAAAAAATCAACCTAAACCTATAGTCAGACTTTATTCATCAAAACTGCTGTTTATTTTCCATTTATTATTTAAAAAGCTGCAGATATTTATTACAGTTTAGTTTGTTTTCTAAGTACTGAGATAAAAAAAAAAAAGATTTATTTCAAGGCTCTTAATTATGTAGATTAACGTTTTAGTCCCACCAGTATTTTAGTGCTTCAACAGAAGAAGACAATTAAAGCATCTTGAAGCCCATAAATCTACTTAATTAGGGTTTATTAACTGAAAACCATGCACTTGCAGGAAATTTCCTACTGTTTGTAACCGAGTGCTCTAAATCAAAGGAAAGGCAGAAATTTTTTTTTTTAATTCTGCACATTAGAAATCCCTATAAAAAAAAACAAGGTGATAATCGAGCACCTCAGGGTCTGAACAGGCCGAATCCTGTGAGGCGAGCGTGAAGACGAACCTCCGCTGGTGGAAAAAAAAACCCTGAACCGTCTCGCCTTTGTAGAGATCATGATCTCCACGCCTGTTGCCATAGCAACACACATCTAGTGCAGACGTGGACACGTTAGCAGACCTGCGGTCATGAAAACGTTCATTTAACGATCACCTGTCGGCCTCCGGAGCGACAGCAGCTTCAGCATCTGCTTGTTTTGCAACGACGGATTGTTTTCAGGAGACGGTTGGTTAATCCGTGCAAATGTTCACAGACAATGACCCTGGGCACCGTCAACACACGGAGGATTCAGCTTTTTACAACATCCCCCCCCCTCCTCGCCGTGTTCACAGGCAGTGGTTTCCACAAATGTTGTCTGCAGATGTTTTCACAGGCGACGGTTTTCAAAGAAGATGTCCAGACCGACCTGCAAACAGTTAATAGCTTAACAACTTTTAAACAATCTTCATTTGGTTTTAAAATGTGGCGGCGGTTTTTTCCAGAAGTGTTCAGATGAACTCCTTTTCAGATATTACGTGAAGAAAGAGAGGAAGCCGCTCCTGGACGTCCAAACCTCGGCCTGTCGCCTGTCGGTTTTCTCTCATTCAAACACTTTTCAGGATTTGCGGTTAGAAAGTTCAACCAATGATGTGAAACAGGAAAAAAACAAAAAGAAATTCAGAACTTTTTCTCCAGGAGTCGAAGGACAACAGAAATTCAAGAACGGCTTGTTTTTTGTTGTTTGTCGTCACTATTAGACGCCGTTCCAAGTCGTTTTTCTGAATGGATTTTGCTGTAAAATGTCGAGGAAGAAACAGACGAGGAAGAAAAAAAGCACAAATATAACAAGTCGACACGAGTTTAGAGAGAATCAAACACAAAGACAGATGAAAGTCAGATGTTTAATGACTCGAGTGTTTCTGTTAATGTACAAAACTGGACTGGAAGAAATACAAAAGAAAAACAAACACAGGAGTTAGAAAAGCTGCGTTTCCTTAATTATTGCATTTTTTTCTCTGCAGGATGATAGTGAGAAAGAAAAGCTACTTTTATTTTTTTCCTTTTAACATTTGTTCAGACTTTTTTTTCTCAAATCATTAAGGAAAAAAAAAACAGAACAAAAAAACGGAGACTTTTTTTCCCCCTAATGGAAGCAGGTTAGATTTTAAAATGACGTGTAGATACTACACACGTGGAGCCAGCAGAGCACTCTTCTTGTTAGCGGTGAGCCTCTATTTTCTTTTTTTACAACATAAAAAAAAAAGAAAAAAAAGTTATTATAACAGTAAAACACATAAAAGTCGACACAGAAGTAAAAATAACCTCCAAACGCGGAAGATTCAGGTTCAAGGAAACTATACACAAGTTTAACTATTACATGTTTTTCAAATGAATCTACGGTGAGATTGTGTTGTTTGTTTGTTTGTTTGTTGTTTGCAGCAGCACCTCGACAGGTCGAGCAGTGAAAACGATCTGCCAGGTAAATGTGACAAAGTCAAATCTAAAAGGCTCCAACAGTTTGGTTCTGTGTAAATGAAGTGTGGGTTTTTTTGCCCTCACTCTCGACTTGCAGGCTCAATTTTGTTTTAAAATCAATAAAACACTAATAAATAACTTACTTGCGGGATGAATTCTTCGTACTCGACGAGTGTGTACCAAAATTTGAACTTGCGTGTTGGTGAACGTGTGTGTGTGGATGTGGACACACACACACGTTTGTAAATTGAGGTGTTGCACGTGGAGGGTTTCAGTTGCGGAACGTCTCGTCATGTCATGAGATTTTATTGTGGAGGGTTTAGAAAGCGGTGAAACGAAGGCGTCCCTAGTCGCGCTGCCACCAGGTCCTAATGTAAACCGCGCCGAGGATTAAAAGCGGGCGATCGCCTTCCTCTCGGCGCTCAGAGTTCCGCGCGTCAGTGACTCTGCCGCTCGGACACGACGTCCTGCAGCCGCTTCAGCAGCACGTCGGGGCTGCTGCCGTTCTCCGGACACGCCCGCTTACTGGGGGAGTCGCAGGCCGATGACATCATCACGTCGCCCTCCATGGTGAAGGCCCGCTTGCGGCTCACGCAGCCCTGCCGGATCATCCGGTTGATGTCCGACAGCTCCTGCTGAGAAGCAGACGCCGGGTTAAAGTCGCGTGAAATACACCGAGACTCACCGACACCACTTTGCTTTTGTGTTTTGTTTTATCTCCCGTTATGCACCTTGAGGTGTACGACAACAAACCTTTAGTTACTTCCCGATACCGACATGAGAACTTATTAAAGGTCATGAAGTCCCATTCATTATATGGGAAAGCTAATGCTTTGCAGTGAAACTCCTCCACCACCACTCTGTGTCTGTTCTGTAGTTTATATATGATATTTTAGCAGAATATAATTTAAAGTCCCAGTGAAATGAAAATTCGACCTCCAAAACCTCTCTGGCTGTCGCTTCTAGGATCCTTTTTATGCTAACTGGTCCGAGGGTAAAATGTTAAAACACGGCAATCAAGAAAATAGCCGATAAACAGCGGTATTTTCGCTGCTGGGCGGAGCTTCTGACAATAATAGAGTGACATCACGAGTTGTGCACACGCCCAAGTTGTGTTTACATTATGGCGGATCAGAGTTTTGACCACGAAGAGGCTGAATTTAACCATATTTCATCATCATCATCATTTCAAATCCAGTGATTGATGAAGATGTTTCCGCTAGCAGCGCGAGCTAGCCGCTCCCGGCGCCCGTGCTCCTTTTCTCCTCTCTCGGTCTCTTCCAGGCTCAATGTTTCGTCAAGGCTCATAAAACGCCGACTATAACTTCAAAACACTGTCAAAACTTGGATATTTAAGAGGGAAACAAGCCAATGTAAACACAACAGATGGAGATCTGCACAACTCTTGACGTCACGCCCACGAAGAAGGATCCCTCCGACTTCCTCGGCTGGAGATTCAAAATTCAAATAACTTCGTTATGCGACAACAGTGGTGGGGCAGAGTCGGAGGAACCTTAGAAGTAGTAGCCCAACTATCGTTTTTTGCAAAGTAGTGTTTTACATTTCACTCCGCCTTTAAAGTCAGCCTTCCTTTTCTCCACGTAGTATTGGAAAATACCTGATACTGGTACCACTTCCCAAATGGCTATATTGCCTTCTTTCTCTCAGCGCTGTCTAATATAAGTCTGTTGAATTGTTATTGGTGTTCAGAAAACTTCAGTGTCATTTTGCCAATGATGATTTTTTTTGGTCTTTCAGAACTTCAAGCATCCTTAGAAATTGGAACTATACTTGAATTATCATCAAGTGGACGAATCTGAATTCCCTTCAGAAAAATGTACCAGATCTGTAAAGAAAACTCTTCTTTACCCAAGTTGTTGTTTTTCTTTTCTTTAAACACGCTTTGTGTGTGTGTGTGTGTGTGTGTGTGTGTGTGTGTGTGCGTGCGCTTGCCTTGGACGGGCTGCTGTTGATCCTGTAGGTGAAGGAGTTTGGCGTGAGGCATCCTGCCGAGTTCTTGTGAGGGGAGACGTACAGCGAGTGTCTCTGAGAGACTCTGCGAGGAGACAGCGGCTGAGCCCGGACCGACGGGAACGGAGACAGAGGAGGAGCGTCGGCCTGCGGAGAGCGACGCACCGTGAGAACACAACAACAACAACAACAACAACTATCACAACAACGAAAACAGACGCCGCCGCCGTACCCGGTTATCGTGGGTGGCGTATCGCAGGGCGAAGCTCTTCATCCTCAGGATGTAGATGCTGTTGTAGAACTGGATCAGGTCTCCACGCTCCTCCTCCCCCGATTGGTCAGCGTTTGCTTCTGCCGAAAGCTGATTGGTTTTCTCTGCAGCTGAAATGAACACACGCGCCAACCGTATCAGAAAAATGTGTAATCTAATGTGTGTGTGTGTGTGTGTGTGTGTGTGTGTGTGTGTGTGTGTGTGTGTGTGTGTGTGTGTGTTCTTACATTCTCCTCCAGAAACGGAATCCACCTCCATGTTTTCATCAGCCACCGGCTCTCTGGGAGTGCGACGCAGCAACACACTGCGATACACCTGCACACACACACACACATCCACACATCAGAGACACGCACAAGGCTGAACTGTCTTGATGAAAGTGTGTGTGTGTTCCTCACGTGGCTGCTGGCCTGAGGCTGGCTGCGGTAACACTTCATGATGTCCTGGAAGGTGTGAGGCTCTTTGGTGATCTACGCAGAGGAAATCAAGAGTCACAGTCAGCGTTTCCACACTCCTCCGGCCTCATGCCGCGATTCCATTTTCGACAAGGCTTTTAGTGAAACGGCAGTAGTTTTTGCATTCACGCAGCAACGTCTTGATGTTTGCACTGAAACTGAAACGGCAGAAAGGCTTAATGTGCGTCGTTACTTTGGAGATGATGTAGATGCTGCAGAGCAGCAGCTGGTCCAGGTGTCGGTCCTTCATCAGCTCGGTGCTGTGGACCATCGAGTGCTCGAAACACGTCCAGATTTTCCCCCGCAGCTCCGACGAGATGTCCAGCTTCACGCACAGGTCCCGGAGCCGGACGCTGGTCAGGTGGTACACCTGCGGACGCACGCAGACGCCAGCGGCGGGGTCACAAACTTTACTTCACTTTCTAATCCGATTCCCGTCCCGACCAGGAGGTTTTTCCAGCTCGTACCTTCCTGAAGAAGAGGGCGAGCGACCCGGTTCGCCGCGGGCGCCCGTTTCCCGTCTGGGTATCGGAGGCGGCGGCGGCGGCAGCAATGGCGGCGGGGGCGATGAGGGGAGCAGTGGGGGGGGCGATGGGCCGGCTCGGCGAGGTGGTCAGCAGGAACTGGGCGGTGACGGTGCCGGAGGCGTCGCAGGGCTGCACTGGGATCAGCGTTATGGTCCGGTCGCTGTTCGTGCCTGCGGACAAAGCGGCCAATCAGGAAGGAGCAGAAGCTTCCAGAGTCCCGGCGGCGGCGGTCCGAGTACAAGGCAAAACAAACTAGCCTTGTTTTCAGTAAACCGATTTCCTTAAATAAAATAGTAAAAACCTCTGGAATAAACATCTGTTTGAAGCTCGGTGACTCGTACTGACACCAGTACCAGGTCTCACACTACACGGAGTTCTCCAACTCGAAAAAAACTCCGTGATAAAACCTGCTAAATATTACCACATCAAAAATCCCAATCGGGTATTTTCCAATACTACTATAAAGTACGTTCTGCTACATACCGTATAGTTCCCAATAGAAGAGCAACCTTTTTAAAGACGTGGAGCACGAGAAGGAAAAAGCAAACGTCTTTAAAGACAACCACAACTTCATGACTAATTTTGCATCAACAAAGGATGGACTTACCATATTTCGCAGGATGTTTTAACCTGCACTCAAATGTTCCCAATAGATGTACACCCACTCGCGTACTGAGCGTCTATTAGGAGTAATACGGTATCGAACATATTGGGAGTTTTGCTGGTTCGCGGCAACGCACAGCCCTCGCACGTCATTTGCATACGAATCAGGCTTTATGGCATTAAAAGAAAATACTCGGTATCGGCAAGTAGCAAGTCGAACTCGTACTTGTCGCTTAAAAAAGTGTTAATGGTTCGCCCATAGTAAATTCCTTTGACTCCGTGCTCAGTGTCCCACCTTGTATTGGGATGCTGAGCATGGTGGTCTGCCCCGGCTGTCCTCCGATCTTCAGGGTGCTGCTCGTGGTGAACGTCAGCCTCTTGGCAGGAGACGGCATGGCGGTCAGTCGCGGCGGCGCCGGGGCCGGAGGGTCGTCTCCGAAGAGGCGGCGTTTGGCGCTGCCGGCTGCGGGGGAGCTGTAGCGGTCGTGGACCGACAGCGGAGAGGGAGGGATGTCTGCAGGAGGAGGCATGACACAGGACGGGAGGTTAATCTGAATCATTGTTCACAAATAAACAATCTGCAAAAGTTATCCGTGGTCAAAAATGTCAGGATTTCTATGAAGAGATGCAATATGTAGGATATATATTTCTATAGTTTTTGAAACATCTGTTCATCTCTGAAATCAGATCTAAACCCCCCAGAAACAATCTGACACAATCTCACATTAAATAAAAAACACATTTTACCTGGAAGTGTGAACTGTTCTAAATTCAAACGAGAAAAGTCGACCTCGTCCGAAGGACCGACGTAAGAAAAGTCTCTTCGAGTTAAAAGGAAAATGAAAATCACACACAGCGGACACAAGCCCCACCTTTCCGCGCGCTGCCCAGGCCCGTTCGGAACTCCCTGATCCGAGGGTGGATGATCGGGGAGAGCGCCACCATGGGGAGGTGGGACTGAGCTGCACTGTTGGAAGCAGAACCGGAAGCAGAACCGGAGTCGAGGCTGGAAGAGAAGTTGACCTGCGGAGAGAGAGAAGCCATGAGATCTGCAGAGAAAAGATTCGCGTTTTCAAGCGGGGAAAACCCCAAACTTGTGTGGCGTCGCTGACCTCCTCCACCGTGGGCACTTTGTTCCCGGCGGCCTGCAGGGCGCTCCACAGGGCGGAGCCCGCCGCCCACGCTCGGTTCTCCAGAACCTGCTCCTCGATGGAGTTCAGATGCTTCACCATGTCTCTGGACAGGCCTTCTTCTGAGCGAATGAACACTTCGATCACCTGCGGGGAACCACAAGCGGAGAGCGTCAACGAGGACGTGCTGCCGGCACCGCGGGGGGTCTCGGTGGGAGGCTTCAGTTTTCCTCATCACACAGAGAGACAGAAGCAAAAACGCTTCAGTGTTCAAAGACAATGAAACCTTCTTTTGTTAACGTGCAACTTTGTGATACTTATCATTTGTCTACAGTAAAAAAACAACTTTATTAGTAAATGAACAAAAAGAGTAACTGGTTCCACATAATGTCTCGTGTTAATTATGGCCACATATCTGTATTATTGTAGTGTTAGCATTAGCTGGGCTGTTAGCACTGTGTGGGTCTGATCTATTCTAGATATGAGCTGAAATTATATCAGTTATGTGAAGAAGGAATATCTGTAATCTACATGTTACTGTTTCTAACATCCAATATACCAGCTGAGATAAACTACTACAATGCAGACAACATTACTATTGGCTGCAGGAGTGAAATATCTTCTGAAATACAACCTGACAACTGTACAAAATGATTCACGTGTGTGTTTCTGTGTGAGTGTGTTACCTTGAAGAAGTAGAACGGGGCCAGTTTGAAGATGTTGATGATCCAGGGAAACGTCCTCTGAGAGCTGTAGGCGAACAGCACCACCTCCAGGCAGCACGCCATGAGGGAGCAGTGGAAGATGTCCTGCTCCAACAACACCTACCGACACCAGGAACATGTCTGTCTTCAGATGACGCACAAACACACAGCCTGACTGACTGATTGACGGGGGGGGGGGTTCCTTACGCTCATGTCTCTGCCCTGCAGCCGTTTGGACTCCAGGGCCATGACGTTCTCCAGGATCTTGTAGTAGAGGATCTCCGCCAGCTTCAAACGGTTCTCCGCAAAGTCTGCAACACCAAGACGCAATACTTAACACCTGTGACACAGTTCACACTGCGTCCAGTGGTACATGAAGTCACTGCGGATTGTACTTGGCCAGCAGGGGGTCGTACCGATATGAGACCCGGGAGTGTCCTCCGAGTCGTTGGTGTAGTGTTCTTTGAAGGTTTGTCCAAGGGTTTTTACTCGGCCCAGTATGGACTCTGTGGGATCTCTGGTGCAGGACCTGGAAACATAGAAAGATTCTTTCATTTTACATTAACAACCGATAATCTGATAATTTTTGTCTGAATCCAAACGTTTTGTGATTAGTAGTTCTAAACCGTCTATCGTTGTGTGTGTGTCTCTGTTAGAAATCGTGGCTGGACGGGTTAGCTGTGTGCTCGTATGGATTAATGGACGGACAGGCGGATCACTGACAGGTGGATGGATGTTAATAATTAGTGGAGGCAGAAATAAAAGTGCTGACTTGAAGATCTGCAGCAGGGCTTCGCTGGGCGCCGTCCTCAGACCGGCCACCATGCTCTGCAGCCGGGTGACGCTCTGCGTCGCCGAGGAGACGGGCGTGACGAGCAGGTCCTTCTCCTTCAGGTAGACCCGGCCCGTCAGGGGGGTGGAGGGGGCGAGGGAGCCCGACTGCAAACGACAAGAACGCCAAGACGGAGCGTTCGTTCAGGCCTCGTTGATTACGTGAAATCAGGTGCACGTGACTGCTGTCAAGGTCTGCAGTGGGCGTTCACCTTCTCCACGTGCTGCTGCAGCTGGTTGCCCTGGCTGGCTAACGGATCCTGGACGGTCTTCCTCGGAGTTCCGATTTCTTCGTCTGCGTCGGCTCCCAGAAACACTCGCTCATCAAAATCTCCCACCGTCAACACGTACTCCTCGTACTCCCGGTTTATAGCTTTACTGCAGGACACACACACACACACACACACACAGAGTTACAAATGAAAGACTCCAATAGCAGCAGGAGGAACAAAGTTGCCCTCAGGGGGCCGAGAGGAGGATGAGCTGATGTTGCTTACTTGTTGTCAATGAAGTTTTGAGGGTCCAACGTTTCTGTCAGGTGATCTTCGTTGCCTTTCAGGATCTGATTGTTAAAAAGGGATATTAGGATGAGATTACAGGGGATAGAAAAAGGGAAAGTGGAATATTTGCTTCGCAACGAAGATCTACAAGATGGATGGATTATCAACAGAGAGGGAAAAAAAATGAGGATTAAAGGCTGGGGAGTGTATCTGAAATGCAGCTTTTCTTTAATCTGATTAGAAAATGTTAAACATCTGTGCTGCAGAAAAACCCCATTTCACAGTGAGAACATTGGGACGTCACCACCTGCTGTTGATGAAAGTTTAAATCTATTTACTTCCTATGCAAACGCTCCGATGCATTAACACGTGTTCACATCTGGAGGAGCTCCATTAGGCTCAAAACGGAGATAAAATTGCTCCGTGTAAGAAATCTACAAATGAAAATGAACTGAATAAACCAGCTGCTTTTTTCCCCCCACCTGTAATAATATTATGCAGAAAAGCTGACTGCACCTGTTTGTCGAACAGCTTCTGTATGTAGGGTTTGAAGTAGTGCTGCTTGATGCCCTTGGCCTCCACCACCAGCCCGTCGTGCAGCTCGCACAGCCTCTCCAGCACACACGGGGGAGGCTCGTCGGAGGACACGTGGCCGTCTGCGCGGTACTGCGCCGGCAGACCTGCGCAAAACAAACGCGGCGTCAGCTCCCGCCGGACCGCCGACCAGCGGCGTGGAGATTTGGCTGTGAGGCGAGGCTCACCTCTGAATGACGGATTGATCAGGTCCCTCCTGTTGGCGCACAGCAGGGCGTTCCCGAACACCAGGTCCAGGCAGCAGAGCAGCAGGTGGTACGAGTTCACCAGGTCGTCACCGATCATACGGAAGTTACCTTCACACACACACACACACACACACGCGTGCGTCAAACGTTGACGCCAAAGCTCACAGATCATAAAAAATGGAGATGATGGCGTGGAACCACAGCCGTGAACGGTACCTTTGGTGTAGACAAACAGAGTCCAGCAGAACTTGAACACTTCGCTGATGTGACAGGGAAGCCGCCTGCAGCGCCAGAGAGAAGAGACACACACACACACACACACACACACACACACACACACACACACACACACACACACACACACACAGTGTTAGATAGGACGGCTCTCGCCACGTCTACACGACGGCGGTAAGAGTGAAATGGCGCGTGTTTGTGTCGTGCCTGTGCTTTCTGCTGCGGGGCTGCCGCGGCGGCTCGCCGCCCTGAGGGTTCTGAAACATGTCCATGAAGATGGGCTCGAACTTGCGGAAGATGACGGTGGAGACCTCGAAGTTCCTCTCCAGACGTTCCAGCCGCAGCCGGAAGTCCTGCGACAGGTTGGACATGTCCGACCACTTCCTCATTTTGGAGAAGAACTGGATCAGACTGGGGAAGGAGACACAAACTATTCACCTCATTTATTCCGGAGGAGATGGAGGATCTATGGTGCATCCATGACTGATCAGACAGTGGGAAAGGGACAATTTCTGCTTGTTTTTTGAAGGCAAGTTCAGTATTTCTGCTTGTTTCTGAGCTGAGGACAGATATGCAGATTCAATCGTGTCAGTGGAGTCAGGAGAAGAATGTCATTTACATCATTTACACCAATACCGACACCAGTATGGGGCTCGACACTTCTGCCTGTGAAGCTGGTGAGTATTACGTGACATCTTCAGTCAGCAATGTAAGAAACCTCGAGTAATGTCAGTGGTTTGAAGATTCTTTAGTATTAATAACAAATGTGAGACAAACAGTAAACAATGTTTACAGTTGTTAATGTAAACAAAGCCTCTGCCTGCGTTCTGTATTCACAGTGCAGTACGGAGATAGACGTCATGCATCGTTTGCATATGAAGTATGAATTAGGCTTTATGGCATTTTCTAAATACTCGTATCAGTACTCAGTATTGGCAAGTCGCTCAAGTGTAGACAAGACAGAAGAAGGGAATGTAGATGGCAAGAATCAGCCACGAGAAAGCAGAATGTAATCATTATTATCGCAGTATTATGAACAAAACTACCAGATGCTGAATTGCGCAGTTTATGACCCAGATATTTAAAGGATTTAACCCAGAAGCCTGTGAGCTTCAGGGCTGGAAGTGACGTTTTTATACACTTGTCCAAGGATTAAAATATATTTCTGATTTCTATCAAGCATACAGATAAACCAGCATTAACAGCAGTGAAAGCAAATGAGTCCGTTTACATCAAACTATTTTCTTTACTTCTTGGAGGGGCAACAACAGATGAGGCTGATAATTCAACATTTATCCCCTGAAGTGAAACACGGAGAAGTGAAACATGTTTTCACTTAAGAGTCTCTCTAATATTTTTATCTCAAACAGCTAGAGACAATTCTTTGTTACACAGAAGACTATTTAATAAAATAGTTTAGTTACATGTAATTTTTCTGCAGGTCACAATGAACCACTGCAGACAAGCCAAAACACTGAGGATCTCCACTTTCATTCTGGAGCTTGTGTGTTGCGTGATCTCCCGACCTCCTGCAGAGGCGACGGCGACTGACCTGAGTTTGGAGGAGCGAAGGATCCTGGTGAGGGAGACGCAGTTCCCCTCCATCAGCCCTTTGCCCACAGTGGGAGTGGAGCCCTTCCTGCAGGCGGCGTACAGCGAACAGGCCAACCAGTGGACCACCTCTCCCTAACAAAACAAAAAAATTGATTTTGTCAACAATTCTAACACATACATCTGCATCTTAAATTCTAAACTGTAAAGTAAACAGTCCTTTAATGTCATCAAAGAGACGGACAGCAGATGTACAGTAGATTAGTTTCCCCAATAGAGTTTTTTTGCCACTTAGATTAATTTGATCATTCTGTGAAAGCTTGTAATGGATTATTATATCATGTCTATCGTACTAATAGTGTGCGTGCAAAGACACTTTGTAGTCATATGTATTAGTCAGGCCAACCCCAAGGACTGTAATACAGTACATTTACATCATTCAATCTGAATCGGTGCATATTTTGTAAAATGACAGTGACAGAACTGAAGCGCAGTGATCCTTCAATATTGTTTTTGTGATATTTGGCAAAGAGGGAAGTAGAATAAATGTAGAAAGTGTTATAGTCAGTTGCAGATGATTCAAAAGGGAGACACAGGCTTCGGGTTTGTGCAGACCAGAACGTAGACTCTCATTTGTGTTGTGAATAGTGAGAATGAACTGTTGACGTAGAGGAGCTTTCCCCAACAAGAGTTTTGCAAATGAAATGAAAGCAGTGACCATTCATTGTCCAGTTTATCGGGAAATGGAGCTCCAGTGGTGAAGCAGACAGCAGGTAAATAACATACAACTGGTGAAGGAGAGTACATGGGGGACATGTGTAGATAATAAGAATATATTCCAAGACTGGGAGAACTGTTATTTTACCCAGAAGTTGTTTAACAGATTGTCTGAAGGAGGATTTGTTGCGGTAAACAAAATCAATACAGGATTTGACCTTTGCCACCCAAACACTCATGTGTGGTTAAAATGTGTCTTTACTGTCAAACTATATAATGAGACGTTTAACCTCCGAGGAGGAAATTCTGAGGGGATTTTCTATATCTGGCCTACTTTTGTTGAAAACCAATCATTCATTTTTTTTGTATTATTTCTGTTTAAAAATAAACAGAGACTGGAAAAAGCTAGTTGGATGCTGGCCTGTAAAGGGACAGAAACCATGGAGGGACTAAATGCGTCAACAACAGATGGTTATTACTTAAACGGTGTTGATATACGTTTGTAATAAAACTATTACAACTGTAAAAGACACATCCTGAGATTTATGGCCCTAAACCCAAACAATAATAACAATCAGATGTGCGGAATAATGACGACCGGAAACGTGCGTGGGTTTTATGGTTCCGGGACTGAAATTAAAAACAGACATTAGCCGAAGCCCTTTAACCGGTGTTTACGTCCCCACGGTGTTTAAACTGAAGCCGGAAAGACGCGTTTAGGAGTAAAAGAGTCGGTCTGTGGACTCGCCTCCAGAGTGTACGTGTTCCAGATAGCGGTGAAGTTATCCATAGCCTCAGTGGCTGTCTGCTCGTCCATGTTCAGCTCCTGACACAGCGCCTCCAAACTCCTCCGCACCGAGCTCTCCTCCATCCTCCCCGACTCCGAATCCGAGGACTCCTCGCCCCGCATCCGTGCTGTATCGCCGTGCGGCGTTTTAAATCCCCCACGGAGTTTAAAAAGCGAAACACGACGCCCCTGCGCGGACGTCCACACGACACCGACCACCAGCCTTTTGCCTTCAACCCCCACAATGCACCGGCTTGGCGCGAAAACAACTCGGCCTCCGCCAATGGGAGGCGAGGGCAAAGTGGGACACGTGAGCCGCTTTGCCCAACCCCATTCAAGCATGGGCTCGCGCTGCTTTCAGCCGGCGGTAACCAAGCAACCTGTTTAAAAAGTTTAGCACTTTTACACACATTTCTGCGGTGCCTCTGAGCGGCCATAGAAAATAAAATAATAATAATAACCTGCTCTGAAACTATTTTTATTCATGTATTTATTTATGTCTTTTTTACTACAGGCCTACACAAATAACAACGTGCTCTGAAGCAATTTTATTTATTTATTTATATATTTGGCGATGATCTACCTTTTACCGTGGTCACGCACACACGCGCACACAAATCTGGAGGATCGTATTTTTTTGTTGAAAAAAATATTTTTTGTATCGACATATATGTGCAGTGTATTGTGTTACATAAACTAACCACTGGATAGCGCCAGTGAGCGACACTCACCACTTTTTTATGAATACATTCGTAACATAATACTGTACAGTAAAACCAAAAGCCAATGTTGCTCAAATGATACAAACACGTGGCAACAACAAAAAGCTTTATCCTGAACTCCCCTCTGGTGTCAAAAATCCTCATAATTTTCATTTAAATCATATTTTCTGCATACAAAATAACAGTGGTGAATGTTGTGCTGATTTTAATCTTCCAGGATTTGATTTTCAGAGAAAAGAGCCATTATGTATAGGACTTGGCTTGTTGGCTCATCAAACTCATCTGGATATCAAGTTTTGATCAGGCTCATTCAAAGAAAATAAAGAAGGAAACGTTTTTGTTCCAGTTTAGTTTATTGAAGAAAGCAATAAAGAAGCTCAAATACCACCCTGAAAAAACTCCTCCATAGATGAAGATTTTCACATCAAAAGCATGAAAACATCTGAATACAAACAATTGATCAGAGTCCTAAAGACAGAAACTAAGCAGGCCTTTGGTCCTCTAGATCCTACAAAAGTCATGTTCCTTTTTTTCTTTAAATTTAATTTAATCACCCCATCTTCTTGTGATCTTTGCCCCCCCCCCCCCCCCCCCCCACCCACCCGGACCCCATGCTGGGAACCACTACCCCGATTTTAAAGACTCTATAACTGCTACATTCTTAGAAATTCACCACAAATGACTCCAGTAGATATTCCAGTAACGTTTCCCTTCATGACCCACGTTTGTGTGACTTTCACCCCCGTTGCTCTACGTAAATAATGACATGTTTTGACCGTTTTCAGCTCAGTGGATGTTGAATCTGGTGCTGTCTCTGGTCTCGGTGGTCTTTATCAGCAGCTTCGGAGCCAGAGAGCTGCTGTGGAAGCCGTTGGTGCTTTTGGTGGCTGCAGACGGAGATGGAGGGAGAGGGGGTTGGGGGGGGGGGGGTCAAAGAACTTAAATAAGATGAGTTCAGGCTCCTGCTCGAAGGAGGCTGCTGCTCAGGTTACTTACTGTAGTTGGACACGGTCTGGATGTTGAGGATGGACTGCTGCCCGAGTCTGCAGAGGAGGAGACGTCACTTCTCACATTTCTTATTTAACTTAAAGTTACGGAAACTGTGAGGCATTGCGTTAGAGAGCAGATTCAAGTAGCCTTCGTTCCACAGCTAGTTATACTAGGCTCATACCATAAGAACTGGAGGAGTAAAGAGAATCAAAGTAAAGATTTAAGCGTATTATTGGCAACAAGACTGGGTTGTTATTTAGTGCGAGGAGAGTGTTGGATGCCAGGAACAATCTCAGCACACACACTGGTGTTTGGTGTTTGGTGTGTGTTCCAGTCAGTGCAGTGATGTTTAGTGTGTGAGCCTGGAGGCCCTCCTCTCACCGGTCCTCCTCTCCTTCCAGCAGCTTCCTGTAGGTGGCGATCTCAATGTCCAGAGCCAGTTTCAGGTTCATCAGGTCCTGCAGGTGAAGAGGAGTTTGTTTTTTTCAGTTTAAATGGACGACCCTGGAAGCCTTCGGCTCCCCCCGGCCCCCTGGCCTCACCTGGTACTCCCGCAGCTGCCGGGCCATGTCCTGCTTGGCCCTCTGCAGAGCGTCCTCCAGGTCCCTGGTCCGAGCTTTGGCCTCCTTCACGGCCAGCTCTCCGCGCTCCTCGGCCTCGGCCAGCTGGTTCTCCAGGCCGCCGCGCTGTGGGAGAAACATCCAGCGTTGAGTAGGATGGCGGCGGCGGCAGCGGCGGCGGGTCGGAGCCGCCAGCGTACCTGAGCCTTGACGGCCTCGATCTCACTCTGCAGGCGGCTGATCAGCCGGTTGACCTCGGCCACCTCGGCCTTCACGACACGCAGCTCGTCTCCGAACTGACTGGCCTGCACGGCCATCTGGTCGAACTGCAGAGAGAGAGAGAGAGAGAGAGAGAGAGAGAGAGAGAGAGAGAGAGAGAGAGAGAGAGATGAGCTCCACCGTCGTGTCCTCTTCAAGGTCTCCAGGTCTCCAGGTTCCTGACCTTGCTCTTGTACCAGGCCTCCGCCTCCTCCCGGCTGCGGGCCGCGATCTCCTCGTACTGAGCTTTGACCTCGGAGACGATCTGCTCCATGTTCAGACTGCGGCTGTTGTCCATCTGCACAACCACCGACGTGTCCTTGATGCTGGCCTGCAGCTCACGCAGCTCCTGGGCAGAGAAGCACCGACGAATTATACTATCCACGTTTCAGATCAGCGATTTCAAACTTTGTTTCTTGAGTTATTTCAATTTTCCACATTGTAAACCGAGACAGTGCCCCCTGGTGGCGGTGTTGCGTTGTGGCCGTTATTCTTAAGAATTTTTTATTTTTTTTAATTTCCTTTGAAGTTTTTTTTTTATTTACTTGGTGATTTTGAAAATCAAAAGAAAAGAATCAAAGAGGCTTTCAACTAAGAGGTTAGATCATATAGTTTAACATCACAGGGTGACGGTTTTAGAACATTTCTTTGCTTCACAAGCCAAAATTTCAGACGTAAAAAGCCAATGTGATATTAAAAAAATTGATGAATGGAAGACGGAAGTTGAGAGATGAAGACAGCAAATTATCAAAGTTCATCCACAGAAACTTCAGTGTACAAAACTATGAACATTTTTTAAATGTTGTCATTCTTTTGAATATTGTGTCATTTTAGGGGACGTCTTCAGATTTCATGTTAAAATAATGACATTTAGGCCATTTTTACTGGTTTCAAGTGTCCAAATTAGTCAAATTTGACCCAAAAGTAAGTTTTTTTTTTCCAACAAAATATTTTGAATAACATAATCATTGATTTTTGAATTACTGAAGTCTGATCTTACCAATCGTGTAATAGAAATATTTTGAATTAATTTAATAGGTTATTACAATGCCGTCTTTTTTTTGCATTAAATAAATAATAAAAAAATGTAATAACTGCAGATAATAAAATAACAGCACACAAGCAGGGCGGACATTTTTGAGAGAGAAGAAGATCGGAGCCGCTGGTGCACCTCCTCGTAGACGTTACGGAGGAAGTTGATTTCATCTGTCAGAGCTCCGACTTTGTCCTCCAGGTCGGCCTTGACCAGGTACGCAGAGTCCACATCCTGACCGCACACAGAGACAGCAGAACGATTCAGATACGTAAACACAGAAACACTCAAATTCACAGTTGTTTTTTTTTTTTATAGTGTCTTTATTAAGCAGCGTCATATCGACATAATCATATAAGCTGGGGAGTCACACTGGAACTGGTACTACTGAACATGTATGAGAGACATTCCGGAACATACAAACTCCACGCGGACAGTAATCTCGAAGAGTGTTTTTCAACCTTTTTTGAGCCAAGGCACACTTTTTTCTTTGGAAAAATCTCGAGGCACACCACCACCACCCGAAAATGTAAATATTTTAAACTCTGTAGCCTCTATTAACAATATAAAGTCATTCTCATCAATGTTTTATCAAGAGGAATCAAATAAATACAGAAAAAAAGTATTTCCCAATTTCTTTTTTTTAATTTTTACTCACTCAGTGTCCGATAGCTAATTATTTCGTCTAGTTTGGTTTGTTGGATGTTGGTGTGCAACCATGAGTAAGAAATGTGTTGTGTGGAGTGTCATCCTGTTATGAAGTTCCAGTTGAGTGTGTTCATATCAAAATAAAAGCCTCTGGTGATCAGCTTGCAGAAGAGAATCTCGACTCAGATCAATTTTTCTGCGGTGCTCGCCACAGTATTTATACTAGATTACTCTGTACACTGCTCTCACAGCTGACAGCGGCTGTGAGAGCAAATGTTTTTTTTTTTAGAAAAAATGTAAAGTTGGATAATTTCCCACGGCACACCTGACTAGATCTCGTGGGCACAGTGGTTGACAAACACTGATCTAGAAGAGCGATGAAGACAAACGCTCTGAAAGAAAGAAGCGTCCCATGTGACGGTGAAGAGGAAAGTTTGAAAGCAGCAGAGACGTGAAGGAACAAAGCGATGGGTTCCTCTTTCAGGCCGCGCCCACTGACCTTCTTCAGGATGACGAAGTCGTTCTCCAGGTTGTTCCTCTTGTTGATCTCGTCCTCGTACCTGTTGCAGAGAGAGAGAGAGAGAGAGAGAGAGAGAGAGAGGGAGGACACAGTGAGCTCCCGTCCTCTCGGGACCCTCGGTGTCTTTTGGCCCTCAGGGTCTCACTTGTACTTGTAGTCCTCCACCAGGCCCTGCATGTTCCGCAGCTCTCCGTCCAGTTTGGTCTTGTCGTTGTTGACCAGGTCCATCTGACGCCTCAGGCCCGCCATGTAGGCCTCGAACATGGGCTCCACGTTGGAGCGGCCGGCGCCCTGCCCCTGCAGCAGCTCCAGTTTGGTCTCCAGCATCTTGTTCTGCTGCTCCAGGAATCGGACCTGCGGGCGGCACCGGGTCAGAACAGGGTCGCATTTAACGGGGCGACAGTTTGAAAACGAGCTTCGTTGGCACGGAAACGGCAGAAGCCATGAGAACAGGATGTAGTTTTGTAGTTTAGTGGGTGATGCTGTTTGTTTTTTGCAATGAAACCACACGCGCGCACACACACACACACACACACACGCACGCAGACGACAATATTTATTTATTTATTTTTTGAACATGTAAAAAAATATACAAACAAACAGAACAAAAATTAAAAACATGAACATCACACAACACACACGCCAATTTTAAAATATGTCCTTTACATGTTCGAAAAATTGGGTCAGAAAAAGTATTAAAAAAAATGTATATCGCTTTTTTATCTTTATCATTACAAGTCACACATTTTTTTACATTTTTTTCTTAATTTATGTCAATGTTATCAATATGATATCCTACTACTAAATACATTTTTTTTTTAATTTGCCATGTTTATATATATCAGAATAAAATAAGTATTTATAAACTGTATTAATTTTGATAATTGTTTAATCTTTATACATAATTTATTCCGAGGCTTTATATCTGGATGGTGATACAGGAGCGTTTCAGGGTAGTGCAGACTTTTTAACAGATTTTTTTTAACTGTAATTTTCCCCTAAAGTTGTGCTTACTTTTCTAAATGTTGCCCAGCGGACAATTTTTCCTTGCTTTCAACAGTATTTGGATAGTTTTGAACTCGTTAAGGTCCGTGAACTTTTCAGTTCTTGACAGTAAAAACAGTGGATTAGTGTGATCCAAAAAAGCCTGCATCACACACATACATACAACAATTGGACAACAAGTTGGATTTTTATTGAATCGTAACTCTTCAACTTTAACTTCATAGCTTGAATGACAAAGGAGTTGGGATAAAATTCCAGGGTTTTTTTTTTCCGAGGTTTGGCGTTTTCACTTGAAAATGTTGTCGAATACGTTTTTTCCATCTCACAATGCTCACGGACGTCGGCACAACTCTGTTCCCGGGCGACTAATTGATTAAAAAACAAGCAGCATTAGGAGTCAAAATGAGGAGCCGTGGGTGTAGAATGACGGGTCTTCTCCGGTAAACGACGTGGCGTCAACACTCCGGCCTCGGGTTTCCAGCCCACGGCCGGGTTTATCCGCCTCCTATTATGTCTCCCGACACAAAGCCTGCCTTCAGCTCGGAGCAGAGTCATCTGGCTGTGGGACGCCGCCACGCCGCGTCTGACCCCGTCGATCGGGTTTCAGCTCGGCTCAATGGGACGGAAATGGGACGGCGGCCCAGACGCCGCAGATCCGGGATGTTTAACTCCCTCATGCCGTCTCCACGTTCCTCCAAAGGGCCTCTTTTAAATAGATGCGTGCATGAAACCGGGGATCGTCTGTGCAGGCGGACCTACGCGCATGTCGTTAAAAACGTCCCGACGGGCTTTCAAAACTGGGTCGTCACGGTGCCGGAGGTCAGACTCGGTGCGCCTGTTTGCATCAAGCTAATGACTTGTGTGCAGGAGGGAAGCAGCTCTTTAATGTTTCATTGAACGTCGAGGTCGCTCAGATCCGGTGACACGGTACCTGGACCGTTTGTCTATCGGTTTACTCAACTTTCCATTTTGGTAGTTTTCACTGTGGAGCCACAGAGAGAGGGGGGGGATTACAGAGTGAATTAGAAACACCGACAGGGATCATCACGCCAGGTTGGTGTTTCACGGCTTCCTGCAGGTAAAAGATGGAGGAACAGGGGCTCCTTTGTGAGGAGGCCATTAGCAGGGAAGTCAAGCTTCTCTTTCATACAGACGGATGGACGAGCTCTGGAGTGTTTCTGTGAACTTTCACAACATTTCTCCTGATAAGTGTTCTGGACGGTCACATTCCACAGTGAAATAGAAAGCTTTTTGTGTCTCCACTCAGATAGAAAACAAATAGTGCAACATAAACTTTAAAATGGGGGATATTGTGCTATGCAACAACACAGCATTTGCAATTATCACTATGCATATTATCATTATTGTAATAGTATCCCACATGGAAAGAACCTATATAAACATATATGTTTTAATATAGGTTATGATATAGGTTTTTAATATATGTGACGTATATAAAATTGGCCGTTTTCCTATATTATATGTACATAAATGCACATATATGTACACATATAGGTACATACAGGTACCTATATAGGTACATATATGCATCTATATGTTCTTCTTACATAATTGTTTTTTAGTTAGTTCTTAGTTATTGACTTGATAATGTATGACAGTTGCCAAAGTGAGATATAGGCTATATATATATGTGGAAATAAAGAGGCAGTACAGGAGACCTATATGGCCTGTATATTCACATATATGCACCTCAATTTGCCTATATGTGGCATATATACGCATATATGTGCATATAAACTGCTTATAGGTTTTATATACGCGCATATATCCTCATATAGGTTCTTTCCATGTGGGATGTTATCAAACCACACGATCAGTAAATATACATGTATATATATATTTTTGGGGGTTGATCATCTAATCCATCTCCACTCAAAATCTGTCAGGCAGAGATGATTTTGCACATTTCTTTATAGGAGCAACACACTTTGCTGCTCATCCCACAAATGCGGCATCATTGAAAAAGGGAAACAATCAGTTTTTCCAATGGTAAAGTTTTATTGCTAAGAATAATTATAAGGAAATGATCTACTAACACACACTTTCTTCTGCAAAGTTTAGAAATTAATTCAGAATCTATTTACGGTGGATAAATGCAACTGTGAAAACACACAACAGAAGCGCGCAGCGGTTGGAAGAACAGGATTTGTTTCCGGAGGACATTATTTTCCGACGGACACATTAAATAAACGATGGGCGAAAATACATAACTTTATGGCAAATTTAACACAATGATCAACATCGCTGAATTGTGGAAAAAAAACAAACCGCCACAACATTAATCAGAAGCATCCAGCAGCAGCGTTTTAGTTGCGTTTCATTAAAGTCTACCATCGTCAAAATAGTCCGTCAGAAAATATTGTCCCCCGGAAACAAAGCCTGTTCTGTTGATTTCTGTGGTTGCGTAGTGGCTTTTGAGGTTGTGTTGACCCTTCTGGGCTCCCGTACTTCACTGCATAGAAACTTACATAAATTAATATGTTACGTGAAATATTAATCGCTCAGTCAAGTATTGTCTCTGATATTTACATTCTTAATTTCTGTCACATAGTATTTTGTTTTAAAATGATGCTTGATTAAAAAAATAAATAAATTACAATTTAATATTGAAACTAAGCCCCATTTTCTTACTTTTGCCAAGAAATATCTGCCAATGTGTGTCTCTGTAATGAACACGACACACAATGATTTAAACAAACCTAAAATGTACAATATCTCCATGAAGATGTTAGATTAAAAAAAAACAACCCTGATGATTCTGTGCTCAGTGTGTCTGAAGTGAGACGAACACAAAGCCTCTTTTGTGGCAGCGTTAACCCACTCCGTGAGAAAGTAGAGATGTCCCCTAAGTAGAGTATCGATGTCGGCCATTATCAGAGAGTCGCTCACTCCCGCGGTGGGAAATGTGTCCAGCCAGGAGCATCAACAAGCTTCTCACATTAACAACCCCCCCCTCCCACACACACACACACACACCTTCAGAAGAAAGTCATGTTATCTTTAAAGGTCATTTATGTGTTAAATGTAGCTTTCAGGTTGACTTTAACGCTTCAATCCGAGTCAACCTCCATCAAGATAAACCTGAACTCCACATCAAAGTGACCTTGAAAAACATACATCAAACTAGAAGATTAAATCAATTTGACCCCGAACACGACCTGGAAGTGAACCACGAGGATATAATACATTGAACCCAAAGGCTCTGTTAAAGTGAATCTAAATTAAATGAAGCTAAAAAGAACCGTAAGGTTACATCAGTGAGAGCCGCGTTAAAACGAACCTGAATTACATTAAAGTGAACCTGAATGTTACATCACAAAAACCCCGAGAGCAATTTACAAACTTTTTAGCAGAAATACTTCTATGTTGTTCAGTTTTAATTTTCATAAACAGTTATTGATCATTTATTTCCATTTCGTTGGGAAAAAAACCCAAAACAATGACCAACTGTTGAGGGTTTTTTTTCTTGCTGCCTTTTGACACTCAGAGGTGTTTGAGTTATTAAAAATAAAATAAAAATAAACACATTAAAGTAGATCAGTACAACAGTTTCAATACTGCTGAGTGAGCATGAAGGTGCTGGAGCTGCAGTTTAAAACTGTTCATATACAAATAAACAATATATGTACACGATAATAATCTTACATGATTCCAATAATCCTGCATAAATCACTTAATAAAATGCCATTATTTTAATGCATTAAATATGTAAATATTCAAGCTAAAATACATGTCAATTCTGCTTTTAAAGGCACAGCATTAACGTATTTCTCAAATTTCTTCGTAAAGCAGTGAATTGCCCTGTTTCAATGGTGCTCTATAAATAAATCCACCTTTCCTGTAATGTTAAAATGTGTTGTAGTGTGTGTATCAATATAAATACTGAACTCTCTGTTGAGAATGACCTCTAAGGATGAGTGACCTCTGAACCGAGGCCTCTACCTTGTCGATGAAGCTGGCGAAGCGGTTGTTCAGGCTCTTGATCTGCTCCTTCTCGTGGGCGCGGCTCATGGTCAGGCTGGGGTCGATCTCCAGGTTGAGGGGGGCCAGCAGGCTCCTGTTGACCGACAGGGAGGCCAGCGGGGCGGCCAGGCCCGGGTGGTGGCCGTTGTTGTACAGGGAGCTGCTGCTCAGGGAGACGCCGCTGAAGCCCCCCGGGCCCCCGAAGCCGCTCAGCCTCCGGGAGGCGCCGCCGCCGCTGCTCCGGACCGAGCTGCTGGAGCTGATCCGCTTGCTCCGGCTCAGACTCATGGTGCGGGCGGAGGAGGAGGAGGAGGAGGAGGAATGACGGGGAAACGGGAGAGAGGTGGAGGGTGAGGGACGACGGCGAGGAGCCTCAGGTGTGTCCACACCTTTTAAACCCCGGCGGGGAGGAGTCGGGAGGGGAGGGGACGGCCGGTGTCGCCTTGCCAACCGTGTCCGGCTTTTAGTAGAATAGTTTTCACTCTGGATGCTCCTCCTTAAATAAAATGAACCCATCTATCCAAACACAGGCTCCACGTACCAGTTAGAACAGGGGCGTCAAACTCATTTCAGTTGAGGGGCCACATCGACCTGATCTGACCTCTGGAGGCCCAACAAGTCAAACGTAACATATTAAACTGCAGATATGGACAAATGACAAAGTCTTTCCTTCTTTTGATCCTTTTGCAACTGCAAGAATTTGCCAGTCTATTCTGAAATATACATATGAAAGGAAATCAGATATTATTATATTTGCAAAAAAGAACCCCCTCAGTTGTCTGTATCTGGATTTCGTATTCGGGATTAAAACAATTTGTCATCCTCTGGAAATTGTTTTGAGTTTATGTGTCTAAAGTATCGTTTCACATAAGTTGGACTTTTATTGTGAAAGGTGTTGCGTCATGTGACCTCCACAGATGCATTAATGTCGGGGGTCAAATTCTGACCAAGGGAGGTTTTGAATGTCATTTTTGACAATCTAGTGTTTTTTAGATCAGCCTCTTGTCAGTTTTCCTTTTTATACCTCACACTTCAAAAATCCCATGGCGGCAGGATTAGATCATCTGGTGGGCCAGTTCTGGCCCCCGGGCCGCATGTTTGACACCCCTGAGTTAGAGGGAGGAAGATGCTCCGTAATCTGGAGAGCAAAATTATTTAATATTTTTCTTTTTTTTTTAAACCTAATGAGAGGATTAAATAAATCCCACACATTACAAATGCAGCATAAAGAAAACGCAGAGACAGTTTTAACATCAACATTTAATTATTTCAAATATGAAAAACACATTTCTGATTTAAAAAAAAAAAAAAAACACAATAAGGGAAAAACCCTATAATCTGTCAATGGAGGCTTCAGGTTTCAGAGTTTAACTGTTGGTGTGAATAGTGTAAATAAATCATTTCATTTTGTGTGACAGCCTGAGATCTGAGGCCGAGTCACAACGAGCTGCTTCTGGGCGATTTTGAGACTCTGAGCGATGCAGGTGTCAAATTACAGGTTAGAGCGTTGGGAAGGGGGGGCAGGAGGAGGAATGTATGAGGAGGAGGAGGAGGAGGAGGAGTAGCGATCGCTGAACCAAACCAGCGATGATGAAGAAGAACAAACTGGAGTGTGACTGATAAAGCAGAGAAACGTTTTCTTTCTTCAGTCTGAACATTTATACTGAAAAAACCTTCACGCATTTACAAACGTTAACTGAGAGAATTAAGGCAGAAAATTTGCAAAATGATCCGACTTCATAAAGTATTTGAATAATTTCAGATAAAACTGTTTGCATTCATCCTGACTTCTAAACTAAAAATGAAATAAAACAAAAAGGGGGAAATATTTCAGTTTATACTGAAGAAATGTTTCAGAGCCGTACTTTTCTATTGTTAATTTTGAGAGATGCACTTGTATTCATAAATGTCCTCGTGAGCATGGGGGGAAAAAAAGAGAACCTTTGAAATGTGACATTTTATTTCTGCTCTGAATGAACTCAGACGTAATAATCCTGACAGTGAAGCTTGAGAAACAGTCCAAATGTCCAATGTTTTCATCTCTGAATACTAGTGTGTGTGTGTGTGTGTGTCACTGCTCGTTCTGCTGTGTGTCTGTGATGGTGGACACGGCTCCCTGCCCTTTGCTCACGTCGCTGATGCAGGCCCACTGACCGTCCATCGACTCCTTCCACAGCGTCACCTGCAGACACGTTCAGTCACAAGGAAAAGAAAACGGCGACGGTTACAGGACGTCACGACATTTTCTCCATACCGCCACTACCACAGTCTAATAGCTATAGCTCTATTGCTGCGTGTCTGAGGTCGTCCCAAATAGAGGGGGTGATATATAAGATAAGATAAGATAAGATAAGCCTTTATTGATCTCCCAAAGGAGAAATGTACTTGTTACATTCTGCTCTTAAGGACTCATGAGTAGGAAAGACAAGAAATGTGCAAACAGTTAGGTAAGAATAGAGGAATCTTATATACAATGACTATCAAGAACCCTAAGGACCAAAAATATTGACAGTAAGAGTAATAATAAGTAGATAAAAAAATAAGATAAAAATCACAAACTATAATAAAGTATATATGTATATATGTGTAATAATAATGGAATAATAATAATAATGTAATGGTTAAAAAGGATGGGTAGAATTGCAGAAAAAGTAAAAAAAAAAAAACAGATAAAAATCCAGTAAAAATGAAAACATATCAATAAAGTTGCAGTAATAATGTAAAAAAAAAAAGAAAGTGTCAAGCATAACTTTGTTAATGTGTGTAATTTAGTGGCGTCGTTAACTTTTGCCATGAACCATCTGAACACGCTATTAAGGCACAATGAGTCCAAGACCTCGTCACGCTCAGGCTTGTTTCTCACAAAAGAAAAGAAAAACCGACATGCGATGAGATCTTCACTTGACTGACCTTGTTGTCGCCTCCAGAAACGGCCAGGATGTTCCCGGTGATGGACCAGCTGACGTGCCAAACCACGTCGTTGAACTTGTGGAGCAGCTTGGCCGTCCAGGTGTTTCCTGCCGGGTCGTCACACGTCCAGATGAACACGCGGCCGTCCTGCGGAGAAAAAACCCCAAAAAACCTGAATCTCAATCAACAGGCTTCACTGTTCAATGTGTCTCCATCTGGTGGCAGCTCTGAGTAACTACAGCCAGAATGACTTGGAGGACACAGGCGACGTCACTGACCTGAGAGCAGCTGGCGATGGTGCTGGTCGGCAGGCCGATGGACGGAGCCCAGCCGACGTCCCTCACCCAGTCGCTGTGCGCCTCCAGCTTCTGGTCCTCCTTCCACTGGCCGTCCTCCTCTCTGCGGACAGACAAGCGAGCGCCGTCACTTCCAACCGCTCGGCGTGCACGGGACACACACGTCTTACGCGACGGCTCATCGTCCGGGCGACTTACTTCCAGAGCTTGACGAGGTTGTCGCAGCCCCCGGAGACGAAGCGTTTCACGTAGTTTGGTTTCTGCCCCGACGGCTGATCGATGAGGCTGCCGGGGACGACGGCGGGGGCCCAGCTGACGGCGTTACAGCCGATCTGCAGGGGGGGGACGCGGCGTTACAACAAGCAGAGCAGAGTGAGGCCAACAAGAGAGAGAGAGAGAGACGCACCGTGTGTGCGTTGCTGATCTTCTTCACGTCCCACTGCTGATCCCCGGTGAACGTGAGGAGGGAAATGGCCCCGTCAGAGCTGCCGCAGGCCAGAATCAGGCCGAAGTCGTAGGGACCCCAGCAGACAGAGTTCACTGTGGACACAGACGAGGAACTTCTCTGTTTACTCGCTCATAACCTGTCAAACGTACAGCCGTCCAGGAGGTTCACTGGTCTCAGTGGGGGGTCCCAACCCAGTTTTGTTATGACAAAAATACAAAAAATTTTAACTGTATCGGCAGCCAGTGATCATTCAAGCCATTTGCATGCCAAACAAACAAAACACGCCAAGTTTTGATGCAGCAAAACCATTTTGATTAACGCAAATAAGTGAAAGGCTTCACACTGTTATTAGTCCAGCTGCAGATTTCAAAACAGACAGTGAAGTGGTTTCGTCATGAAAATGGGTTGAATTGTAACAATAACGATGAGTCAGAATATTTTCCCCAAACAGCCTGAAAGCAAAAAATCCTTATCTGCTCAAATAAACAGGTTAAAGTGAAAATAGAGGTCAACTAAGATGAAAACCGCTCACCAGAATCATTTACAAGAGGTTTTTGAGTAAAAGGTTTTTGCTGCCTCCCTTGACACGACGATTGCTGGGAGTCGCTGAAACGTTTTGAGAACTCTCCGACAGAGAACAAACACTCAACTTCCTGGTAAATGCTCGGGCTCCGTCTCCATGGTGACGGTAGAAACGCCGCCAGTACCAGTGTGCACCGTGGCCGCGGAAAACAGTGCGAACAGAGAAACAATAACTTTTGCCTTCCAGAGTGTGTCTGTCTATACAAATGTCCATGTACTTCTTTTACTAATGCTCATCGCTTATTGCTCTCTTCATTGCAAACGCAAACAACAGCACCCACTACTGGCCCCACGTGAAAACTACACAATTTAAGTTTCCGCAAAAACAGACATCGTTTACAAAATGAAAACGGAAAAAAATGTATTCTATTCTTTCACATCTGTGCATAACCGAGGTTGAATGGAGAAGTGACGTGGGATTTATTTTATGCTTAAAAGCTTTATCAATACGACCGACCGCTTCGGAATTCATATGGATTTCAGTTCCAGTTCATCGCCCGTGTCTCTACCTGAAGACTCGTGTCCCGTGTACTCGTACATCTTGTCCCACGTTCCGTTCTCCTCCTTCCAGACGATGACCTTCCGGTCGTAGGAGCAGGAGGCCAGGATGTTGCCGAACATGGGGTGAGCCCAGGCCACCTGCCACACGGGACCCTCGTGGCTGCAACACACACACACACACACACACAAACATATAAAACACTTATTTCAGTGGAGCATGCATTTTAAGTTTTGTAGGATCTTTCATGTTTTGTTTTTTTTCTCCAATCTTTGCTTATATTCATAATAAAAGAACTTTAATACGTGACTGAAACCTGTGATCCAGATAAAGTTACCTTCAGTTTTTATCGTAGTGATGAGTGTCACAAAGAATTCATTCATTTCAGGGCCGTGACCAATAACGTGTTAATGTTTAAGGTCGTGTTGTGACTACTTGGTAATGAGTTTTTTGTCCCTCACAGGAACCCGTTCCTGTCCAGACCCTGTTCACACAAAGTTTCCAAGTGAAAGTGCAAAACTTTTACTGCGTTTTGGGATCCATGAACACGACGACGGTGTTCGGAGCCACTGAAACGTCTCCAAAGGTGGACATTTTTGAAAATGCGCCGACATTATTGCCATGAATATTGGGGGAGAATGCAACTTTTCTGATATGCTGCTACTATGGATGTGCGCCACGGCCATGATAAATAGTTCTTTTGAACCAGAAAACAAAGTGAACTTATTTCCAGAGACAATGTTTAAAAAACTTGACCACAAAATGTGCTGAACTTTGAATAAAAAAAAACATAAAAACTGTAATAAGGCAATAAAAAATTGCCAAGACCATCCGCCAACTACAACAACTAAAAACTTTTGTTCATAATCTGTGATGTCAGAGGTTTTCCATGCTTTGCTCCACTCTCGACCCTATAAAACAGCGTAGTGGAGACAGAAGTTGCAGACCTCTGCTCTATAATCTTGAACCACTACTGTCAAATGGCTTTATGTTCCGGGAGGTTTTTGTTTTCTCACCCCCTGAGATCTGCCACCAGAATCTGCCCTCCGTTCCTGACGTCAAAGATCTTGACGGTGCGGTCGGAGGAGCAGGTGGCCAGCCGGGTGCCGTAGTAATCCATCTGGGCATCGTGCTGAAAACAGAGCAAAAAGGACACGTGAAACCTCCCAAAAGAAAGTCTGCAGCGCTTCTTTTACACTGGGTTTATTTAGCTACTTGTCAACGACATGACAGCATGTCCATCCTGTGTCGTCTCAACAGTTCATGCTGCCGCTGCTGCTGATGGCGTGGTTGGAGATTTTCTAACACTTTAGATCTGAATATTGTTTCAACCCTGCGGGACACCTGAGGATTATTGCTTATCTTCTTATTTGTGCTTCCAGTAGGATGACGCACTGTGCTCCACTGTCCTTGAGCAAGACTCTCAATCCCAAACTGCTCCCATGGACTGAGCTACTTTGAATGGCAGCCGCCGCCACTGGTGTGTGAAAGTGATCAACAGTGCAAAGCCTTGAGGTTTAATGTTAACCCAGAGGAAAAGCTCTGTATAAATTAAATACATACAATTTTAGACACGAATGAATGAAAACATGCTTTCAGACTGGTACTAAGAATCTAATCTAAGTATGCATCGAATCCAGCAGCAACAAGGACCAAAATGGAGCACAAAAAACACAACAACACGAGGATTTGTGTGATTATGTGTGAAAAAGCAACAACAAACCTGAATCCACCGAAAGAAGGCTAACGTTAGCTCATAGCTACTTTACCTAAGACACGGATTACACTTACAATCATATCCTCGTGCGAGGTGTCCACCGTGTTGATGACAGAAACCTAAAAACAAAACAAACAGAACACACATGACACACGAATACAAATAAACAAAAGTGTCACTTCAGTAGTTAGCCTTTAGCCAGTTAGCCACTCGGCTAAGCTAAAGACCGGTCACGTCAGCAGGCGACTGATAATAGCCACAAACCTCCGCGAAAAGCTTCATATATAATAATGGACTAAAGACAATAAGACTCACCATGACTGCAATAAAAGAAGAATGTCCTTTTTTATTCCCGTTTCTGATTTTAATGAATAATTCCACCTCACAGAGCGACGTGGCAGCAGCCGGTCTGAGTCCCACCAACCCGCGTCCGGACGGAAACTACGCGAGATGACAAACTGTTCCGCCTCACAGGAACTACGTCATCACTCCCTGTAATAACTCAGGGTTTAACTTCTTCTTAAACTTCAAGTTCTTTAACTTTTTTACTTTAATTCATTAAACGAAATTCAAACTAAAGATAACACGACATAAATTAAATAAATAGCAATCCTCTACATCCCCTATTTCTATTTTTTATTCCAAACAAATATTGAAAATTTGTAGCACATTTTTGTGAATGGGTTAGGGTTTTATATGAAGATGTGTTTGTATATAAAGAATGTGTTAACAAGTCAGTCTGAACTTTGTGTCGATGCTGGTTGCCTCCTCATGGGGGCGCCACCCCCTCCTGCCCCAGGGAGCTATTTTTACTTGCGGCCTGTGAGTGTCTGGTTTCAGTTGCCTGCTCTTCTCCCCGCGCTGTGGAGCTCCGTGAGGCTCCGATCGTCAACTTTCAGCTCAATAAGTGTGTAAAAGAAAAAGAAGCAACATGTCGAGTGTTTCCTATCACATCTCCAATCTGCTGGAAAAGATGACCTCCACTGACAAGGACTTCAGGTCAGAGACATGACCTGTGAATGTGTGTGTGTGTGTGTGTGTGTGTGTGTGTGTGCGTGTGTTTGTGTGTGTGTACAATATTTCCCCAAGAAAACATGAGAAATATAAAGTATAAACTTGTGATAAACCAAAAGTTATTGTCATTAATGACTATAAAAAAGTTAATATTTGGATGAAAAGAGAAGAATTCAGATTTATTCCAATATAACTCATGATGGACAAAATTAATTAAAAAAGAAAAAAAGAAAAATGGCACCATTAACAATTCATATTTCAAAGGGAGGCATTTGTTTGCGGGAGGAGACAGACAGGGCACAACTATTACTGAAAGAATAATGGCAACAGTTGACATCTATTCATGAATAATAAACATAATTAAATACATAAAACCATGCTATATTAGTCATAATAGTATTTTAAATACAAAAACACAAGACAATCGAACAAAGTATAAACATGATTACATTATGGTAACATTTAAAAAGGTAACTAAAGTAATTTTAACATATCTAACAATCTCTTTACTCATTGTTTCTCTTATATTTACGTCAATATGATGCTTGAATTTCTTTTTAAATGCCTCCAAAGATAGAAATGTCTTCAAGAAAACAATAAAACACAGAAACTATGTTGATGTATCTCTTATATGTGACAAGGTCAAAGAAAGTCACTTTAGCACAAGAGCAATCTGGGTAAACTGCGATGCTGTTTGGTTTGACAGTTTGGTTATAAAGCAGTTTGTGCGTCCAGGTTCATGGCCACCAACGACCTGATGCTGGAGCTGCAGAAGGACAGCATCAAGCTGGACGAGGACAGCGAGAGGAAGGTGGTGAGCATGCTGCTCAAACTGCTGGAGGACAAGAACGGAGAGGTGCAGAACCTGGCCGTCAAATGGTAAACGTGCCGATCGGGCTCCTCCTCCTCCAGTAAACAGGAGTTTAGTGAGACAGTCACAGAGCTTCTCCTGACTGAAGACAACAGCGTCAGCGAGAGAAAGAGACAGTGTCCAGCCTCCTTACTCCATGCATGTCACATTAACCTCTCGGGCGGGGGTGGGGTGGGGGGGTGCGTTTGATTCCCAGCCTGGCGCCTCTGGTGAGTAAGGTGAAGGAGCCTCAGGTGGAGACGATGGTGGACACGCTGTGCTTGAACATGACGTCGGACAAAGAGCAGCTGAGGGACATTTCCAGCATGGGGCTGAAGACGGTGATCGCGGAGCTGCCGCTGTCCTCGTCCGGTGAGACGTTGGTTCCGAAGCGTCTCCTCACGTCAGATTCTGGATTTTTCCCCCTGACGGTGGTTTTATGTGGCGGTTTCACAGGTTTGCCTCTGACAGCCAGCGTCTGTAAGAAGATCACCTCCCAGCTGATCGGAGCGATGGGGAAGCAGGACGACGTCTCGGTGCAGCTGGAGGCCCTGGACATCCTGTCGGACATGTTGGGAAGGTGAAGACCAGCGCTGCGTTTCGCTACACGTCATTAAATGCACCAATAACCTGCTGGGCAATCTGGACGTTGTCTGACGTTGTCTTTGAGAAGAGTGATCAGTGTTTTGTTCCCGATTCTGCCGCAGGTTGAGCGGCGCTCTGGTCAGTTTCCACAGCTCCCTTCTCTCCAGCCTGCTGCCTCAGGTGCGAAACGCACAAACTGCGTTCGACAAGTTTGTCTTCTCCATCAGTTGCATGTTCTTGAATGTATCTACTGTTTCTCTTCCGTCAGCTCACCAGCTCCAGAATGGCGGTCCGAAAGCGCTCCATCCTGGCCCTGGGTCACCTGGTGCCCTGCTGTAGCCCCGCCCTCTTCTCCCAGCTCACCCAGCACCTTCTGACCGAGCTGGCCAAAGCCCCGCCCACCTCCACCACCAGGACCTACATCCAGTGCCTGGCGACCGTCAGCCGGCAGGGCGGCCATCGAGTGGGTGAGCTCAGCTTCAGCCCACGGGTTGTTTTTATACGCCGCTTGCAGCGGGTGACCGGGGATCTCCACCTGCTCCGCAGGCGAACATCTGGAGAAGCTGATCCCGATGGTGGTGAAGTTCACCGGCGTGGAGGACGACGAGCTGAGGGAGTACTGCTTCCAGGCGTTTGAGGCCTTCGTACGCAGGTGACCCGCCGCCCCGCGTCACGTTTGCCGTGAGCAGACTCGAAGGACGACGTGGGGACTGATTTATGGGGTGACAACAGCAGCGGCGTCTTTGACCGGCAGGTGCCCGAAGGAGATGTTGCCTCACGTTGCCACGGTGACGCAGCTCTGTCTGAAGTTCATGACCTTTGACCCCAATTACAACTACGACGACAACGAGGAGGAAGAGGACAGCATGGACATAGAGGACGGACTGGATGAAGGTCTGTGACGTCTCTCTGTCTCCATACTTCCTTTTCTTTTCCCTCGTTCCTTCTCTCCATTCCTTCCTTCCTTCCTTTCTACCTCCCTCTCTCCCAAACTCCTTCCTTCCTTCTTTCATTCGTGCTACCTTCTTCCCTTCCTCCCTGTTCGTTTCTGTCTTCCTTCCTTCCTTTCTTCCTCTTCCCTCCCTCCCTTCCTTCTTTCTTTCCCTCCTTCCATTGGTTCCTTCCTTCCTTCCCTCCCTAATTCCTTGGTTCCTTCCTTGGTTCGCTGATTCCTTCCTTCCTTCCATGGTTCTTTCCTTCCCTGGTTTGTTGGTTCTTTCCTCCCTCCTTGCCTCCTTCCTTCCTTCCTTCCTTCTTTCCTTTCCTCCCTCCCTCTCTCCCAAATTCCTTCCTTCCTTCTCTCATTCCTTCCTTCCTTCTTTCATTCGTGCTACCTTCTTCTCTTCCTCCCTGTTTGTTTCTGTCTTCCTTCCTTCCTCTTCCCTCCCTCCCTTCCTTCTTTCATTCCCTCCTTCCGTTGGTTCCTTCCTTTCTTCTTTTTTTTTCCTCCCTCCCTCCTTCCTTGGTTCCTTCCTTGGTTCGTTGGTTCCTTCCTTTCTTCCTTCCCTCCTTCCATGGTTCTTTCCTTCCTTCTTTCCTCCCTCCCTCCTTCCTTGGTTCGTTGGTTCCTTCCTTTCTTCCTTCCCTCCTTCCATGGTTCTTTCGTTCCTTCCTTCTTTCCTCCTTCCCTCCTTCCTTGGTTCGTTGGTTCCTTTCTTCCTTCCTTCTTTCCTCCCTCCCTCCTTCCTTGGTTCCTTCCTTCTTTCCCTCCTTCCATGGTTCTTTCCTTCCTTCCTTCCTTCTTCCTTCCCTCCTTCCTTGGTTCGTTGGTTCCTTCCTTCCTTCCCTCCTTCCATGGTTCTTTCCTTCCTTCCTTCTTTCCTCCCTCCCTCCTTCCTCGGTTCATTGGTTCCTTCCTTCCTTCTTTCCCTCCTTCCATGGTTCTTTCCTTCCTTCCTTCTTTCCTCCCTCCCTCCTTCCTTGGTTCGTTGGTTCCTTCCTTCCTTCCCTCCCTCCTTCCTTCCCACCTTCCATGGTTCTTTCCTTCCTTGGTTTGTTGGTTCCTCCCTCCCTTCCTGCCTCCTTCCTTCCTTCCTTCCTTCCTTCCTTCCTTCCTTTCCTCCCTCCCTCTCTCCAGAATCAGACGACGAGTACAGCGACGATGACGACCTGAGCTGGAAGGTGCGCCGCTCCTCCATCAAGTGTCTGGAGGCCCTGATCAGCACCCGCCGTGACCTCCTCCTCTCCTTCTACTCCTCCGTCTGCCCGGCTCTGCTGAGCCGCTTCAAGGAGCGCGAGGAGAACGTGAGGGCCGACGTCTTCGCCGCCTTCTCCACGCTGCTGAGGCAGACGGGATCCGGTCACCCCGGGGTCAGCGCGGGCGGACCGGAGCCTCCGGGAGCGAGCGGCGAGGAGGAGCCGGCTGTGGCCATGCTGAAGAAACAGGTACTGAGGGAGGTCCAGAAACATTATTCTTTATTTGAGGCACGATGCACCTTCCTTCCTGCGCTCCTCCCATCGTTTCTTTAATTCCATCCTTCCTTGTAAAATAAAAAAATAAAAAATCCCTTCAATGTGTCCAGGTGCCGGTGATCGTGAAGGCGCTGCACAAACAGCTGAAGGAGAAAAGCATCAAATCTCGTCAGGGCTGCTTCTGCCTCCTCACTGAGCTGGCTCACACCGTCCCCGGAGCCCTGCAGGAGCACATCCCGGCCCTCATCCCCGGTACGCACCCATACATACACGCAGTGCGACTTTGTGATTCTTTTTTCCACTTCCTATCTCTTGCAGCACACTTTAATATGTGCCGGTTGCTGCTCTCGCCACTCCTGCAGGCTCTTTCTCGCGCACTCAGTAACTGTGGTAACTCACTCTTTTCATTTAACACTTGTATTTCTGAGCCGGTTGCTCTTTGAAGGAAATTACAGCCAAAAGGAACTCATTTTAATAACCGGGATGTGACGCAACCAAGTCACTCCCGAATATAAATTCAGCTGTTTCAGGTCTTCAACATGGAGAATTTATGACAAATGATGAAGAGATTTAATATTCCTTGACAGGACTTATACAGCATTTTCAGACCCGCAAGTCCACAGTGTTTAATCTTCATTCATTGTTTCCTGATCTATTTAGTTTCTCTTCTTCTTGTTCTCCCTTCTTTCCTCCTCCTCTTCCTCCTCCTTCCTCTTCCTCCTCCCCCCAAGGCATCGTCTTCTCGCTGACAGATAGGTCCACCACCTCCACCATGAGGATCGACGCTCTCTCCTTCTTCCACGTCCTCCTCCACTCCCACCCTCCTCAAGTCTTTCAGCCTCACTTGCAGGTTCTCCAGCTCTGCTGATCAATTATCACACATCAGTTTAAAGACGCCTGCTTGTTGTTTGCTGCCTGAGAGGAGCTCAGATTATTAGTAGATCAGGGACGTGCGGGACACTCACCGTCGAGCTCTGGTCCCCAACTTGACGTCAAATGTTTATTGCAATTTCATTACTTTTTTAAATACAATTTCTTTTTGAATGCTACAAAAAAAAAAAAACATTCCATAAAAGAGTGTGCAATGCATGATAAGAAGGTTGAACTTCGTGTGAAGCCTTGATTCATCGGACCCGGTGTCGGTTGCCTGCAGGTGCTGCTGCCTCCGGTTGTGTCGTGCATCGAAGACTCGTTTTATAAAATCACGTCGGAGGCTCTTCTGGTCACTCAGCAGCTGATCCGAGTGATGAGGCCTCAGGGACAGACAGCCGGGGGATTCGACCCCAAACCCTTCGTCCAAGAGGTGCGACGGCCTGCGGCTGTTTTCTCCTTCCACCTGAAAATGCTGAAATGACGTAGTTCTCAAGTTGGGCCACTCGTGGGTGCTGCTGATTGTTTTTGTAACGACACATGAACAATGGGAAAACGCAGACATCTATTCACGCATGTGGAGCAACTATTTCTGAGCAACACTGCTGCTGTCTACACACAGCAGTTTTCAGAAACCTCAAAAACGACTCTATTGGGAGCCATTTTCAAAAAGTTGTGATTTCAGTGCTTCTCACGAACGTTTGAAAACACAACGAAAGCTTTCGTTTTCAATTGAAAAGCTTCTTGTGTTAGTGATGTCGGTGCAAAGCCGGATACTGACGTCCACGTTAGTGGATGCAAAGTGATTTGAGACTGCCGAAGCAGTGAATGTTTGCTTTACGCTCTACGTTGTGTCTCTCCAAGGTGTTTTCGGTAACAATGAAGAGGCTCAAAGCGACAGACATCGACCAGGAAGTGAAAGAGAGGGCTATTTCCTGTATGGGTCACATGGTGTGTCACCTTGGTGACCATCTGGGGGCGGAGCTTGGCGGCATCTTGGCCATCTTTTTGGAGAGACTGAAGAACGAGATCACGAGACTCACGGCAGTCAGGACCATCACCCTCATCTCCGCTTCTCCCCTGAAGGTCCGCCGAAGCAATTCTTGCTTTTTTTTTTGTTGAAATAAATCACACCTTTCATTGTTGTGAATTAGAAGAACTTCCTGTCTCCCTCCAGATCAACCTGTCGACCATCCTGCCAGAAGCTCTGTCAGTGCTGGGCTCCTTCCTGAGGAAAAACCAGCGGGCGCTGAAGCTCGGCACGCTGGCGTGTCTGACGGCGCTGGTCACGCATCACGCCGCCAGCATCAAACCTGCCGCCCTGGAACCGGTGCTGAGCGAGCTCCCCGCGCTGGTGGACGAGAGCGACATGCACGTGTCGCAGGTACTCGGCACTGGATTCACCATCTCGTCAGACTTGTGCAGTAAAAAAAAACCCCAAAAAGGCTGGAGTATAAATTAATGAAGAAATAATGGACGCTTACAAAAAGTTGGTTCTCGGTAGTGTTCAATGGTTTACAGAAGTCTTCATGCAGGCTGGTTTGAATGTGTATTTTCCTGCTGCACGTGACGGTTCGTGTGATTTGACTCTGTGTAGGTGTCCATCGCCTTGCTGACCTGCATGTCCAAAGCCTGCTCCTCCTCCCTGGCGAAGATCTGGTCCTCCGTGCTGCCGGGAGTCTTCAGACTCGTCCACTCTCCGCTGCTGCAGGGCGGCGCGCTGGCGGCCATACTGGACTTCCTCCAGGCACTGGTTCTGTCCAAAACCAGTAACCTGGGCTTCAGGTACGTAATCCGGACTTTCCAAAAGTTCCATCCCGGGAGACATTTTGAAAAAGTTGCGTTTCAGTGGCTCCGAGCACTGTTGTTGTAAACGGACACTCAAAACGACAACAAAAGCTTTGCGTTTTCATTTGAGTCACGCAGGGGAGGGTCACAATCAGATTTTCACTCGACGTCTCGCCAGAATCATAGTCGGATGGAAGTTTGGTCGGAAACGACAGAATTCGGAACAGAACCCTGAAACGACTGACACAGAAAACGCAGACAGTCTGGTAACAAGACAAAGCCCGCTATATACAGTGAGAACCTCATCTAGTGGTGGGAAGTGGTATTACGAGTTGGGGGCGAACCGGCCAGTCTCAATTTTGAAACACTTGCAGGGATAAAACTTGATGTGACTGAACAGAAAAAGCCTTCATGATCGTCTCCTCTCCTCTCAGCCAGTTGCTGAAGTCGCTCACCGAGCCGTTTCACAGCCCCCAGTCCTGTGTGGACGGCGGCGCCCTCCACAGGCAGAGCTACCACTCGGTGGCTCGCTGTGTGGCGGCGCTGTGCTCTGCGGCTCCTAAAGAGACCCCCGGCACTGTGGCCGGACTCATGCAGGAGGTCAGGAACCCACCGTGTCGCCCGGCGAATCACAGGATCGTGAATCGTTTGCGTTGACAATGTTTGATGACGACAGTGAAATCTGTCCACCCCTTTATGCTCCTCAGGTAAAAAACTCCGGCTCCCCGGAGTCGGCCCGTGTCCTGGCTCTGCTGTGTCTGGGTGAGGTGGGCCGGAGCGGCAGCCTGGGGGGGAGTAAGGAGGCGCAGGCGGTCATCCTGGAGGCCTTCTCCTCCACCAGTGAAGAGGTAACACAAGAAAACGCCTGTTTCCAAAGCTATAGCTGAAAACTCATCCAGTCACAGAAAATTGGTCAAGGGAAAAATAATGTTTTGAGAAAAAGTAAATGAAAATACAATAAAAGGACAATACTGTCATTGGCTTCTTTTTTATTCCCCACGTCCTGTTTGTGATTCCAGGTGAAGACGGCGTCCTCGTGTGCTTTGGGCAGCATGGCGGTCGGCAGCCTGAACGACTTCCTGCCCTTCATGCTGAAGGAGATCTCAGCTCAGCCGCGGAGGCAATACCTGCTGCTGCACTCGCTCAAAGAAGTCATCAGGTGAACGTCCGCACCTCAGATCCCTGTGTCAAAACAAAGTAAAAGTACAAACGGATTAAGAGATAGAGTTTTAAAGTTAAAGTTAATAACTTGACTGCACTTTATTCTTTTGTTTTGCCGTGGCCTGTTTACACACATGGCTTCATGAATTACTTCATATTTTGGCCTCATATTCTAAGTGCACTCGCTCTCCCGTTTCCTCTCCTGATTGTCGCCAGCTTTGCCTGATTGTCTCCCCAATCCCACTGTGCGCCGTCCCAAGTCTTGCTTCTCGTCATTCCTCATTAGTAGTTTCTTACCTCTCATTTCTGTCTTCCTGTTTTCTTGTCTTGTTCCATTTCTGTCTTTATTCTTGTTTCATTCCTTGGTGATTTATTCATGATCTGTCTTTTCTGGTTGGTCTTTTCTCTTTTACTTCATTGGTCATTCCTTGTGTCTCTTTTTTTCGACTGACTGTTTCTCGTCAGCTCTTCTTCGTCCCTCATTCTTCATCTTTATCGTCAACTCAGGACCGAGGTTGACGCCGACACTGTCACACTTGTATTGCTGTTTGGTTGCTTTGCAGTTTGGTCTCTCGTCCTGACCGAACCCCTCGTTCTCTTTCCCAGTGCCTGTCCCGCGTCCAGTCTCTCGCCCCATGTGGAGTCCATCTGGACGTTGCTTTTTCAGAACTGCGAGTGTCCAGAGGAAGGAACCAGAAACCTGGTGGCTGAATGTTTGGGGAAACTGACCTTAGTCAACCCTGCACAACTTCTACCTCGACTCAAACAGCAACTGAAAGCTGGTACGAAGTGACGGGGGTGACGGGGGGGGGGGGGGGGGGGATTTGACTTTAAACGCAACAAACATTTGTTCAAGTCAATCCATCCATACATTCAATCATTTACTCAGGAATCACTCCTTTCCATCCATCTTGATTAAAGTCTGTGTGGCTATTCAATCAAATCTGCCCCGAATGAGGAAAAAATGGGAAAAAACTTTCAGGTGATTTATCAGGAAACTGGATTCCTTGATCCCGTCCTAATCTCTATGAAACCCCCTCTTCATTACAAGCAGTCTTGTGATCCTCCGTCGGTTGTCGCGCAGGTTCTTCTCTGGCTCGCAGCACAATGGTGACGGCGATCAAGTTCACCATCGTGGATCATCCTGCTCCCGTCGACTCGCTGCTCAAAGACTGCATCGGTGAGACCGAGTGTACAAGACCACAGAATCTAATAATAAAATAAGAGCTAAAGTTTTCCCTGGGTCTTCTGTGGTGACAGGAGACTTCCTGAAGACGCTGCAGGACGACGACATCAACGTTCGCCGCGTGGCCTTGGTGATGTTCAACTCGGCGGCCCACAACAAACCTTCTCTGATCCGCGGCCTGCTGGGGACAGTGCTGCCTCACCTCTACAAGGAGACGCGGATCCGGAAGGACCTGATCCGGGAGGCGAGTGCTTTTGTCCGGGGTCGCCACGGGTCCTGGTTCCCGGGGTCCTGGGTGCAGGCGTGTGACGGTGGGTGTTGTCCCGCAGGTGGAAATGGGTCCCTTCAAGCACACGGTGGATGACGGGCTGGACGTGCGCAAAGCCGCGTTCGAGTGCATGTACACCCTGCTGGACAGCTGCCTGGACGGACTGGACGTCCTGCACTTCCTGGATCACGTGGAGGAGGGACTCAAAGACCACTACGACATCAGGGTGAGGACGGTTTACATCGAAAATTCACGCTCAGTTCACTCTGAGTGGAAACATAATGACGCGCCTTGATACTGTCGTAAGTCTCAGAATGTCAGGGTGGGTGAACTCAATTGCACGGCAGACAAGAAGCTCAGTTCGAAAGTGTTTTCATTTTCAAAAACACAGCAGAAGCAAAGTCAGGCAGTCCAAGATCAAAAACCAGAGCAGGCAATGGAGGGGGAGATCCAGGAGGCGAGGTCGGGCAGGCAGGCAGGAGGTCAAAAACACACGAAGGCAACACGAGGGAAAAAGGCGGGTAGGAATGGTGGAGGAACTCAGACGAACTGGCAACTGGAGCTGGAAGAGAGGGAACTAAATACACACTAATGACAACGACAAACAGCTGTGATCAGGGAGGAGGAAGCAGGAGTCCCCAGGGGGCGGAGCTAAGGGGAACACAGGAGAAGGAAGGATCATGACACAGAATCCGTCATGACCCAGGCAGATAAGCTTGGAGGCGGTGAAACGGCAGAGGAATTAATATCATATAGCCTCACAAAGTCGGGAATGTTCTGGCTTTGGCTGCAGCAGCAGTGTTTTAATTCTTCGTCTTCTCAGAGAATTATTTCTCCTCCAGTACTCCAGTAATTGGTCGGACGCTGAAAGCCCCGCCCCCTTTCACATGAACGCGTTTCGTCTCGTGTTCTAGATGTTGACATTCCTGATGCTGGCCAGGCTGGCCTCTCTGTGTCCGGCTGCCGTCCTCCAAAGACTGGACCGACTGGTGGAGCCGCTCAGAGCCACCTGCACCACCAAAGTACTGAAAACACACACACACACACACACACACACACACACACACACACACTGTCCACCGACACAGTGTGGTTCATTATGTTAATCACGTTAAAACACCTTGCTGATTTCTGCAGATAAAAAGTGGTTGTAGAATCGATTTCCATGTCACCTCATCCAACAAAAACATTAATCTTTGGAAAATAGAAGTTCTTTTTTGAGTTACTGCAAAACCCAATGGAACAAGGACGTTGAGAAAGTGACTCATGCTTTACTTTTATTGTTCTCTCTCAGTGTCTAATAACAATGACATCATCAACAATAACGATGATGATGATGATATAACGACAACAACAACAACAATAATAATAATAATAATAAAAAATTATACCACTACTACTAATGATAATAATGTTTATACTACTACCAAAAGTAATAATAACAACAATAAAAACAATATTTATACTACTAATACTAATAATGATATTTATACTACTACTACTACTACCAATAATAATAATAATAATAGTATTTATACTACTACTACTAATAATAATAATAATGATAATAACAACAATAAAAACAATATTTAGTCTACTATTACTACTATGACTACTACTACTACTACTAATAACAAAAACAATATTTAGACTACTACTACTACTACTAAAAACAATATTTATACTACTACCAATAATATAATAACAACAATAAAAACAATATTTAGTCTACTATGAATAATAATAATAATAACAATAAAAACAATATTTATACTACTAATAATAAAATAATAAAAACCATATTTATACTACTACTACTAATAATAATAATAATAACAATAAAACAATATTTATACTACTACTACTACTACTAAAAACAATATTTATACTACTACTACTACTACGACTAGCAGTAATAATAATGATGTCCACGCCACACACAGTGCTAGATGTGTAACTGTGTAGACCAGCGTTCCTGACGCTGAGGTCTGGTGCAGGTGAAGGCCGGCTCCGTGAAGCAGGAGTTCGAGAAGCAGGAGGAGCTGCGGCGCTCGGCCATGCGCGCCGTCGCCGCCCTGCTGGCCGTGCCCGAGGTGGAGAGGAGTCCCAGCATGGCCGACTTCGCCAACCAGATCAGATCCAACGCCGACATGGCGTCCATCTACCAGAGCGTGCAGGGCGGCGAGGGCGGGGGGGTGGGGCCCATGGAGGGCATGGACATGAGCTGAAGACATTTCATACCAGGGTGTTTTTTTTTTTTGTTGTTTTTTTTTGGGATACAGTGTTTTTAAAAAAGTGTGCTGCTGTTTGGAGTTATTTAAGAGCCTTTCTGCTCAACAACTGACGTGAACATGCTTCGTTTTATAACAGATGTGTCCATTTGATTCTCTGCTGTAGAAATTAAATCGTTCAAATGAAATAAAGCAGCATCGTGGACATTTTTGGCGTTCAGAGGATTTATTCACGGTTTTTACCCAAATATATACGGTTGTCCTCTAAGGAAGGCTGTGGTCCTCCTCCTTGATCTCTCATTGGCCAAACTCCAAACTTCCACCTCCATAGAATATCATTTTGTCATGTATAGTACAGGAAAAAAACAATCTGCTGAATATATTTGAAGGTCTCAATGTTAAATGCAACTAATGGTGCAACAGTAAGTCTACAGTTACAGTACAGCTAATTTACTTTGGTTGTATCTGCATTCTTGTTAACATATATATATTGGTATTTGATCAAATACATTAAAAAGATAACATTTAAGAATGTATTTATTTTTTTATCATTTTACATTTAAGCTCTCAACTGAGAAGACGAATAATCATTATACCAGTTTTCTGGAGTACCACATGGTTATTGTTTTAGCCCACTGATATTCTTCCTTTTTCTTGTTTATTTTCACTTTATCATTTCATACCACATTTTAATTTTGAAGAAAGACCCCAAAATGGTTTTTTAAAGTAAAATGTTTTTCACAAAACAGGCTCTTAATAATCATTGTGGATTGTATAATTCAGAACAAATTCATAGCTATTAATAGATTTGTTTGTTTAATTTCTAATAAAAAAAGAGATAGAAATACAGTTTTTGACTTTGAATTATCTAAAAAAATTTGAAAAATTAGAGAATAAAGTATTTCTTAAACATGAACGTGAGATTTAAAGGAAAAAGGAACAGAATATATTCAATGCTCCAATTTCGTTGCAACCAAAAAGTCTTTGCTGAAGAATTTGTCTCAAACAAACAAAACAAAAACATGATTCATATATTACATTAAATCAACATTCAAAATTAACATTACATCCAAAAAAAGAGACTGTTTGTGATAAAAAACTACATTTTTGAATATGATTCCAATTAACATCACATGATGCAAGCAGATGCGTCGCTAATTCATTTAAACATTTTTTAAAATGTTTATCAAATTGTAAAAAAAGCCCAGATATAATTAAAAAAACCATTTTCATTTAGAAAAGCAGAGCTGAAAACCTCTGTTTTAATTTTAATTTCATAAAAATGTCAGAAACTTTTCAAAAACACAGGCAATATGAAAAAAACAGAAATCACAGGAGGAAGAGGGTGAATAAGGAGGAGGGAGATGGAGAGGAGGGCGTGGGTCAGGGGGAGGACGAGGAGGATGAAGAGGAGGAAGAGGGTGAATAAGGAGGAGGGAGATGGAGAGGAGGGCGTGGGTCAGGGGGAGGACGAGGAGGATGAAGAGGAGGAAGAAGCTGCACTTTGTTTGCGCATCACGGTTGAATAAAGGCAGGAGTCCTGCTTGTGGATCTGCGAATCCCCGGCGGTGCCGTCAGAGCGTCTCACGATGTCGATGGTGGCGTAATGCAGCGAGGGAAGGGTGGCCATGGCGTATACGGTGTTTACTGCAGTACCGGAGTGTGGCGTCAGGGGGCGCTCTCCTATCTCCTCATAGATGTAATTCTTCCAGAGAAGAAGATAAAAAAGAAAAAATTACACTTGTTAAAAAAAAAGCGCTTCAAAGATAGATAATTCGCAGCTTGATTTATAAGTTAGAATAAAATGCAAGAAGAACTGTGAACATGATTTTTTTTTAAAAACTTGACATGGCAAAAATAAGATCAATAATAATAAATAGATAAATAAGATGAGACAATGTCTAATTATTCTACATTAAATTTGTTTTACATTTAATGCTCAGTGTGATAAATACACGTGTTTATTAAAAAAAAAAAAAACATAAAAAAAAACAGTAGAACGAATCAATGTTGCTGTTAAACACTGATATAAACCAGCCGGCAGAAGATGTAAAAATAGAACACATTTTCTGGGAGAATACATAAAATACATGGAAACATTTTTGTATTCAAAAAAATTCTTGTACATTTGTGAAGAAATCCAAACTTTCCAAAATTCTTTGGTTAACATTTTTTTTTTTTTTTTTAATTTCTTACAAAAGATCATGTGCAAGTGAGGTTACTTAGGAGGTAAAAAGTAATAATAAAAATAATGAATCACATAACGTATGTAAAGGTTGTACACTGACCTCTTTGGTATTTGGTGGCTCTGAGTTTTTTGACGCTGAGAATCCTGTCAAAACGTAAAAGGAAGTGAATGAATTAAATGAAACAAACAAGTCAGTTATTAAAGTGTTATATTAGATATATTAATAATAAATTAAATGACACATTTTGCTGCTGAAGATTATTAACACGGGACGACAGGGACCTTGACTTTAACGGCATTTTACTTTTTCTAGCCAAACAAGAACTAATGTTGAGCGACGTTGCACAACATCAGCCTGCAGTCTCCACCAAAACGTCCTCTTTAGATAATTCTGTAGTTTTCATTCGATAGCGATCAGCTGAGATAATATACTGATAATGATCAACTCTGTGGCTTTTCTGGAGTTTTTTTTTCTAAACACTGCTAATGTCCCCTCGTCACTGCTGACAGTATTTGGAGAAGATGTTTATGAGACAGGAAGGAACTTCGGTGTGGTTTTACGTTAATGTGCAAAGAATTCTACAGGCGTGTGAGGTTTCATTATTGCTCATCGTCCTCACGTTTGTAGATGAGGATCAAAACCGTCACAAGCAGCAGCAGCAGCACGACACAAACGCTCGCAGTGATGAGGACCTCTGAGCCATCTGCAACACAGAAACACATGGAAACATTGAGAGAAACACATGGAAACATTGAGAGAAATAAGTGGAAATGTTGAGAGAAACACATGGAAACATTGAGAGAAATAAGTGGAAACATTGAGAGAAATACATGGAAACATCGAGAGAAACACATGGAAACATTGAGAGAAACACATGGAAACATTGAGAGAAACACATGGAAACATTGAGAGAAATAAGTGGAAACATTGAGAGAAATACATGGAAACATCGAGAGAAATACATGGAAACATTAAGTAAAATACATGGAAACATTGAGAGAAATAAGTGGAAACATGAAGAGAAACACATGGAAACATTAAGAGAAATACATGGAAACATTGAGAGAAATAAGTGGAAACATTAAGAGAAACACATGGAAACATTAAGAGAAATACATGGAAACATTGAGAGAAATAAGTGGAAACATTGAGAGAAATAAGTGGAAACATTGAGAGAAACACATGGAAACATTAAGAGAAATACATGGAAACATTGAGAGAAATACATGGAAACATTGAGAGAAATAAGTGGAAACATTAAGAGAAATACATGGAAACATTGAGAGAAATAAGTGGAAACATGAAGAGAAACACATGGAAACATTAAGAGAAATACATGGAAACATTGAGAGAAATAAGTGGAAACATTAAGAGAAACACATGGAAACATTAAGAGAAATACATGGAAACATTAAGAAAAATACATGGAAACATTGAGAGAAATAAGTGGAAACATGAAGAGAAACACATGGAAACATTGAGAGAAATACATGGAAACATGAAGAAAAATACATGGAAACATTGAGAGAAATACATGAAAACATGAAGAAAAATACATGGAAACATTGAGAGAAATACATGGAAACACCGAGAGAAACACATGGAAACATTGAGAGAAATAAGTGGAAACATTGAGAGAAATAAGTGGAAACATTGAGAGAAATACATGGAAACATGAAGAAAAATACATGGAAACATTGAGAGAAATACATGAAAACATGAAGAGAAATACATGGAAACATGAAGAAAATACATGGAAACATTGAGAGACACACAGAAACACAGAAGTCACACAGTGGATAGATAGAAATCATGAAGAGAGTCAGTAAACCAGTTGAACATCTTCTTTTATGCATTTTCTTTTCACACAATTCAAAGATCCACTCTTACTGTGTTTCCCCACGGACGCTGCAGTCGTCATGCTTAAAGGAGAGGCCGAGGTGGACGACTGTGCAGGCACTGAAAACACAATCCATCAACCAACCAATCAATCAATCAATCAGTTAATCAAACAGCTGAGCGTCCAGCTCAAGGAAAAAAAAAAATCTGCGAAAAAAGAAGATTAAGAGAAAACCAGGCTTCATTGATGACTGTGTTGTGTTTTTTGCTGTATAAATAAAGTTGAATTGAAGAAGTGGATCAAATTAGAGCTGAATTTGTCTTTTTTGTGGAAAAACTGGCAAAAGAACGCCTGAAGCAACACCAGACCACCAAACACACCGAGACACCAGAGTGCAAACCCAAAGAGTCTATCGTCCGAGAAAAGGAAGTAATGATAATGAGTTTAATATTGAGTTTTGACTTTACCCAGTTTGACCTTAATATCCTGTCATCGGAGGACCGGAAGCTTGGTGACATGGCAGCCGATTACTATCTCTTCCTGTTTTACTGCAACACCAAACCGCTTCCTCAAAATTTTATTTCATTACTCAGAGACGTATTTTCTTCACATTTATTCTCAAGGAGGTTGTTGTGAGTACAGCCGATAGTTGGACTTGAATCATTCCTCCGCAGTCAGAGCCAGACTCGGGTTACAGTGTCAAAAGTTACTTCTACATTACAGTTACTTCTTTCCCAAAAAAAAGTGGAGTTCCTGAAGAGTAATTCAGGCTTTTCTTGTAATGGAAATGTCTTAATCACAGCCTCCAGATAATAATTTACTTGCCGTAAATTAATATTTTCTAAAAACAAATAAATTTTTTGACCATGAAATACTCAATAGTCAAGGCCAAGAAATATCAATTTGTAGCCCTGAAATAATATTCTGCGGCCCACGGAATATTAATTTGTGGCTTGGAAAACTACTTTATGGCCATGAAATATTAATTCTAGGCCACAATTGAAAGTTTTATTTCAGACGGCAAAAAAAAACAAAACCCAGGCTCACTTAATGCTAGCTCCATTTATTACGCATTATGCTAACTTCCCTAGCCAAATGCTAAATGCTGTATGATTTTAGTTAAAAGCCCACGTGACTATCGTGGCCTAAACACACTGTGTTTTCATTTCAGAAAGGTTTAGCATTTACACGGTAATTAAATGCTGTAGTTCTTAAGTTCAGCCACTAGTGGGTGCTGTTGTTGTTGCTTTTTTTTTCTTCCATCACACGATGGAGGAAAACACTGTTGTTATTGAACATCGACTGAGCATGTGCAGAAGAACTGTTTACAAGCGTTTTCAGAAAGTTCCAGTCATAAAGTTTTCATAAAGTTGCTGTTTTCACTCAGTCGCATGACAAATATACGAATAACGAATAAAGAAGTGGACCCACCGACAATCAGGGAGAGTTTGTTGATGAAGACGTTGCCACGGTCTCCGTTGGAGTCTTCAGCTCCGCACCAGTACGTCCCGCTGTCTTCCTCCATCAGCTCCCTCACCAGTACCGTCATGTTTCTCCTCCCGCTCTCGTCATCGAGAGAAAATCTTCCGTTGTCGGGCGTCGAGGTTCTCGCCACGGTCCGACACGTCTGTGGATCGTCTCCCATACAGACGAACTTTGGATGGGAGTCGAGGTCAGCGAGGTCGTCGTAGCTGCAGTAGAACGAGAAGTCCTGACCGACGGTCCGGGATCTTTTGAAGGTTCTGATATCTGGAGGAAAGACGGGAGTTTATCAAATAACGCTGGATGATTCAAGTCAAATCAGCTGTGACTTCAGGTGTGACGGACTCACTTAACACAGACAGCTGGATTCTCTGAAGAGCAGCGTGGTAATACGTCCTCCTTCGAGGTTGTTTTTCTGTTAGTCCGCACCAGTAAACTCCACTATCGCGTTCAGTGAGCTGACTTATGGTTATATTGAAGCCGTGCCAGATATGTGTGGGATTGAATTCTCTGCTGGTAATGCATTCATCTTGACCCTGTTTGCAGAAAAGCTTGACGGTGGACGATGACTTGATGAGCTCAGAGACATTGCAGGCGATGGTGGTTGTTCCTGTTTTGTAAGCAGTGTAATGAAGAGGTTTTGCACAGTCTTCATCTGCAAAAAGAAACAAAAAAAAACATTGGATGGGATTTACTGACATTGTGTATAGATGTGGAATCATACGGTGGCCCAGAAGGGCCACAAAAAAACAAGAAAAAGCACAAAGCACAAAACAAAAACAAGAAGCCACAACACAACAACAAAAGGCCACAACAACAAAAGCCCAAATACAATAACAAACAGCACAAAACAAAAACAAGAAGCCACAACATAACAACAAACAGCACAAAACAATAACAAAAAGCCACGACACACCAACAAGCACAAAACAACAACAAAAAAAAGTCACAAAACAACCAAAAAGCCACAATACAACAGAAAACCCCCCACAAAACAACAACAAAAAACCACAAAACAACAACAAAAAGCCAGAATACAGCAGAAAAAGCCACAACACAACAAAAAGCCAGAATACAATAACAAACAGCACAAAACAAAAACAAGAAGCCGCAACACAACAACAAAAAGCACTAAACAACAACAAAAGCCACAACACAACCACCAAAAAGCCACAATATAACAGAAAAAGCCACAACACAACAATAAAACTTGAACACTTTTAACCGATCAGACTCTTTGTGTGCGAACGTGAGACGGAAATGGACATTTGTATTGTGGTTCTTTTCCTGTGGACTTGAGAGGACGAGTTTGCACATTTAGAAAGACACTGGTTTGGAGTTTGCGCCTTCTCCCGATGTTTTCGGCTCACACACACACGCACGCACACACGCACGCACACACACGCACGCACACACACGCACACACACACACATACACTCCAGGGTTTAGCTGTGAGTGTGACGACGCAGGTGTAACAAGTGGCTGGATGGCTGATAGTGGCTTTCAAATGTAATAATCTGCATTTTACTCACCAACTTCGAATTCCAGACGCCTCTCATGCTCCACTTCCTGCTGCTGCTCCTCAACTTCAGAATAACCGAGGATCACTTTCTGTAGTCGAGCGTGTTTTTGTGGACTCACACCAGAAATTTGACAATTTTCATTTTTGCAAGTTAATTTTACTCCTCCCTCTTTGCAGCCCTTTCCTTTAGATCGAGCCGTACGACCTGTAAATAAGACAAAGTCATTGCACATCAGTGATGTTTTTATTTGAGTTTGATATCGTGAGGTCATTTATATTTTTTTCCTCATGTTGCGGTGATGACTGAGCCACGCAACGCCTCACATCAAAACGCATCTTCGTTACATTTTCATTTCAGAAAAGTTTTGCATTTATACGTCGTTACACGTGGAGATGGAGTCCGGGCTTTTTCAAAAAGTTCCACCGTGGGAGCCGATTCCAAGAAGCAGCAGTTTCCTTGTTGAAAGCAAACATCCAAAACGCAACAAAAGTTTCGTGTTTTCACGAGAAAACGTCTAGAATACAGAATGTATAGTGTTCTCCATGATATTACATTCATTTGTTGCATTTTGTTTAAATTTTTTTTTTTTTTTTTTCCAATTTCCCACAAAAATCTAAGAAATTGTAAACTGGGAGTTTCATGGGTTGAGCCACAACCAGGCTTTTTAATGGTATCTGAGTTTTTTTTTTTTCATTGTCCCGAAAACAAAACAAAACTTTAGCCTGGAGATTATATATTGATGAAACTTTAATAATGCGTCACTCCTCTTCAGACAGCAGCGACTCCATCTGCCAGTGAACCGCGGACACTTACATGAAACTAACTTCTCAAAGTGAAATATTCAATAAATTCAATAAAAATTCAATGCAGATTGAATCTTTCAACAGCTTGTTTGATGTGAATCAGAAAAACAACAAACATTTATGTAGGATGAGTTAAAAACAGGAATGAATGTTTGAATTTCATAGAGACGATCTGTTGGGAAGTGATTTGTATTAAAGTTTTCTTTTTGTTAAAATTGACAGAATACTAATATAATAGCCAAACCACGTGTCCTTAAATAATATCATTAATGCTAAATCAGCTTTTTATCATCAGACACTTACCTGCTGCCAGGCAGACGAGCAGAAGAACAAACCTCCTCATTTTGTGCGTCTTGTCTGCTGGAATGATCTGTGAGACACTTTCAATCCTGTGACTTATATCACTTCCTGTTTTTACTTCTTTTTTTTTTTTTAAACCACCTGTCTTTTTTTAAATTCAAAGTAGTTTTTCACTCCCTGCTGAGGTGCAGTCGCAGTGTTTAGTTAACACAATCGCTCCACCTGCAGATGAACCCGTGTCTGCACGGGGTGTGTGTATGTGTGTGTGTGTGTGATTTCAATCACACTAACACTGAACTCAATAACTACAGTGAATACTCTAAATGTTTTTATGGTCTAGTTTCCAAGACGACGAAGTTTTCTCATTTACGTTTTGAAAACGACGTCCGTTCACACAGAAACTGCAGAAATGCAGTAAATGATGTAATTGGCCTGTCAGGCCACAGGTTGCTGCTCCTGGTTGTTTGAGAGATGAAGGCACACACACACACACACACACACACACACACACACACACACACACACACACACACACACACACACACACACACACACACACACACACACACACACACTATAAACCAGGGGTGTCAAACATGCGAACCGCCATGTGATTTTTTAAAAAGTATTAATATGAAAACTGACAGAGTCTGATGTAAAAACACTAGATTGGCAAAAATGACATTCAAAACCGCCCTTGGTCAGGATTTATTAATGCGTCTTTGGAGGTCACATGACGCAACATCTTTCACAATAAACAATGAGTCCAATTTATGTGAAACGACTCTTTAGACACGTAAAACTCACTTTTTTTTTTCCAGATGACAACAAATTGTTTTAATCCTGAATAAAAATACGACACCCAGATACAGGTGACTGAGGTTTTTTTTTGCAAATATAATAATATCTGATTTCCTTTAATATGTATATTTCAGAATAGACTGGCAAATTCTTGCAGTTACAAAAGGATCAAAAGAAGGAAAGACTTGTCCATATCTGCAGTTTAATATGTTACGATTGACTTGTTGGGCCTCCAGAGGTCAGATCAGGTTGATGTGGCCCCTCAACTGAAATCAGTTTGACGCCCCTGCTATCAACACTACCAATAGGAGAAGGTGGACTATAACTAAAAGTCCCAGGAGACGAACCGGGAGTCTGTTGTTACTGTCGCTGCTTCTGAGGTCATCTTTGTGACGCTCCGGCAGTAATGCTGCCGAGGCAGAGACGTTTTCGCTTGCAGTTCCTCCACTGGACTTCCAGGGGGAGCTCTTGTACCGGTGCATGTCGTCACATAGCCTCTACAGAGGGCAGCACACATACAAACATCTCCACCGCAGGTACAGCAGCTTTCACACAGAGCTTCTTCGAGAGCGTCTGGCATCATCATGCTTCTTCACAAATTGTAATATTTAGCTACCTTGTGGCCTTTTTCATTTCATTTAATGACAAGAGTTCAATTACGAGATCAAATATTTCACAAAACCCAATATATTCATGGTTAAAGTATGTATGATAACATATATATATATATATATATATATATATATGGCCATGTGGACCTGCCTCAGTTCACAGAGCACTAATGGTTTTTGGCCAGAGTCGTGAGTTTGTGGAGTCTGATTACATCCATCATCCAGTCCAAGAGAAACACGGAACAGCGGCCGAGTGCGTGTTCGTGGCGTACGGGCACGTCGGGGGATCGGAGCGGCTGCCAGCCAATCAGGAAAGAAAACACAAGATTAGATAAAGTGTTTTTTTATTTTATTTTATTTCGTTTTGACCTTTGGGTATGTCGAACAAATCCAAGTCCTCAAGATACAAACTCATGCAAGATCTGATTGTAGCTTTTAAAGACTTCGAGTTGTTGTTCATTAGTTGTTTAGGACCTGCTGGTGAAGAGCTGAAGTTGAAATGACAAAACAGACTATTAACCCTTAAGGCACCGTCCATCCATCCATTGTCTGGATGTCATGCATGTTCCCTCGACCCTGGTTTCCATGGAGATGGCGTATTCTCAAGTTCCACCTTGAAGGTCGTGTTATCAGTGGCCCCGAGCATTAATAATAATAAGAAGAAAATAAGAAAAAAATACAAATAAAAACAAACACATTTTAAGCTTTCGGAGAAATAAGGTTTATAAAGCATTTTCTGTCAGATGACTCATTGTGTGGGTCTCATGGATCAGCTGACACCTGAAATAACGAGGTCAGGCCTCGTCTTAGAGAGATAATGTCTTATTATCTGAACGTGTCTGGGAGTTTATATCCAGTAACACATGAGCGTATCTCTGTCAGGAGTTTCAGGAGAATCGAGGAGAGGAATGCTTTCAGAGAGGGAGTCACATATCGCATTTATTCTATCACTTCTTTAAAAAGAGGTTTTTTTTGTTTTTTTTTAACGCCGTCACGTCTTCGCCGCTGCTCAGGGTTTCCAAGACTCGACATAAATGCAGGAGGATTTCCCACCATTAGCGACGACGGTGTTTATATTGCATTATCTGCTTCATTCTCACTGTATCACCAAAGTAATTCGAAGCCCGATAACAGCGGCCGCGAAGATTAACAAGGGTCACGGTGGGAACACATCACGCGGGAACTCTAAGCAACAAGGGTCCCCGAGCGCCCCCCCCCCCCCTTTTTCCAACGCCGTCTTTAGCGGCGCCGCGGGACGGTTTCCTCTGAGGGCGGCGTGACGACGCCCGGCGTGTCGGGTTCGGGCCCGAGGCCGAGGCGAGCGCGTGTTTGACAGTTACGGCGAGGAGTGTGCAGCTGACAGGCTTTTAAACCCTTGAGTAAACACACTGCCGCCCCTCCCCCCCCCCCCCCAAAAAAAACTGCGGGGTAACGTCAACCCCCATCCATCAAACGCCTGGACGGCGTGCGCCCCTCGCCGGGAGTGAGGAACCCGTCACGTCCACTTTCTTCCCCCCAGTCGCAAAAGAGGCTGGAGAAGAAATGCACATTTGCAAGCGTCGCTCATTACTAGACACAATCGCATTAGAGTAATTCTATATTTATTCTATTAAAGCACTTTCAATCCACTTCTGGATACAGGGACACGTCGAATACTGTGTCGGAAATGACAATTATGGTAAGTGAAGACCGCACTGACGGTAGCAGCAGGATGAGAAAATGTGAGAGAAAGTAGGACAGAAAAGACAGAATTTTTTTAATCTGCCGCAAAAGCATCAATCCACCCTCTTTCTATGAGGCTCTATGAAACACGAGAGGTCAGGAGCTGATCACAGTGTCACTGATTTACAAAAATAAACATTGAATTGCACGCTCGCCGGTGACCCGCTAAGATTAAGACCGTGAGTGACATCATGTGCAACACCAGGATTCAAACGAGTGTTAATTGTGCTTCAGACCCTGTTTGAACGAGCTGCTGGAAGCGATTTTGATTGCATCATTTCTGTGTTTTTGTTACAGAAAAGGGTTTTAACGTGGTGATATTTCGAAAATGATGTCTGTTTATGCAGAAATTAGCACAGTGACTGTCAGCTATAAAAGTACCGCGTCACAGGAGAATATGGACTGGGAGTCATGAGAACGTTGTTCTTATTATGAGCCTGTGCAGAACTATTTACTTCTATTTACTTCTGATTCTAGAAAGTTGTCTTTGTTTTTTGTTTTTAATACCGTTTCCACAAAGAAGGCGTCACAGCTTTTTCAAAAAGTTTCACCTTTCAAAAAAGTTGAGCAGCGTTGACCTGTATATGGAGACTCACTTGAAAACTTTGCCTGAGGACCTTCCAGTAAAAACAAAAACAAAAACAAACAAAAAAAACGCACCTCGGTGTTGGAGGAAGTTTTCACTGTGGATTTTTTTGTGTGCAATTTTGCATGCTTTTTTTTGGTTTGTTTTTTAAGGCGTATGAATGTGCACAGTGTTTTGCATGCTGATTGGCTAAGGGAGAACCTGCACATTGTATTTTGTGTCCTGATTGGCTACGGGACTGTTGACCCTTGTCAATCAATCTCCGTGCCGCGTTTCGTGTCAGCGAATGCATTCGACTTGCATATACATATACATATACGTATACATATACATATTGCAAATACATCAATGTCTGATCGGTAGCACTGTGACTCTGAAGTGCTGCATGTTTGCATGTTTTGTTCCCGACAAACTCCACAATGTCGACAAAACATTCTGCACCTACAAAGGCACCGGCGGTCGCAGCCAAAAGGCAGAGGTATGTTTATGTATGTGTTGAAACAAGAGAGAAATGTTGCTTCCTGTCTGCGAAAAGAGTATAAAGTGTGTGGTGACGGGGTTTTACAGCCTTAGAACATATATAATACTTGTAAAAAAAACTAGCTTGCAGATTTCGCTTATTTCGGTTATTTTTAGAACGTAACCCCCGTGATAAACGAGGTGCCACTGTAATGTAATAAGACAAAAAAAACAAACACCTGGAGCCACTCGTCTCCCAGAAAACTCACGTTCACACTTGGAAAGTTTCGTCACAGAGCAGATCACCTCCTTTCTTTGCTCTGTGGTCCATTGCTGGTGGAGGACCGAGGACCGAGGGCCGAGGACCCTGTCACCCCTGATGGGGTTCTGACCCACTGATCTTATACTTTTAACGTGGACTTTGAAGCCTAAATATTCACCTGCTGTGTGACAAACCCAGGACCTTTCCTCGTGAACACTGTGGGCAGATCAGGCCCAACATGGCGGAGTGAGAACATCCCTCCATTCTGTCATCGCGCCGTTCACCTAGAGGTCCGTCTAAGCTTCCCTCTGTGTTTTTCAACGAGCCAAAGCTCCTCGGGTTTCATCCCATCATGTGTTTTTGCAGGTGCAGCGCGTTAGGAAGTGTGCAGAGGGGTCCTGACTTCATCCACCTCCACGGAACCGTAACCAGAACCAAAACGGCTCCGGCGTGACTTTATGATCCTGAATGTTCACACAATGAATTTACTAAAGTCCCACAAACTGTGGAGGAACCTTTGGCCTGGTCGAGCTCCACGATGCTTTTGTGTTGTTTTTTTTCCTACACCGCATTGTCCTGAAAACACGGAAACAGTAAAAGACGCTGAGAACGAGAGCGTTGGGCCACAAGATGGCGCTGTGGGTTGTTTTTATAATGAAATCACACACACAAGCACCGATAATTGGACTGTTGTTTTCGGTGACTGTCAAAATAAAACTGCCACGTCCCAGGAGAATCCGGACTGGGAGTCGTGACACTCTGGAGGAAAACATGGCCGTTATTGTCCATCTACTGAGCATGTGCAGAACAACCAATTAATTTTTTTCCACTTATGATTTACTAGGATCGTGATACACATGTGCAGGAGCAGCGTTTTCGCATCTCCATGGATACGGATCCTGAGCATTTTCAGAAAGTTCAGTTTTCTCTCGTTTGAATTTAAAACTTCCACCTTTAAAGTAAATTTTCAAAAAGTTGCATTTACAATGGCTTTGACCGCCGTTGTCATTTAAATGGACCCAAAAGGCAGCAAAAGTTTGTGTTTTCAGTTGAAATTGTTGACATAACGGGGCCACGGACTTTGAAAAACTCGACCTCAACCTCAGAATTCTGTGGTAAAAGCAGAAGGTAAAGTGTGTAAAAAAAAAACAACAACGCTTCTTCGTAAGGTGATCTCCTCTTTGCTCCGATTGGTTGATCTTCCATTTTAACTCATTGATTGATTGCAACAACAAAACACGCCACTCATCTGATTTTAAGCTCTCTCTGGGATTTTTGTTTTTAAATCTTTTTTCCCCCCCGTCTCTTCATCGTCGTTCCGTTGATGCAGACAACAGATGTGTTGCCTCTCGCAGTGCAAACCGAGAATCCAGAGCATCAGATCAGACTTTATTCTCCCCCGCAGGTCCTTGATTGATTCTGCAGATCCTGGTCAAACTCTTAACGATGTTCGAGGCAGAGCCTTTCTTTTCTCCTGCAGACTGGCCACCTGAAACCTCCACGTGTTCTGATCTACGGACGGTTTGCACATATTAAAAAAAAAAAAAAAACCTGTGTCAACTTGATACTGTGCACACAAATATGGAACATCTGTGTCCGTCTGTCTGATTCTGACCAATGCAGGACGCCTTCAGTTGGAACAACCCGAGTTTACCTCAGTTTTCTGTTTCGACTGAGAAAACAAACCTCACATTTAACTTGTTTTTACAGTGTTGAAAGGGGTTGGGGGTTCCATGGTGCCACATTTAATTTATGCTTGCGGGCGCTCAGAGCTCCATCCAATCACAACATGATGCCTTCAAGTGAATCAACACGGGAAAAGATCAAGATATGGGGGGGGGGGGATAAAAATAAATCCGGCATTTTTACCTCCGTTGTCTTGAACTTTTCCAAACAATCTGATAAAGGTGTCGGGTCGTCAGGATTGAAGGTTTCAGCAGAAAGACACCTCAGTGGTGAACGTGTCCAACGGCAGCGCAAGACACTGAAGAACAAACCAGGAAAACTAGAGAACCACGGTGTCGTGGTTCCCACAGGAGGCCGGTTGCTGCCGATGCCAGCCTGAGCAGAAGAGCCGGCAGGACGGAAATATCTCCTCGCATGTTGTTCTAAACGTCCAAAAAAAACGTCCGCAGTTACAATTTTATTTTAAAGCATCGGGATGGGAATCCTCCTGGAACAAAAGTGGCTGCGTGATCAGATTTCACTTATTCATCAAAACAATTCAAGAGAAAATAAACAATTTCCCACACGGACTCATCTCCAGAGGAGAACCGCCGACGGAGGACCGTCTGCAGGAGGGGCAGCGTGACGGAGGAACGTCTTCGCGACGAAGCAGATTCGGAGACGGAGAGTGAGAAAAGGGCTGCAGGTGGAGGAAAAGTCTGTTTCACTGCGTCTGGAAGGTTGAAACACAAGAGGGTCGTTTTGTTTATGTGTCTTCAAAAGATGCTGCTTCAGGTTTCTTCTACCTCTGAAGGTTCGTCACAAACAAACACGTCCGACCGTCCATCCGAACGCAGGACTGTTCGCTTGAGGGGTCGTCTCTAGTCTGACGGGTCCAACGTCCGCCGCTCGCCAGCGAGGAAACTCAAAACTGGCGCTGAGCAGTTTACAGCTCGTTAGCGCAAAGTGAGCGCTAGCCGTCCGCTAGCTCGCTGGAAACGCCGAACTTAAAAACTACAACGTTTCTGTAGTTGCCGTGGAAACGGACATCGTTTTCATCGGGGTGTAAACAGCCGAGTCACTTGAATAGACTTTCCAAATTGGTCGTTTGATGTCATTTTTCAAAACGTTGCCGTGGAAACGTGAAACGTCTGAAATGAAAACGCGTGAAATGTTGTTCAGTAAATAAGGCCTGGATTCCACAGAAGCTCAGTGTTCTGCAACTCTCCATCCGCCCTGTTCCCATGAGAATGATGCCCCCCCATGCCCCCCCCCCCCCCACCCCCAATGCCCACCAAAGGCCCGACCAGCTAACAATAAGCCAGCGACTCGTTTCAACACAAACGAATCCGTAACAGAAGACGGAGATCCAAAAATGACTGAATCACATCAAAATAAATAAAGAGCCGGCGGGAATTCAATGAGAGCAGCTGTTTTTTTTTCTTTTCTGTTTTTTTTTTTTTTCAATCTCCTGTTGCTCTGAGTCAGGAACAGAAATGTTCAATTTCGTTCTGGTTCAAGTAAAACAAATATCACATTTTTAATCACCGAAGAAGAAGTGGAGGATGTTTGTGTTCGGTAGATTCTTTCTTTTCTGAAGCTCTTTTTTAAATGATCCACGCTTGTTCGTCGTTCAGCGGCAGCGAGGGAACCAAGGTTCAGTCGCGAGCTGAGACTTTGTCAACGGCGTTAATTTCAATATAAAGGGTGCAGCTTGTGTTTGGCACCGTTTCCTCAGCAGGTCCTTCTTCTTCCTCCTCTTAATCTCACATGTCGCTTCTTTTTTCAGGCTCTTTCTGGGCTTTTCTTTGCTCCCTCCGCTTATTTCTTCCCAAACGGATGGGGCACTCCGTTAGACCTCCCTCAGCTCTCCTCCTCCTCCTCCTCCTCCTCCTCCTCTTCCTCTCGTCCCTCCTCCTCCTCCTCGGTCTCAGATAAGAAGGGGGCAGACGTAATTCCCCTCAGTCGCTCCTCAAACCGCAGAGCAGAAAGACACATTTTCACGCTGGACCATTTCATTTTTTTCCCCCCCCTCTTGCAGATCTTTGTTGACTTTTTAAGATCTTATCTCCTCTCCCCATCACTTCTTCTCCTGTTCTTTTTTTCTGGAGTTTTCGAAAGCATGAAGCAGCAGCCGAGCGTGAAGCCAGGAGGTCCGTCCTGAAGGAGAGTTGAGCATCACCTGGAGTTCAGCTGGAGACTCTCCGCCGGGCCGATGGAGCCACGGCCCCTCCTGGGGTGAACGAGCGTCTCCACCTTCTCGTCCAGCTCACGCCGCCGCCATGGCGGCCCTCGGCGTCCGCCGGCGGCTCTTTGTCCTTCTGCTGCTGTGGACCCTGGCGATGGCCGCGGAGCGAGGGGGGCCACGGACCCCCAGGAGAGGAGGAGGAGGAGGAGCGGAGAAGAGGAGGAGGCTGCACCGCGTCCAGCACGGCCAGTGCAGCTACACCTTCATCCTGCCGGAGCTGGACGGCTGTCCGGAGGCGTCGGAGGCGGGCCAGGGTCAGGGGGGGCAGCGGGGGGGCGCCCGCGGCGCGGTGGTGCAGAGGGACTCGCCGCCGGCGGACGGAGAGTGGTCGGTGCTGAAGCTGAGGCGCCTGGAGAGCACCATGGAGAACAACACGCTGTGGCTGCAGAAGGTAAGGACCGCGGAACACCTCCTCCGACGTTGTCGCCATGGAGACGGGATGGGAGGCGGGCGGTAACGCCGCTACTGCGCACTGCGGTCGCGTCAAATCGTTCTGCCCATGAGCAAGAAGGATTCATTCATAACTCCTGCCTGGAGTGTAAGCGTACAGTGCATTATTAAAATAGCTTTAAACGAAATAATAAACAATATAAATACAGTAACTGCAGTTAATATCTGGTTTCATAACTAGCTGGTTATAAAATTAGTGAAAGAGTAAAATCATTATAAAATATAATAAATGTAGAAAGCAATGTAATAATGTGATTGTGTGTGTGTGTCAGTCTTAAGGTTCAATGTTCAAGGTTCAAGGTTCAAGGTGTTTTATTTGTCATTTCACCAGTAAAAGCCAGGTTTCACAGTGTAATGAAATTCTTACGTTGCCGACTGCCCTGGTGCCGACATACATAAATAAATAAGTATATGCACAAGAAAATAGAATAAAATAAAATTAAATAACAGAGCAGTGCAAAATATTGTCTGCTGTAGTGGGGAAGTGGTTTGCCCTGCCGCCTCAGAGACTCTTCTCCTCTTCCTCTTTTGTTCTTTTATTCTTTATTCACACCACGTCACACAAACCAACACTTATCTACACTCTATACATCTATAGACACACACAACCAGTGACTCGCACATTCCTGCTGCAGGGAGGACGTTTGTTCCTGAACTCTGTGAAATCAGTAACGACTCTAATGATGATGAATGAAGACTGTCTGCTGCTCATCCTGCAGGGAAATGTTTTCTTTTCCTCCGTCAGATTCATTTGATCCGAATCACCTGCTTAAGTTCGATATTAAAATCTGAGTCAGGATTTACACAATCTGAAAGGGACAAAAAAATTAATATTGAGAATGATATTAAGAGAAAATGTTTTCAAATTCAAAATGTATGTCTATATTTTGATCTTTAGACCAAAAGAGAAAATATACTTTAGCATAGTGTGGAATTTAAATAAAAAAAATAAAAACATTTCCTTTTGAAGCTAATAACTGAATAAAAAAATACACGTTTGAGGAGCAGCAGTTTGAAGTTTGGAAAAAAAAAAAAAGAAAAAGTTACCACCCACAGTGTTAAGCCTTCAGAGGAGATGCGGGTCAGATCTGGACACACACTGACCTTTGACCTTTCCCAGGGTCAAACGTCAACATTCAATCATCCCTAAAAGTCCTTTCCACAATTTCATTCTCAGCTCAAAATACCTTGAATATGACTGATAAGACGACGGTTCTATAATGAATGTTGACTCTTCTTAAAGAAACACATCTATGAAGTACAGTTCCGTGCATTTCAGTCTGAATCAATCCGCCCAAATCAACTCTGAGTGATTGAAGCAGCAGCGCGACCGACACTTATTTTACGCTGCAGAGTTCTGCAGAATCCAATCAATAAACCTTTGAAGCCTCGAAGGAGCATTTTCAAATTTTTTTTGACTGGGTTCATCAGTCAAATGAGCCTGGAATCAAAAAATTTAAGAAAATACATTAAACATTCAAATGAGGAGCACAAAGCATAGAAAGTTGTAAAATTGTGTTTTTTAGTTTCACTCTACAATTTTCACTCTAGAATTTTTCAAATATTTCAGATACTTTAATGTGGCGTAAATGTGAATTTTTGTTTTGGTATTTTTTTTAAGGTGTTTTATTTTTTATTATTATATTTATTTTTTGTTGAATTTTTTGTTTTGATATTGCAGTTTATTTTTTTATTCATTTTAAAAGCCTTTTTTTGGTAGATTAATCTTTTTTTGATATCCCAGTTTAATTTTTATTTGATATTTTTTTAATTTTTTGGTAGAGACTTCAGCAACATTTTTTTTTAGCTCATTTAGCAGTTGGGATGTTTTTACTTTTTACCTTTTTTAGTTATTTTGAACCATTTAAACTGTTTTAGTATCACAAACCCTTGTTTTTAAAAAAAATAACATTTCAGCTACTCTATCATTTTTGACAACTTTACTTCATTTAGCTGTTTTTAACCATTCGAGTTCTTTTCAGCTATTTTAGCTTTATCAAGTAGCTTTTTGGTGGATTTACCTGCTTTTCGAGATTTCAATCCGACTTTCCCAGAGTTTCTTTTCACATATGAAACACGTCAAAGGAAATGAATGTGCCCACGATGAATGAAAGTCTCTACATTCCTCGGAGACGTCTCTTTATTTGGATTTAAATGTGTAATCCTGTCTTTAGAAACTCCTCATTTGTCCAGTGAAAACTGCAGCACGTTCTGAACGCGAGGACCAGAGACTCACAAGGCCGAGGGGCTTTGATTCTAATACCTGGTTTGGTCCGCGGGCCTCATGTTTGACCCCCTCCCCCCCGCAGTCAGTCTTGCCGTCCCGCTGCCGCAACATGCCGGTTATATGGAACTTAACAGTTTGAGGTCAAATGTTCATTGACAATATCCCACAACTCCTGGAAAATATGGATTTTTTTTTACAATGAGAAAGGTCATAAATTGAAAAAATGCCTCAATTTGAGCCGAGTTACAGGCTTGTTTACGACGTCTGCATGGAGAAGGAGTTAAGAGAAAAAAAAAAAATGTTTTCATGGTTGTTTTCAGTTGCAGCAGCCAACCGGCTCACAAACACTCCATGCAGACGTGCATCTCCACAGACAGGAAAATCAAAACACGTGTTTTCATGTGGAGACTTTGCACACGGAGGTGTCGCTTTCATTTTAGTTAAGAGGCCGCGTGCGACCCAGACGGCTCCTAATTGGTGCAGAGCGGCGCACAAAAATTGCCACCTGAAAAAAGTTTTTCCGTCAGTTTGAGTGCAAAGAATTCTGAGAAAAACCTTTGAAATGTTCATTTAATGAAGTTTTTAAAGAGAAAAACTGTTTCAAATCCTCCCTGCTACTATAGAGCATCTTCCTCCTCCTGACATCCAGAGTATAGAGCATCTTCCTCCTCTAACATCAGATTATAGAGCATCTTCCTCGTCTAACATCAGATTATAGAGCATCTTCCTCCTCTAACATCAGATTATAAAGCATCTTCCTCCTCCTAACATCCAGATTATAGAGCATCTTCCTCCTCTAACATCAGATTATAGAGCATCTTCCTCTTCTAACATCAGATTATAGAGCATCTTCATCCTCCAACATCCAGATTATAGAGCATCTTCCTCCTCTAACATCCAGATTATAGAGCATCTTCCTCCTCTAACATCTAGATTATAGAGCATCTTCCTCCACTAACATGCAGATTATAGAGCATCTTCCTCTGCTAACAACTAGATTATAGAGCATCGTCCTCCTCTAACACCCGATTATAGAGCATCTTCCTCCTCTAACATCAGATTATAGAGCATCGTCCTCCTCTAACATCAGATTATAAAGCATCTCCCTCCTCTAACACCAGATTATAGAGCATATTCCTCCTCTAACATCAGATTATAGAGCATCTTCCACCTCTAACATCCAGATTATAGAGCATCTTCCTCCTCTAACATCCAGATTATAGAGCATCTTCCTCTTCTAACATCAGATTATAGAGCATCTTCCTCCTCCAACATCCAGATTATAGAGCATCTTCCTCCTCCAACATCCAGATTATAGAGCATCTTCCTCCTCTAACATCTAGATTATAGAGCATCTTCCTCCTCCAACATCTAGATTATAGATCATCTGCTCAGCTGTTCAGTTACAGACTCTGTGAATTTAATCCCCTGTTGGGAATAATCGAGATTTGATTATTGATATTTGGAGGCTGTGATGGAAATGTTTGGGATTACTTCCCCCACTGTGGTGTGTTTTATTGTTCTTCACAGAGGAGGGAGGGTGGAGTGTTAACACAGCTCATATGTAGTGTGTGTGTGTGTGTGTGTGTGTGTGTGTGTGTGTGTGTGTGTGTGTGTGTGTGTGTGTGTGTGTGTGTGTGTGTGTGTGTGTGTCATGTTAATACAGCCATCAAACTGCTGTTAAAAAAACAAAAAAAAACTTTAAAACCTCCACACAGAAACAGAAATCCATCATGCGACTGTTGTTTTTTTCCTCTTTTCTTTGATCAGAGTTTGTGGGATGAAAATGAAATGAGAAGTGACAGTGAATGAAGCTGGACCTATAAAAGCTCTAAAAGTAGAAATGAAAAACATGGACAGCAGGACTGCTGCAGGAAGTGGAATCACAGGGGAAGCTGCTGCGGTTTGGAGTGGGAGAAGTGCTGCATGCTTCCATGGGAATGATCCACGGAGACGGGCCTCGTTCAGACAAGCCAACATGTCAATAACAATAAAAAGACACGGCGACACGGCCCACGTCTATCGTCCACATCCGTATTTACAGTGGGAACTCTTAAAATCCTGAACTGAATAGAAAAGTTAATGGGGATAAAGAGAGAAGATAACATGGTAATCATAGAATAGAAGAGAAATAGTTTATCAATCCCAGAGGAAAATTCATTGAAATCATCACATAGATATCAATGATATATAACAATAAAATTATAAAATACTAATATTGTAAATAAAATACAACCGTCAAAGCAGTAAAGATTTGTAAAGGTATCTGACAATTGGATAAACTATCTTTCTCAAATTTTCATATACAGTATTATTATTAGTAATAATAATAATAATAATAATATATGACATAATATAGTAATAATAATAATAATACATTAAATTGAATAAAATAATCAAATACAGTAAAGTGTAGCTAAATAAAAGTTTATAAATATGAGTATTATTTTAATACAAGAGTTTACGTTTTTGTATTCATGTTAGATTGTATTAATAGTTTAACAGTTTTAAACTGAATATTTTGTATTCTCTGTTTAAAAATCATACAGATTTCCCATAATTGGAGAATTTTACAGGCAATTTCACTGCTACTTTGTCAGGTTTTAGACATAATATATTCAAATCTAAATTAAATTCAATCTAATCGAAAACTACCAGAAATACCAAACAGCATCAATCATAAAGGAAAGAGAAATTCACAAGGTTAAAGACATAAACTGTGACTACGTGTCGTCTCAGAACAAACCTATACAGTCTGTGTACGTGTGTGTGTGTCGAGCTTAATTTCTAATAATTTCTCTGTTATGAGCTGCAGCTGCTTTTTGTCCGACTGATTTTTTAAAAATCCCCGAGACATTTTAATGGTTCGCAAGTAAACCCAGATACTGAGATATGTTACACAAACAGGCCGTTTTCTTCTAATCAGCTGATCTGTTGCTCAACCAATGACCATAATTACACACACACACACACACACACACACACACACACACACACACACACACACACACACACACACACACACACACACACACACACACACACACACACACACACACACACACACACACACACACACACACACGCGCGCACACACACACACAAAGCCCGTTTCTGTTTCTCTCTTATATACATAAGAACATATTATCAGTCAACACAATATAACACAAAAGAAACACACACATACAGGTTGTTGTGCTTTCCAGGGACACTTCATCAACCTGTGTTCTTTCTCTTGAGACCAATTTTCCTCCGAACTATACCTGCGACAGGACCGACACTAAACTGAACCCAACACTGAACGTAACTTCAATCTATAGTCTGGAAATGAAGTACAAAGACAGGACAAAAAAAAAAAAGTGTGAATAAACCCAATGAATCAGTGAATTGACAGTGTTATTGTCTGTTTTCTGTAAAAGTGTCAACGTCCCTGATTGTGGTTTTATTTAAGTTAACACAAATCAAACAAATACAGCCTAATCTAATAGTATAAACTTGATAAAACATTGATTTATTCATCAATTTAACACAAATCAAACAAATACAGCTTAATCTAAAAGTATAAACTTGATAAAACATTGATTTATTCATCAATTTAACACAAATCAAACAAATACAGCTTAATCTAAAAGTATAAACTTGATAAAACATTGATTTATTCATCAATTTGCTTATTTATTAAAGGTGGATCATATTGAAGAAGAAACAAAAGAAAAAAAAGTGCTTCATCGGAACATTGTGCTGACTTCACCTCCAAAATAAATCAAATCAGCCTTTTCGACTTGGCTATTAGAAGCAATCAGCTTCCAACTCCAACATTTTTTTTTTTTTTTTTTATAGTTTGATTCCCCATCGGGGAAAGACGCTGAAAGTATGACGTAGGAGTGTGTGAATGTGACCGGCTGTGTAAGAGCAAGAGTTAGAGAATACCACTGGTGTAAAAGGGTAATATAAGTCAATTCTGTTCATCGTCACAATTAAGAACGAACCGTGATCGAATTGTAACGGCTGCACTGAAGCCAGATCCCAACCATGAAAAATGCTGCAGGCACACACACACGCACGCACGCACGCACGCACACACACACACACACACACACACACACACACACACCCACGCACGGCTTCTGTCTCTAATCAGCTGCCGTGATTCCCTTTGGATGCTGATTTTCTCCGGGTTCATTTGTCAATGAGCTTTTCCCAGAGAATCGCTGCTGTCAGCAGAACAGCCGGATCACAAACAAACCCACAGTCAGCAACTTTCCCACTCCGGCCCTGAGAGCCGCGGTCCACTCGCTCTTCGTACGCGTCCACATCGCGATGCACCGTCACGGCTTCTGTGTTGTATTCGGCTTCAGAACAGCAGGAGCGTGACGTAGTCGCGTGATGTCTGTCATGTTCACGCGATCGAAAGCAGCTTATTGCAGACGTTGTTGCCTGGAAAGTGTCGAGGCCACGTTGCCACGACCAAACAGGGTCCATTTTACATGACAGCAGAGGTCGGAGTCGCCTGAAAACGTAACTTTTAGAAGTCAAGGCGGAACTTTTTGAAAAACATTCAGACTCAGATTGGGTCCAAGAAAGTTAGAGGTACTTCTCTGATCGCTTCACAGCTTTGCCATAGATCCTAGCAAGGGTTTTATTCTGGGGGCTCGTTGACGTTTTATAGACCAGTCAAAGCTTCTGTCCCTCCTCTCGCTTCCGGTCGCCCCCCAAAGGGGTCCCACGCCTCAGGTTGAACACCCTTCGCCTTAAACCCAGAGCAAAATTGCTCTATTTAATCTCAAAATTGGATAAGGAAGCCCTTCTGGGATGGAGGACTATGTGTCCTTGCCAACACAGGTGGCCAAGTCAAACAGGGATATTACGTGATTTAATGGTGATTAAGAGAGGTACTCAGGGTGAAGGGGTCTTTTTTTTTGTTTTGTTTTTTGAAAGCTGGCAGCCAAATACGCGTCTTAGATGAGTGAAAATCAATCACCGTGTACACAAACGTACAAACCGAACGCGATCAAACACACACAAACACACTCCGCCTGCCAACTGTGGAGATGGACGCTGATATTTCATCACTGACGTCTTTTGGGGCGAAGGCCTGGTGTTGTTGGAGGAACACGGCACACTCGGCCTTCACCGAGCCCAACCGGCAATCGTGGCCCACGAGATCACCACTTATTGACTCTTTAATCGTCCAGATCTGCTGTGACCTGCGAGATCCCAGCCTAGCCCTCGCTGGCGAACAAAAGCCCGACGACCCCACGGAGGCAATAAAGCGAAATGTAACCCAGATGGTGTGCCGCCGAGGTGTCCGGTTGGTCAAGTCTCCACCGACGCCACATAAATCTTGCAGGGCTTTTATTTTCTGAGTAAACGTGGAGACGGCTGGTCGAAGGCCGAGCGGGCGGGTTGGACCGAGTCTCCCAAGTCCAAACACTTAGTCCTGCTGGGAAGCATAAATTCCTGTTCTCACATCCTACAAGTCTGCAGGACTTTCGTAGATGTGGCATCTTCGACAGGTATCGGACGTGTTTCCAGTGCAACACGGGTTAATCCCACACCTACACACACGCACACACACACACACACACATACAGAAGAAGTGTTTTGAGTTCTGCTGCGAGTACGCCGCTGCGTTGATAACTCGAGATGTTGCCCATCAAGCTGTCATCGGTGTCTGAGCTGCACAGGAAGAACCAGGGGCCGGCGGTTAACGGTCTGAAGAGCGCAGTCTAAAGTTCTGCCTGCCGTTGCATTTTGGCGTCTCCGAGTCCACTCGTGCTTCTTTAACAGCGAAGAATCTGCGTGTAAAGTCTGTCGCACGAACTTCAGAGTTCGAGGTACTTTATCTGTCGTGAGAAAAAAAATCGAAGGGACTAACCAGGTCCGCAACTTGGTCAAATCCAGAACCAAAACAAGCGTCGGCCGGGTTTAAAATGAACATGCATCTACTGAGCATGTGCAGAAGAACTATTTGCTACTGGCCGTGGTGTGTAAGCGACTCGGATTGTTACAAAATAAAATGTAACAAAACCCAAAATGCAACATAGGTCAACAATGCAAAAAGATTTAACAAGAATTTAAACAATCTTAATATGTTTAATGCTTATAGATTATTTTGTGCTGATGATTGGAGGAATAGATTACAGATTATAGACAATAGAAGATGATAAATAATCTGGGAAACAGCAACTATACATAAATACCATAAACTGTATAAAGATATACATATAAACAAAGAGTCAACACTTTTGGTGTTATTTTAAAGTGAAGCAGTTCAAGTCCAATCTATAAATCATTGTCTCATTTTAGACAGGGTCTAGTTTCATTATTGACCTGTTGTTACATTTTGGGTTTCATTTCATTTGTATTTGTTTTTTTTGTTTTTTAAATAAAGTTTCTGGCTCAGCACTTTTGTTACATTATCAACCAGCTATTATATTTGTTCTTTTTTATTACATTATATTATTATATCGGTCTCTAAAAGGGCCTAAAACACAATTGAGCTCTAACGCTGGATAAATTGCACAGAATCTGGTCAAATACCAGACGTAAAGGCCTAAATGCTAATTTACCTCAGTGTGCATCAAATCAAACAGTTTGTGTGTGACGGCTCAGACACAGTTCAGGAACAACAGGAACAAAAATGGTCGTTTCTCCATTTCCCGTTGAAGATTTGGGCCAAAGACAGTCGATCACAGTGTAAAAACCTGTTGCGGCTGATGACACTGTTGGGATTTACGATTGCGCAACGACAGACGGCCTGAGACTATCTTCTAAAACACGAGTGTCAGAAAATGACATTCAACGCTGCACAGAAGTGTGTGAAAATTCACGGCGGACGCCTCATCAAGTTGTCCCCCGTAAATGTCCCCGTGAGCAGCGAGTAAGGGTGACGCGCCGCTCCTCTCCATATTCGCAATTAAATCGTTGGAACGTGTAATAAAACATACGAAAGTCCAGTGAACCAGATCTCGACTCGTTTCCATGGAGATCCTGTGAAAACAAGGCGGTGCTGCAGTTTGACGAAGGACTGGCACTTTGCTTGAACCTCCGTCACTTTGATGGAAGTTTGAACACAGTAACAACAAACACACACACACACACATACACACACACACACACTCAGCCAACCACTCACTCATAATCACAGGGCCATCCAAACACAGTGGGGTGGGATTACCACCATTATTTTGCCATTACTCGGGGTCTCTCTGGGGGTTTTCTCATAAACATTCACAGCTTTCAAAAATGTCCTCACCTCTCTGATCCAAAGAAAATGTTGTGCCGAGTTGACAAGAGACAGAACACAAACACTTAATCACAAGTAAATATACTTTTGTAAGCTTTTTGGAGAGCAGACACAGAATATGTTTTGTTTTGCAGGTTGTTTTTTTTTGTGCGGGACGGCTGAGGTCAGGAGATAAATGGGTCAAAACCGTTTGCGGTGACGCGGCGTTTGCTTTGCCGCGATTGTATTTTTTTGTTTTCTTCGCACAGCTGACGCCAATGTTTGACTTTAAACGCACGATACGTCATTTTTAGTTTTAGTTTAGATTACAAAATGAAGAGGAAAAAAAAAGAAAAGAAAAAGAAATCAGGATGTTGTAGAGAAATGACAAGAGCGAACTGGCGGAATTAATCCTGTAATACCACTTCAGACCACAAGGGGGCGCAGTGTGAACGAAGAGGCGGGAACGCGAGACTCGACCGGACAGGACAGGAAATGTGACATTACTGAAATCTCAGTGCACCTTTAATGAGAGGGCTGAGTGTTTACTGCAGTCCAAACACTTCATGGACACTTTGGATTAACTGCCCTTCGCTTTGATGCCCCAGTCCCCTCCTTATTTAATCAACCCATCCATGTTGTTTTAGTGGGGGACTTCACTCCTCTTATGTTTCCAGTGCTTCAGTGCTCATCCTCACTGCTGCTTTTTCAGAGGCCTAGTCTAGGAAAAAGTTGATGTTTAAACTAAGAACAGAGAAAATGATGCAGTTTTAACATTGGGCCACTTGTAAGTGCTGTCGATTGTTTCTGTAATGAAATCTCAAAATACACGGTTCACATAGTCAATAGCCGGTACACAGACATTCGTACGGACGGATGAAGACGTTGGATCGTGATTGCGAAGACTTTAAACCACGGTCAACTATAAAACTAACAAGTCTCAGGAGAATATGGACGCAATAACATTGTTATAGTCCATCGACCCACGTCTTCTGAACATGAAGAAAATCGACTCTTTTAAGACGGGAAACTGTAAAGTTTTGAAAATACAAAGGCCTCATTTACACAACGATATTTCAGGGTGAGGGTCAGAGGGATGGATTGCTGAATCGATAGATGGATGGATAAATGTCACGTCAAGTTGGATTTCCTTGTTCATTTCTCCACTGGAGGGATTACATGCCAGGTTCTATTGGCACAGACGCCTCCCAGTATATTCTGCTTGACACACACCACAATATTGGGTATTCCTGGTAAATGGAGAGCTCACATACATCTGTCCCTCACTGTGCGCCGTTAGCGATCAACTTCCTGATGTGTTTTCTGCCGATATCAAGTCTACTTTTCCTCCGGCGATCGGGAACTTGCTCCCGTCTGGATGTTGGACTGGATGTCGCTATCTGTGCTGTACAGACTTGGAACCCCTCACGCCATTAATCAAACATCCTCCTACACTTCAGTATCTGCTGGGGTCCCGGCTTTGTCTAGCAGGGATCCAAAAGGGAAGTAGTAGTAATATGCAGAAAATGCTATGATCTCTGGGTTATCAGTAGTTTTTCTTTTTTTTTTTAGACTGGAGGGATTTTCAGTCTGAGTGGCTGGATGGTCGTACAGTTCAAGCAGTCTGCTCGGAGCAGAGTGAAACATTCCCGCTGTTGTTCCGAGAATTTATCCTCAAGACCGGACCAAAGGGATACAACTGAGACGGTGCACATCGTCAGCTAAGGCATGCTTGTTTTTACAGTTTAACACGCTCGGACCTTTTCAGCATCACAAATAAGCGACGCAGCTGAGGGTTCGGGATTCACACTGAGAAAAGAATTTCTGCCGGAGAATTCCACACTCCGCCGATTCACACTTATGAAACCTATAAATAGGCTCAACAACCGGAACGTTCTGACGTTTGTATCAAAGCGTGATGATTAATTAATACTCTGTATGTTGTGAACGGCAAACGTGGCTTTTAGACTTTCTTAATGTTGCAACGTGGAAATATTATCGGAAAGGTTTTTATTTATTTTGTATTAACAGACATAATGGTTTCATTTGTAAATATCTTTCTTTAACAATGTAGGTTGAAAATGATGGTAAAATATTTTCTTTTGAGTGTGACAGGACGGCACTAATCTATTTTACGGAATTTTATTGAAAATTGTTGAAATTTAAAAAAAATATATATTCTGTTCGGGGCAAAGTGTCCAAATGAAGAAAAAGGAGTCGTGCCTTTTTAGGAGTGCAACGTTTACAGGTGGGAATCACTCATAGATCAGTAATGGTAGTTGTGTGGCAGTGATTTACATTCTATAAGTAGATACTGAGAATTCAGTTTATTTCAGTTTTCAATGTTTCAACGCAAGTTTACACGACGACGGTGGTCTGAGCTGCTGAAAGCAAACGTTTTTTGAAAACGTTCCGTCTCCTTTGTCGTGTAAACGACAGAAAATTCAAATTTTCTGAAACGCTCACGCGCCGTGTAAATGGCAGAAACGCTGCTACTGCGACTTGTGGCCCAACGTCACTTCCGATATTTCAGCTGTGAAAACGGACAACCGTTGTCAAACGACGGAAATGCAAAACCTCGAAAGGCAAAAACCCGCGTAAAACGAGCATAATCGGCGTCGGTGTGACCTTTTGACGTATCCGAGTGCCGTCAGACGTCCTTCGAGGTTTCGCCGCCCGTCGCTTGCCTCCCAGCGTCTTCGCCCTCGTCTCTGCTTTGTTTCCGTGAGCCCGAGAGAGGAATCTCTCCCTTTGTCCCGCCGCTGCTCTTTCCCTCCGACCAGCCGGGTCAAAGCACTCGGGCCCAGTTTGGGGGAAGCCTGCTCCGAGTCTGAATTGCAAAGCAAACAGAAACTCCACTTCAGGCTCAATCTTAACTTTATGATAACACATAATTAATCGGCTGGAATCTGGTGGCGCAATCAAGTGTAGCCTTAACCCCGCGCCTCCAGGTAATTACACGTTAAGCACGCGGAATACGAAGCGGGGTTGTTTTAGTCAAGAGTTGCACCACATGAACAAACAGCTGGGAGGAAGTGTTTACAGCTCGTCTGGAGAGACGCTCTCTGTATATTGAATTGTGCGTATCGCAGGACGGCCGGTTTGTTGTTTGGCCCGTGGAAGTTTCCGTAATGGAAGCGTTCGTCTCGAAGGGGGAAACAACAAACAGATCAGAGAGGTTTCGGTGTCTGTGTCTCCCGTCTGGATGGACACAGTGGAACCTTCGACACGGGATTACGGGATTAGGCCACAAAAATACAAGGCTGTTTTTTCTTCAACCTAAAAGCACAAACGACAAGGGGGAGAGGATCAGATGGTAGAAACGGCACAGGCGACAGGTTAGAGTCCAGACGTGGTTTTAGGCGTCCAGCCGTCATTCCGACGGTCAATTTTCAGAAGAGATGGCTGAAAAAAATAGCGGACGTGTTGCCGAAAGCCTCTAACATATGAGTATAATGACCGTCACTATTCGCCACCGTCTAATTTTGCCTGAATTCGTCCCAATATAGCGAATTGTCGGCTCGGGGAACATAACGCACAGCTGACTTGCGGTGGTGTATTACGCCCAGTAATGGAGAGTAATAATTCTCTCCATTGATACTATGTGGTCTTTACCTTTTGAGGGCCGGCCTCCGATTGGCTCGTAATTCTCTGACTCATCCTGGTTGCTGAAGCAGAGAGAAGGATTTTAGTTTCCAAGATGCTGAGGAATTCTACCTGCAGAATCCACACAGAATCCATTAATCATATTGATCCATCTAATTTTTCACTTCCGAAATGAAATGAGAAAAGGAAATATATTACCCTTAAGTAGCATGGCTGGGATGAGTCATGTGATTGACGTATGTGTCAAGCTTTAGTTGCCTTTGATTGTGAATTTACGCGACAGTGGTGCTCGGAAAACGCCAGTGGAGTCATCCCTTATCATGACGAGTTCATTATTTGTAAAATCTCGAGGACTTAGGATGACTAGCGATGTATTTTTGCCCATAAAGGCACATCGTTCCTTTGGCAAAAGTAACAGTAGCTTAAAATCACTGCATGGGAAAGAACAAAAAGAGAAACTCTCCGCCTGTTCCTGATGCAAGCCTTCACAGGAAGTACTTCTATCTTTTCCAGGTACATTCTGAAGAGTTTATCAGAAAGTTAGTGTCTCATAGTTTGAGTGAATAAAAACACATGCTCATTTTAAGTTATTTAACCTTAATGTTCCTGGCTTGTGTGTTTTTAAGTAAACACAGGGCTGACGATGGAGATTTGATACGAAACAAGTGGAAATTAAAAAATGAGGGCAACATCTTACTAACGGATGACAAGTAGCTTTTTTTAACTGCATGCATGGAAGTATGTGAATTCTGGTTCATGTCTTAACTGTGTCAGAGTGGAAGCCTCTTTTTTTTCTCATCTCACTATCAGTATTCATCTTATTTAAAAAACACAAAGTGCACATAGATTAATCATAATTTCTGAGAATGACTGCGAAAGAATCGTGAAAGGTCAAGCAAAAAATCCTGATTCAACTTGAGTTTCATCCCGTCATGAAGGACTTTAGATACGTGGGCAGTGGGAGTAACAAACACTGCATCCAAACATACTCTGGCCTCAAGTGGCTGCAGTAATCTCATCAAGGAGGCTTTAGGGTTTGAATAAACAGAGTCAGCTTCCTCAGTAAGTTCATCTCTGTAACTGGAGCTGGCAGGTGTCCGGCCCCTCCAGGGAAACCATCCTTCCTGCTGGTTTATTGCTTTTCTTCAGCCCTGCGGCGGTTTGAGGAGCAGCTTCTTGTTGTTGTTGTGGACGTCCAGGTGAGGGTCCGTCTTGTTTACCGGCTGGGCTGTAATACAGTGAAAAACCTCAGACGACCACCAACACGTCCCCGAGTAAACAGAGAACGACGTCTCAGAGTTGGACAGAGTTGGACAGCTGCAACAAGGAGATACGAGATAACGTCTCACTGTATCGTCCACATCGCGGCCCGGGTCGTTTCACTCTCTTTGTGTGTGCGTGTGTGTGTGTGTGTGTGTGTGTGTGTGTGTGTGTGTGTGTGTGTGTGTGTGTGTGTGTGTGTGTGTGTGTGTGTGTGTGTGTGTGTGTGTGTGTGTGTGTGTGTGTGTTTGGTTGTGATGTGTGAGGCCAACCGAGGACTCGCTGAAGTTCTGGTAACACTCAGTCACAGCTGCTCCGTCTCACCGCGTCATAAAGTGCTGAAGTTCTGGTCAACGATAACCTTTCAGGCCCGCGTCTCGGTGGCAAAAAGTCTCTGCAGTCTAAATCTACAGCAGCGTCACTAACAGAGTTTCATGGTCACCTGTTTTTTGGTTTTTTTTTCTATCTTATAATACAACAGCGATCTTCAAAGCTTCTCATATTAATGCTGGGTTGCTAGGTGGAAGTAGGAATTATACGCGTTGCCTTTAAAAATGGTCTGTATGAAGTATAATTGAGCGTATATTGCGAGAGTTTTGTAATTCATGGCTTTCAAACTATTCACTCCTGATTTTCTGATGCTGTTGGACCTCAGTCAATATCTTGAAAATATTTATTTTTACTCATGCAAAAGTTGATCTGATCAGCAGACCAGATCTTTGACCATCAGATTGAAACTTACAGAAATGAGTGGAGTTGCATTTTTCCCCCCAAAATCACTATATAATGGGATCACTTTTGTCTTTTACTCATGACTTCTAATAACTGTAATTACTAACGTAACTAGTTACTGAGTAACGTTTCCTCCGGTGTTGATATGTCTGTCGTGTTGTCAGCTTTAGCATTAGCATTAGCACAGTCGTCAGCACCGTCTATTGACTGATTCACTCATTAAGGTCATCTGGAGTTACGTCAGTCAGTGGGAGGAAGATGCTCTATAATCTGTGCGTTAGCTGGAGTAACGACGTAATTAGGCTCCGCCTCCAGGAAACTGGATTTTACGGTTTTACGGTAACAGATAAAACTTATCTGTTACCGTAAGAACAGAACATTGTCGTGTTTAATTTCCCACTGCAGCTGCCTGTGTGTGTGTGTGTGTGTGTGTGGGGGGGGGGGGGGGGGGGGTATGGGGGGGGGGGGGGTATGGGGGTGTTAGGTTTGAGGCAGCGAGCCAAATTGTGAGACATCAGAAGACAAATAGTGAGGAGGGAGAGACTGTAAGTGAGATTTATCTTCTCTTCAAAAGGCCACCAAATCTGTTGGTGAGGCAGACTGGCTTTTATCAGCTACTCCTCCTCAGTGTGTGTGTGTGTGTGTGTGTGTGTGTGTGTGTGTGTGTGTGTGTGTGTGTGTGTGTGTGTGTGTGTGTGTGTGTGTGTGTGTGTGTGTGTGTGTGTTCCTTGGTTTTGTTTCCAGATCCCAGTTTAAAGGCTCATTTGTCAGCTGTGAGTTGGCATTGTGGGGGGATTCAGTTGCCATGGAAGTGGACAAGCCGAGGGCGAAGGGAGGACAGACGGATGGAGGGGTAGACGAGATGAAGAGGAGGAGGAAGAAGAGCGGGAGGGGGGTGGGGTGTATAACAACAGACTGGAGGAGGGAGAGGAGGACAGAATCAGCACAGCTCGAGGTTGTCAGACGTGCGGCGGACGACAATAAAGATGTCGGGACGGGATTTGGAAAAGGGAGAGCTGATGAAAGTGAGGAGGTGAGAGCGATGGAGGGAGGGAGAGATGGAGGAGGAGAAGAGGGAGAGATTTCCCAGTGGCCCGGAGCCAGTCCGACCACAACCACGCCGAGCTTTCTTGGAAGCTCTCAAACCACTGACCCCCAGTGAGGACGCTGTCGTCACAAGATCCCGTGTCCGTCTCTGATTCCTATGAGGCGTTCAAAAAGAACTGAGAAAATATAGGACAAGTCAACAAATGTAAAGTACTGTTTAATAGCCTGTGTTACCGTGCACCCAGTGTAACGTGCTCCATATTCTGTCATAATGAGAAACAATGAAACTTCCATTTATGATCATGTGATTTATAACGTAAAAAAAAAAAAAAATCAGATACCTTTAAAACATTTTTTATAAAGCTCACCACTTGAGAAAATATGGAGGCCAGGAAGGATGAGATTAAAAGTAGCTGTGTTCCCTTAGAGGACAGTTTAGGTTTTTTTTTTTTTTTTTTTTCAGGAATTGGCAAAGGAAATGCAGGTTTTTGTTTTTGGTTCTGTTACTCCAACTTCAGCAGCTTTGTGTACATCATGTACAGAGTTAGGCAAAATGAGTTTAACCTCACTAAACCCTTTGGTCTTCCTCCCCTTGTTTTTTCTTTTTTATTTGTTGTTGCATTTTGTATTTGATGGACCCGAAAAACTATTATTATTATTATTACAACAACTACTACTACTACTACTATCACTAGCAAAGGAAAAGCAAAAGCACCAGCAGATTGTTTTTTCCTGCCCGAATCAATAATTTTGTATTATTTCATAATACAACACCACAAGGTGAACGCATACAGAACATAACTGACCTAAACTAAACAAAACACTAATAAAAAAAATTACATTAACAAAAAATAAAGAAATAAAATAATAAAAGGTAAAATAAAAAAACATAAATAATAATAATTAATTAATCAGTCAATAATAAGAAAAATACCCCCCAAAAAACCTCCAACAACCAACAAGTGTCAATCCTTTCCATTTAATCAGGTGGTAAAAGGCGTGTATGTGTTATTATTTTACGTGTCTAACGTTGAAACGCATTAAAAAATAATAATCTCTGGAATATCGTGACGTAAATTTCACACTCACTCTCCCCACTGTGTCAATCCTCTATTCTCTCAGTGATCACAGCAGATGAAACTGAATGTTGTTGAACCCAAACCGTGTCAGTTTGAACGTCTCTTCCTGCGCCGCTGAGGAGAAACATTCACAACCGCAATCCTCTTTTCTTCCCCAAAACTCATTCCGTCCACTCCGTCCATCACCCAGTTAATGAATCCGTCATCCGGTGGCGTCCGTCCAGCGCCATCTGCTGCGTGACGGCTCATTAATATAAAACACCGCCACTTTATTTGTTGTGGTAGTGAATGGATTGGGACCTGCAGGTGACGTTACGGCCTCGTCTGTCAGCGCGGGCCGGGGCGAGTGCGTGAGCTCTGGACGAGCGGGAGCTGAAACCACCACGGCTGCACTTTGTTTATGTGTCTTGCACCTTTCCACAGCCTCTCCGATCCGATTCTGCGCCTCGGACTTCATCCGCGATCCAATCGAACTCTTTCTCGTGTTTGTGTTCTTTGACGAGTTTTGAAATCTTCTATTATTTTGCGGAGGAACACTTGTCTCCTGCGGGACTTTTCCCCTCGCGCAGACGGACGGACGGCAGGATATTTTATCGTCGACGGCTTTAGACCCCCGTTCACATGACAAGCTCTTCAAATGAAAATATTTTCAAAAAAAATTTGCTGCATTTTAGTCGGTTTACATGAAAGCGGTGCGCAAGGTCGCGAAGAATAAACCACTTTTCCAAAACGCTCAAGCTTCGTCGTCGTGGAAACGGTGCTACACCACAGCCATAATAAATAGTTCTTCTGCACATGCTCAGTAGGTGGATAATGATAACAATGGTAGCCTCCGGGGTGTCGTGACGACCAGTTGATATTCTCCCGGGACTTCATAGTTTTATTGTTGAGAGTCGCTACAATAGAAATTCCAACTTTATTGTCTGTTCATACAAAAGTCTGTATTAAGTCTGTGTGTGTGTGTGGTTTCCTCACAAAAACAAACAACAGCGCCCACTTATGGCCCAACACGGTAACTGCACAGTTTTCAGCCTTTCCGCCCTTTTCGTTTTCAAAACGTTGCCGTATAAACACAAAACTTTTCAGAAACAACATTTCTTCACTAAAATTAGCGTAGCTAGTCCCTTCATTGATTTCGTAAAATGTGTCTTGTCTTGTCGTCTGAACGTTGCTTTATTGTTAAAAGAGCAGAAAACGTCAGGAAGTCGTGGTCACACACACACACACACACACACACACACACACACACACACACACACACACACACACACACACACACACACACACACACACACACACACACACACACACACACACACACACACCTCTGTGTTGATTCAGCCCATCTGGTCCTGATTGTGGTGAGAGGATTGAGATATTTGTCGCGGCCGGTCTGGTGACCCGGCGCTTTAACTGAGACGTACGTGGTCAATGGATTTACTCACGTCCTCTCACTTACTTATTCATCCTCACACACACACGCACACGCACACACACACACACGCACACACACACACACACACACACACACACACACACACACACACACACACACACACACACACACACACACACACACACACACACACACACACACACACACACACACACACACACACACACACTCACACTCACACAGACACATGTAGTTGTGATAAACTGGATGTTAAACACGCAGGAAGCTTTTCTTTCCTCTTGTTTTCTTTTCTTTCAATTTTGTTCCCTTTTCTTATCCGTCCCCGTCACTTGAATGTTTATTTTACAGACTTCGTGGTGAGTGTTTCTGGCTGTGATGAGAATTTAAAGGCTTCGCAGGCTGGAGGTTCTTCACGGCGTGTGGCGGCGGCGGCGGGGTCGGGTTGTAGGGTTGTAGGGTTGTAGGGTTCGAGGCGACGGCGAGGGTTCAGAGTTTATATTTCAGGTCTGGGTTTCATCCTAACACTTTTCACGGAAATTTGCACGTCAGGCTCCTTTGTTGCATCGGTCCACTCAGTATCTGCTGAAAGACATTTGACGAAGACTTCAGAGGGGCCGCAGATCGTCAGGTGGAAAGAAAAGACGATCACGGTTCATTCTGTGTAAGATCGGATCGCCAACGGGCACAACCAGAATAACGCAGCATATTACAGCATTGTGGAGTGTTGACTGAAGCAGTCGGCAGTCACATGTGACTCATGTGCTCATTTTTGGGCACAAATATCTCCTTAAACACAGTATTTCTTTCCCACATTCAGATTTGTCAGGTTCCTGTTGGTCGGAGAGAAAACTTGAATCAGCCAATCAAGAAAGGAACAAATAAAGAAAACGTACCAGGGGCACGAGCGTTCGGTTGCGTAACGAAAGATTGTCTGCGGCAGACGTAATATTGCCAAAAGTATATCACTTCCGGGGCTAAAATCAAAAAAAGCATCATGCAGACTATTCAAGATCCATAAAGACCTGGATGATCCAGTCTGACTGGATCCAGACCTTGACCCGGGAGAATCCCTTCCAGGATGAATTAGAGCAGAGGCTGCAGGCCAGGCCTTTGAGTGTCGGACCTCATAAAGGGTCAAAGACTCTCCAAAACACACCCTTAAACCTCATCATATGAAATCCTCTGGATTAAGAACGAGATGCCACTCAAGTGCATGTGCATGCGAAGGCAGGCGAACATACACTTTTGGCAATATCGTGGTATAGCTGGTTTTCTTCCTGGGTTGTAGTTGTTGATTGCTTCAGATTCTTTTTTACCTTCAGTTTGAACCCGACTGTTCAGACGAAGGTCAAGTCACGCTTGGAAATGTTGACTTGGGGTCAATATTTCTTCTGTATCCGACCAAGAAAGCTCAAAATGATAAAAAAAAAAAATTTGATTTAAAGTTTCATACCAACTGAATAAACTTTCCCCGCTCCCAAAGTCCAATTCAGCCGAGATCTGCTCGAATGATTAGATCTGCCGTGTGAGGTACCTGCAGGGTTTAATATAGACCGATTGTCTTCCAGGTACAATATACGACGGAGGATCTCTTCCTGAAATCTCCAAACACATCAAACAGAGACAGGGACTTTGCTCGGGAGCAGAATCTGGTGCCGAGCTTGACTTTGTGTAATTCAGGATGTGTTTGTGTTTGTCGACGTCCTGTGGGAACCAGATTCCAAATAGCATGACTAACTAGGGTCCTTTTCCGCCCGTTTCCCACTCCTACCTCTTTCACAAGTTCACTTTTCCCATAAAAAGTCAGTTTGCAGCTCCTGAGTTTAAAAAGAAACAAAAAAAAAAAAAAACTGCATCTGTTCTTGATTTAATTTTCGAGTTTTTAATCTAAAAAACACGGCCTGGACAATGAAGTGACTCCATAAAAAAAAAAAAAACACATTGTAATGAAATTTGACACTTATGGACAATTAGATTTGAGACGTTTTAGCATCTTTAGTTTGACCGATAACAGAAAGTAGCAGCGAAGCCAGGACCTGATTGAAGCCCAGATTAGTATCTGACTGGGAAGAAAAAAAAAATCATGTCCTCGGAAAGTTGCAGACCTCGTCGTCACACTCTCAGTCAAAAGCATTTTACACAGTGGTGCTCACCCTCGTCCCTCTCGGGGGCTTTTAAAAAATTTTTTTTTTAAGGCTGTGACAGGTTTTCTGCAGACGGCCAGAATAAACACAAAGTGCTTTGATAAAAAAAAAAAAGAGAGAGAGAGAGAGAGAGGCTAAAGCGAATGCGGCGTCCCCTGGAGATTTTTCCATTGCACTCTTTGCGTGGTACCAAAACAAGCAACTGTGAGGTCCGTGAAGGATTTAAAGGACCCGAGTGACCCTGACGTCCTACTGATGGACACAACAGAGACGCTTCGGGCTGCTATGTTTAAACGCGCAACAATAAATCACTTCATAATAAAGCGATGGGCCGGACCCCCCCAGAGGGTCACGTACAACAGGTTTTAGATGTGTGATCAAGAACATATGATCAAGATTGGAATTTATCGTAAGTGTAAAAGAAATTCATCGAAATGAACAAATACGCTTTAGTTTACATTCCAAACAGTCACAACAGGTGTAGACTGGATATCAAGACTTCAAGTTTACAGACCTGCTTTTAATTCATCAGAGATGTGTTTGATTTTTCAATCAAGAGCAGAAAATGCCCCATGCTTTTATTTTGAAGGCCTCTCCACTATTTTGAGCCAGATGTCTGGGAGGAAAGAAAAGAGGTTAAAAAAATATATTTTAATTCACCCGTGTGCTCATTTTCGGGCTTTTTCCAGTGAAAACGCTCAAATTCAAAATGCAACTTTCTGAAAATGCTGCTAGTACACGCGCCCTACGGCCGTAGCAAATAATTGTTCTGCACGTGCTCAGTAGATGTTTATCTCGCTAGTGTCGTGACTCCCCGTTTACATTCTGCTGGGATTTGGTACTTTTATAGTTGATAATGACCGTGATAATAATCCAACTTGGTCGTTGGTCTATTTGAATGTGTTCTGGTCAAAGTTAATGTTTATGCGCTTGTGTGTGTGTGTGTGTGTGTGTGTGTGTGTGTGGTTTCATTATAAAAACAAACAACAGCGCCCTCTGCTGGCCCGGCATGCAAACTACATAGTTTTTAATACATTGCCATGTAGACGTGAACATGTTTCTGAAATGAAACTGGAGTCGGTCCAGCGAACATTAACAGACTGGAGTGTTAATGTGTGTGTGAATGGGTGAATGTGATTAACAGTGTGAAGAGCTTTTGGGGAAAACTTGTGCAGAGTAAGTGAAATCCATTCACCATTTAAAAGTCACATTTGCTGCACCACATTGGTATGGTAGAGAAGAAACACACATTGTATGAGGATGAAAACAGTGTTTATCGTGTTCATTCACCAGTGAGTAAACCAGATTATCATCTGACACGAGGACAGGAATGTCTCCAGACGTGTGCGGTCGGCAGGAGAGCGGCAGATTAACCTGGAACGGAGCGACTCTGATGGTTTCAGCCTTTCATCAGGGCTTTGTCACAGTTTTGGCTCATCAACGAAAGAAACAAGAAGAAGTGGTGAAATCGAAACCGGTGACGAAAGATGCAATCAAGAAAAACGAAACAGCAAGTCGTCAATTCAGAGGGTCATGAAGGATTTATCGGGAAAAAACGCGAGGCCAGGTTCAATATAGAGCACGATTGCAGTTAAAAGATGTAAAAGTACAAAAATGTGCTTAAAAGCGGCTGCAGTGAGAGAAACATGGCGCCGACGAGTGAAACAACATGAAGCTGCAGCGAACAGCAGAGAACAGCTCGTGACTTTATTTTAGTCTTTCCTCACGCAATTAAATAATCATTTACTGTGCAATTAAGAAAATAAAAAGAAATTATACAATACTGAAGTGACCTCCAAGTAATCCTTTAATAACTTTCCTTTTTTTTTTTATATATTATTATTGGAACTCTATTTTCTATTATGTGCAATAAATTGAGATGCAATGGACCTTATTGCATGTCAGCATTTCGTACAAGTAACGTTGTGTATTTAAAAATAATCTTGGTGGACGAATTAATCTATTATCAGGTTTTTTTCTATATGTTTATGCAACAGAATCAAATCGATTCAGGTTTTTGTTATTGTGTGTACTTTCACCACGAGAGTAGTAATAACTTTAGCGTTAGCTGGAGGAAGATCCTCTATAATCTGGATGTTAGCTCTTCTTCTAACACACACACACACACACACACACACACACACACACACACACACACACACACACACACACACACACACACACACACACACACACACACACCGTGCAGTCCATAGAACATCTGGACGCTCACATCCTGATGGACACGCTGTCAAAATAAAACACACACGCCTAAAGACTCACAGAATAAACTCTCCGTGTCAAAATACTGCGGATGTTGTTGAAAAGTGACGCCCGAAGAGGAAACTAATGAAGAAACATGGAGGTGGAGGAGCGTCGGAGCCTTCGTACGTCGCTGTGTGAAACGTTGACGAGAGTCGGTGAGAAACATTTGGATTTATTGCTTTTGTGAGTGAAGTCAGATTTAGAAACACGTCATGAAAATATGTTGGACAGAGTAAAACCGGCCAAAATGACACCGCATTTAACAACTTAATGTCCAAATGGAATCTCTCAACAGGTTGAATTTCTCCTGGACGTCCTTGAAAATCTTTTAATTGAACGTGTTTGCAAGAGGAATTTGACACGTAACTGGAGGAGGAAGTGGAACTTTCTGTTTGCAGGTTATGAACCGCTGAGTTCCCGTTTTACACAACAACGCTTCAACTGTTTCATCGTTTTTGCACTTTAATTTCAGGAAAGTTTCATGTTTACATGAAAATTGTTGTTTTCCTGTATGACCACTAGTGGGTGCGGTTTGTTTGCGTATTGAAACCACACACACAATCAAACAATTGCGAGCACACGGATGAACAGGCGACCAAGTTGGATTTTTATCACGTTGACTGTCAAAATAAAAGCACCAAGTCCCAGGAGAATATGAACTGGGAGTCACGACCCTCTGGAGGTAAACGTTGTTGTTGTTGTTGTCCATCTACTGAGCATGTGCAGAAGAACTATTTACTACTGCAGTAGCAGCATTTCTCCGACAGTTTTCAAAAGTTTCCACCTTCAGAGCAGTTTTGAAAAAAGCACAGTTGTCATGTAAACGAGCCTTAAAGATCTGTGGGTTTTCTTTAATGTTTCTATCATTAGAGATAAAACTGATCAAAACGATCATTATAGTCGGTTTGTGTTTGAGGCATCGACGGTTGGTTTTCCTCGTCAAGTTCACGGAAAAGTTTTGCAAAATTAAAATAAAAACAAAAAAAACTTTTAGTGGAGGCAAACAGGTTAAACGCTGACGATTCCCTTCACTCTGTGCACTTGTTACCCCAGATCTGTATCGCTGCTACTGGCCTGTTATCGGGGCTGTTTGGTGATATATAACCCCCCCCCCCCCCCACACACACACACACGTTCCCCCCTGTGAAGTCACCCAGAGGGGGCAGATCACAGCGAAGCCAACATGTGGTTTGAGTTACCGTCTCAGGAACGAGCGCTTCGTACGTGAGGCTGCTCAGATCTGCTGCACGCTGTAATTGTTCCTGCACTCGGACACAGCTAATTGTGTTTGTGTGTGTGTGTGTGTGTGTGTGTGTGTGTGTGTGTGTGTGTGTACGTGCGCACAGGATGTGAGGGTCAATTAAAAAGTCGGCATACTGAGAAACAAATACTAAGAAACAAACCACAAAAAAAAGAAGAACTGATTCACTCTTTTTAAAACTCATTGGTTTGTATGTAAGGATTTTCCCACAACTTTTCGCAAAATCGACTCACCCGAATTGCATGAAATGTTCAGGGATGATTTAGCATCATATAGATAACAATCGATTAGATTTTGCCATGTTAACGACTAACTGTTTCCGAATAAATCCCCCAAAACTGTGGGGAAAAAACGCACACATACACGTATAGAACAACACTATAAACGTTAATAATGGGAGTACACACACATTTGTGTGGAACGTGTTGGGTTGGATCTCTGTGTTTCTGTTGTCTGTCTCTGCTGGTCGGACGTCGCAGCGTCCATGTGGAGTTTTTTTTTTTTTAATCTGTGCAGAAGATTTTTTTTTAAATGTCGTTCCACTTTCTCCCCGTTTGATCATTTCATGAACGTCACAACACGGGACGGTTTTTCCACCTCTTTGTTCCAGGTCTGTTTCTGGCACTGGGGCCCCCCGAAGGCCCCCGGAGGCCCCCGGAGCCCCTCTGATGTACGATAACGTGTCGGTCGACTGTTTCTGCCCGAACAGAGCGACGTCTGTTTGAAGTGGAGCTGAACTGAGGAAAATCCGCTGCTTTTACTTTGATTTGTGAGGCGAAAACGAGTCACAGCTCAAATCTGATTGGATTCATACAAAAGTCTTTTGACCCTTTTAATCTTCTGTTGGTTTGTTTTCAGGACCTGCTCTGAGATCACAATGATCAAAACATGAAGCTCTGAGCTGATGCTGTTTCCCCAAATATCCAATTAGTAATATAATTTTATTTGTTGATTTTTAACTTGTTTTTTTACTTATTTCTTCACTTTTATTTATCTTAATTTAGATTATTAGTATTATTATTATTATTAAAAAATTCTAATGAGATATTTGCTTTGAAATTCTTTTTTTATTTGAATTTAATTTCACTCTAAATTTGGGAAGGGGGTTTATTTTTTTCCTCCTTTATAATTTTTTTTAATTTTCTAAATTATTTTTAATTTTTTATTTTGTTGCAAAAAATAGATTTATTGTCAATTTTATTTTTTTATTTCCACTCAACTTGAAATAAAACCTAACCCTAACCCTATATTTTTTATTTTGTTGTAAAAAATAGATTTATTGTCAATTTTATTTTTTAAATTTCAACTCAACTTAACAGCAACTTTATTTAAAAAGCGCTTTAAGCAGCCGTAGCTGAGAAAAAGTGCTGTACATTGAAATGAAAATACAAGAGGCAAAATAAAAACATTAAAACAATAAAAACAATTAAAAAAAAGTTAAAGCAATAAAAACAATCAGATGGTAAAACAATAAAGAAAACATCAAAAGTTCAAACAAAAAAAACCAAGGCACTAAAACCAGAGCAGAGTCTCGCGCTGAGGTAAAAGCCAAAGAATAAAAATGGGTTTTAAGACGAGTTTTAAAAAAACAACGAACAATTATAGTTTAGTTGAATTGAACGTAGCTGAATCTCGTGCTTTGTGCCTCGATCTGGTCCAGTTTTGGCCCGACGTGATCCGATGTGGTGTAACGAGCTGAACTCTGCCTCGTGGGTAACTGCCCGTCCCCCGGGGGCGCCGGGTGTTTGTTGGTGCAGCGGTATATTTACCAGCCGGCTGCGCTGCCCAGTGACGTCCGGGCTGACGGCTTATTTATTTGTGGGGGTCTGAAGGTTCGCGGCGTGGCAGTGCGAGCGGGCATCCTCTGATATTCCCAGAGATATAAAGACCTGCCGTCTTTATACCGCCGGACCCTCCGGACATGTTTCATTAGACTTGTTTGATTTGGTGCGCTTCGGGGACTGAGTGGGTGGTTTCACTGCTCACGTTACAGAAAAGCCACCGTCGCGGCTCTGGAAAGACTCAAACAAACTCGCTCTAATTTTACAAACAAGCGGGGAAGTCATTGATCTCCCGGAGCTTTGTTCCCACATTTAAAAACCAGGAGCAAACTGTGGAAGCTGATCTCGTACGAGGACGTACTGAAGTCTGTTTACTTTCATGGATATTGAATAGTCAGCAGGTTTCTAGATGTTAAACAGTTCATGCCAGAAGTTTAATGTATAATGTTATTCCCTTTGTAGCAAAACATCTGTGCCGTTTATATTTATTGAATATTATCATGCTGAGAGACATTTCCTCACTTCAATTGTGGACTTTATTAAAATATAGTGTCTCTCTCTCCAATATTGCTGTTTGCAGTTTAAAATGTGGTCTTTTTATTTTGCTGAGTCTTCAATATGTCTGATAACATCAACACGTCTAACTCCACATGCTTGTACTTGTACTAACATACTAACTCCTATAGAGAACATGTAGACTCCAGGCAGGACTCGAACCTGGGATATTATATATAAGAGTGTGAAGCAAAAGTACAAACCACCACTGCACCACTGTGTGACCCTATAATAAACACACTTTATGCGATTTTTGGTTTAAAACCTTTACAACATGGTCACAACTTGATATTTTGCACATTTATAATGAAGCAGTAAAATAACAACTGAAAGTTCCACCTGCGACATCTGAAGAAAGCCTTGTGTTCCAGAAAGTCACGACTAGAAGTTTCGCTCCTCTTCCTCTCGTGTCCAATCAAAATGACGTTGTTGGTTTTTTTTTCGACCTGCAGCTGGAGAACTTCATGCAGAGGAGCGCGAGGCGCGACGTCGCCAGCCTGCAGTCGCATGCGGTTCACAACCAGACGGCCGCCATGCTGGAGATCGGAACCAACCTCCTCACGCACACGGCGGAGCAGACGCGCAAACTCAACGTGGTCGAAGCGAAGGTGAGGAGGAGGAGCGTCGCTCTCCGTCCGTCGCTGCAAATGGTCGCTTACGATCGTTCGTCTTTCCCCCCTCCGTTGCCGCCGCCAGGTGCTGAACCACACCTCTCGAATCGAGATCCAGCTTCTGGAGAATTCCTTGTCCACCAACAAGCTGGAAAAGGAGCTGCTGCTGCAAACCTCCGAGATCAACCAGCTCCGAGACAAGAACAGGTGGGACCTCCACCTGCGAGGATTTCATCTGCTCATTTCTCACTCGCAGTCGTTTTCCACCTTGGACGTGATCTGCGAGTTCACTCAGAAAAAGCTTGAGAAGCACTGGCCTCATGAACTGTATAAAAATACGACTGTTTTGGAACTTAAAGTTGGTTTGAAAGTCGATTCAAACACTTTTTGGTTATTTTACGAAGTTAAAATGTAATCCAACACAATGACTCCATGGAATGTTGTTTCTACGCCGACGACATAGTTCTATTCTTCATTCTTTTATTCTCTCCACCTTCATTTTAGTGACCGGTTTCTGTAATCTTATGATCCCCTGACTCGAAATTACGAAGGAGAAACGTCAAGACGCTTATCAGTGGGAATGTTTGAAACAGAATCCTTACAGATGGTGGAGGTTCGTCCACAGCTGCTTTAAGCCAGGAAACACCAATATTTGGAATCTCAACGTTTTCGCCATATTTCATCATAAAGTGCAGCGGAAACATGAGACATTATCAGAGAAATGATCTCACAGGTTGTGTGCTTACAGGAACAGATATTATATAACGCCTACATTTTGTGAGGTCAGTGTGGTAGCCACTCTATTTTGTAAGAGTTTCAGAGGAAATTCTCAATGTGACCACTAGATGTCTCTATGTGACAGCAGAAAGCTGATACTGTACCTCAGAAAGACGTCTTTTACCACTGAATTTGACTGACGGAGCAAGAGAAATGTCTCCACAAAGAAAAATCTCCACAGCAGAATTTAAAGTTGAAATAGACAACAAAAAGAGAGTGTGTTTTAAAGGGACGGGAGAAAAGAGGTGTAAAATATGTCCATGGAGGAAAGTTCTGTAAACTGACATTATCAGGACTTGGTCTTCTTGTTTATTGGCTTATTGTTTGTGTCTACAAGGCAGTATAAAGAGAGAAAGCAGTGTGTGTGCCTATAACGCCACCCTTTTATTATCATTTCATTTTATCTCTGTAAGAGCAACAGGGGACTTTTGGTACATTTTGCTCAGAATAACCTCCCGTTGTACCGGCTCTTTAATAGGAATGACTTCTTATAACAAACATCACCCACACACACTATTTCAGCTGCGTATCTTTGCGATTTTTGGAGTCTAAACTGCTAATTGTGTCCACTGTGTAAAGCAAACTAATGACACATGGATGCCTAACACAGCGGGTAAAAACATACTTAAATATACACACACACACACACACACACACACACACACACTAACCACAGGCCGTCGCGGATCAGCGGCTCCCCATCAGTCTGCATCACGCTAACGAAGGGTTCCTCGTTCAGGCGCAGGCCGGCATGTTGAAGCGATCTCCACCGGGAGCTGATGATGTGTTTCTGCTCCTAATGTGACCAAAAGGCCCACCTGCCAATGAAAAGTGACATCGCTCATTTGTTGGAAACGTGATACAGAAAGATGGAGGGAAAAAACCCCCCTCTCATCTGAGTTCCTTCGGGCTCCAAATCAACATGAACCAGACATGTGATCTCACAGGTATCAGGAAATTCTGATGCTCTGTACAGTTCCATCGATATTTTGTTTCTGCTTTTAGGACATATGGAGGTCTTACAGTAGTTTGACATAGTAGCTGGTGTGAAGATTTTTTTTTAAAAAGAGTGAAGCCAAAAGTATTCTGGCTTTAAATGAAAACGAAAGTGAAGAAATAAACCACATTTGGCTGATCTGTGGAGTGACTATTGACCTTATTCCGGAAGTTTGCGTGGGCGCCGCCATGCGCGTAATCACACTTCCGGTTTAGCCCCGCGCTACTTGATTTGCGATACCAGTCTCTTGAATTGTTTCCAATTTTAAGGTACTTTTAAGCTAGTTTAAAGCTATCAGAGATGGCCGGGGTTAATTGCGCAGTGCGTGGTTGTCACAATAGCTGGATAAAAAGGAAGCTAACTCTGTCGCAGCTTTGTTTTGAGCACCAAAAGAAGAGGTCTGAGTGTTGTGGTCCTGTGTTTACCCTGCACCGCCCCCCTACCAAGGACGAGGATCGGCGAGCTTGGCTGAAGGCGCTGAATTTAAAGAATCCGCCGGTTACCTTTCGTCTGCTCTTTTCACTTTGTGGATGGTAAACCTCCACCTGAACATCCTTACCCAGAGAAATGGTTGGGCTACGTCGCTCCTCTGAAGAAACCTCGTCGGGTGCTTGTGAGACCATCAAGTAAGTTGATATCGACTTTAAACAAGCCGTTTGACGAGGCCTGATCTCCAATCAAAAACAATAACGTTATGTTAAGTTACTATGTGATGTGTTTTATGTAACATGTTGTTAAACCATGAAAACCAGAGGTGGGCAGTACACTGTTAGCTAGCTACATTCACACTAGCTCGCTGCAGTTAACTTGAGCAACATTTTCATAAACTTGTACGTTTATGAGTCATTTTCTGACACCCTAAAGTAATACACCTGTAATGCATTTGAATACTTTTTGTTAATAAGCTTTATTTTCACAATATAAAACCACTTCTGTGTCTTGCACTGCTTCCAAAATGATTGTTTTTCTTGCTTTGGTGGTGGTATCACAGTGAGTAATCCCGACTATTGTTTTGTAATAACGTTACTCTTAAGTATACATTTTTATACTCTACCCTATCCACCTCTGGTAAAAAAATCAATCAAAAAATGTTGTATAATTTCTTAAAAACTAATTGAATTTGTCTGTGTCTTAAGCTGCATCTGCCACCTGTGCTGTGGAAGACGATACCCATGAAGAAGAAACACCTTCACTTCCTCCTGACCACCACTATACAGCTACTGGGCCAATATTAGACCAGCCACTTAAATGTGATCAGGCAACACAGTGTTCAGGTCCCTGAACTGTACAGACAACTGCTATGCTCTGATCACTGAAGCCTGCTGTACACTGGTTTGCCCTTGGAAGGTTTTGGTTTTTTGGCTGATCAGCTGACAAAAGATTACAAAAATTCCTTTCAGATGGACGCTCATGATCAGATCTTTATGTCACTGATGAAGCTCCGCCTAAATTTGCTGCAGGATGACCTTGCTGAAAGATTTCATGTGTCACAGTCACAAGTCAGCAAGATTACATCGCTGTGGTTCGACATCATGGAGGAGAAGCTGAGGAGTTACATCCCTTGGCTGCCCAGGGAGACAATTCAAGCAGGTCATAATGTACATGAACAGATTATTAAAAAAACAAACCTATTTCCAAGTGGTGTTGCCAATGTAGGCTTTGTTTATTTGTACATTAAAAGAATTAACCTCTCATATAAAGTGTGAATTATTTTGCTTGTCGTTTAAATGAAAATAACAACAAAATAATTAAAAATGTCGGCATATACTATTTCCGGTCATCTTCTCATGTCATCCACCCGCTCTGAAATATCTCTAGGGTGAGCCAAAGATATTCCTCCTGAGCTCCTCAGTGCATGTGTGGTCTCTTCCCATGTCGTTCTCTCCATGTTTCTGTGACAGACAGTGAAAGACAAGGAATTAGCAGAGTCAGAAAAACAAAGTTTTACAAATGGAAATAAAATATAACAGACTATTGGTGCAACAGAAAGTATAATAAGATAAAGTAGCTGTACTTTAGTTTTTACATTCATGCTTTACTGTTCTCAGTTTTAGAATAGACTAGACTACACTATCATCATCAAATGTATGAGCCTGAGGTGATGGTAGTGAGCATTAATTAAAATCTTTTAAAACAACACAACTATCAAATGATTTAACAGCTGTCTGTGTCTTTCTAGTGGCTACTAGATGAGTGTGAATATTACGTACAAACACTACTACGTTTGAAACATTACACCACCACTATCTTTACAAAGCATGTTGTGGGTAGTTTTTAGTCGCTGGGTTTGTTTAATAGATTCCTTAATATCCTAAGCAAGACGCGGCTTAATAATCGCTCGACCGGCTGCGTTAGCCTTGTCGTCTTGTAAACACTACCAACTCCGCGCTGCGGCACTATAATGACAGCATGTAGCACTGGACACACTCTGATTTAGACTGTAGTCTGTAATAAAGTAACCTCTATATGGAATATTGTGTTTCCACACTTAAGAATCCTCCAGATTGTTGTTGTTTGCTCTCCTCAGTGAAGAGGTCGCTCCGTACTGAGCACACAGAAGGGAGGCGATCTGACCGGCAAACGGGCTATATAAACACCTCAAAGTCGTTTTCAAACTATCAACACAAGCAATGCATCGTTTACTCGTTGGTGTACATGATCATAGCACATTTGAAGCAAAATAACCTACCTTATGTGATATTTTAGACGCAAGTCTTCCCAGTAATTCTCCGTAGAAATGAATGCGATTTCGCTGTAACCGGAAGTGCGTTTCAAACAGGAAGTGAGGGACAGAAGTAAAAGTGGGCGGGGCGGAATAAGGTGGATAACTGAGGCGCGCTTCCTGCGCATGCGCATATCTGTCCCCCTCACTCTCGTTCTTTCTGCTCATCCACTTGTAAACAAACATGGCGGAACTTCGTGGTTTGACTCGCCGTCTGTATTCTATTTTTATCGTCCATATCAGTAGTTTAATAGTTGAGACTCACCCCTGATAGCGTCCAATTCCTTATCAGTCCATACGGATGTCGGGTTCTCTCCATTTCCTTCGCGTATTGTTCTCTGAACACGTCTGTGTGGTTTCATGACAAAATCGAGCAGCAGCGCCCTCCAGTGGTCCGGCAGACTAACTGCAGCGTTGTCACTGTGAAGGCGGCTGCAGTATAAACACACTCCTTTTTTCTTTTTTTTAAACAGATTTGGCGTAAACGGGGCTTGAGTCATGCTCTTTTGTTTTTGCCACCATCAGATATCTTGTTTTTTTAGCATCACCAGCCTGATGTTATACTTACACCCAGATTGTGACCTCCTCTTGGGAATATTAGTGTTAAAAGGCTCATTTTCAAACGGGACGTTCACCCACTTCTCTGGTCCCTCACTCCGCCGTGAAGCCGCGCCTTCAGCGGGTTCCATTGGTTTTGGCGGGAGCGTTGTTGATGTATCTGTGGGCTGGAGGCTATTTTCAGCCTCTGCTGCCTCAGCTGCACAGATCTGCACAGCACTCCCATCTGGCACAAGGAACCAAGACTCAGGTCATTCATCTTGGTTTCGGGGGAGTAATTCAGTAGCTCCAACCTGAGCTTCATTACGCTCACATTTGTTGGACATTTACAGTTTGGGTTTGTGTCCTCCCTGCATACCACGCCGGTGTTTCACCGCCTCCTGTTCATATGAACGGCCTAGTGATGCTTCATTCATTTAACATGCGATTCCTACATTTCCCAGAATGCTTCTCTTTCTGGCCCGAGCTGCAACTTTAAAAGCTTTTACTGTAAATCAACCTGGCACCATTATATGTCCAAGAGGAGCAGCTAGTGTGACGTTAGTGTCATAGCACTTTAAAAATAAATCGAAGATTCTGAAATGTGTGACCTGGGCACGTTCTCACCGACTATCTATATAATGTAGTAATACTTCAAACATCCTATTAACATCCTGACGCCTTTAGATCATCAACTACTTACATTATGAGATTCTGCAGGATCACAGTGTCTCTGGGTAAATGATGTCAGATTTCAAAGATCATCTGCTCAAGAGTTTGTATTTATTGTAAATCCTATCGTAATTGCACATACTCGAAATTTTATTTTGCATGTTTGCCTGATATCCTGCAGCCTGAGAACATTTATATACAAAATCTACGAAAAAAAATCTGCTGACATGAATTCAAATAATTCTAATATCATAATTTTTAGAGGGTTTGATGAAACTATGAGAATGGAATCTAAATGACCACAGACGTTTAAATATCTTATTTCCAGTCAAATCAAGACCTTGTGTGTCTGTTTCAGCGTTTTGGAGAGTAAAGTTCAGATGTTGGAGTCTCGGCAGAAAGGAGAGCTGGAGGACATGAGAGAGGAGAAGAAACAACTGCAGGTACACTTCGTTTAAAATAATTATCTTAATTTAACCACATTAGTTTGTTTTGAACTAGATCCCTGAAAAGTTTCTTTGTTGCAATAAAAATTAAAAACACGTTGCGAAGTTTCTCCATTCTGCTAAACTCTCCTTGTTTGTTTTATTCACAAACTTCATGAGTTTGTTATTTTCAGCAACATGACGAAATGTTTTCCTTTTTATGTATGATTTATGTTTTATTTGGGAATAAAATATGGATTTAGGATATCTATAAATTACTGCATTCAGTTTGTGTTACTTTAACTCAGTGTCCCAGCTTGTTTTAGAATTAGGGCTATAATTAAACGTTCAATAGATCATCAAAAAAAAGTTCTAAGAACTATTTAAAGATCTTTCAACGGCGACTGATCAGAGAAAACATGAGGTCTTTCAGTTGGAAGCCCGAAGTTTAGTAAAATCAAAATACCCTCTTGATTTTAAGATGGAATAGATAAAAATTGAGCTGCGATGAGAGTGTGATTGTGATTCTCCGTCCTGTCAGTCGGTGGTCAACACTCAGACGGCGGCAATCGAGTCGTTGGAGAAGCAGCTGAAAGTCGCCAGCAGCAACAACACAGCGCTGCAGCGGCAGCAGGCCCAACTCCTGGAGTCTGTACACACACTCATCACCATGGTGACCAGCACCACAGGTACACCCCCCCCCCCCCCCCCCCCACACACACACACACACACTCATCACCATGGTGACCAACAATTCATTTGATTGTTGGACTTTTATTTGCTGGCGTCTGCCGCAGGCTCGCCTCACTGGAGCCACATGTGGAAGGACTGCGCAGATGTTTACAGGTCGGGTTATTCTACCAGCGGCTTGTATCACATCTACATCGGGAACAAGACGGAACCTGTGCAGGTAAAAAAAACATCAGATCATCCACATATACTGATCATTTACTCGCCATTAACAGGTTTACTGAGACACACTCCCAAAACAATTATACCCTATTTTTAATGAAAGTGCCGTTAAGTTCTGACACAAATCTCAATTATTTTACAATATTATAATTATATTCACATTGACTACATTCGTACCATGTTGTATTATTATATTTTTCCTTCGAGTTGATTGAGGAGATGATAGAACAGAAATATCTGGGACAGTGTGAATAAAGTACACAGTATACATACTTTATCGTAACGCGGTCTTAACGTTTTAACGATGTTCTTAATCCATTCCTCCCCTCTGGGGGTGTGACATGTTATCACTAACAGCACCGACGTGTAAAATATTACCCGCTGCGGTGGTGTACCGTGATGTATTACGGTATTCCACAGTATAAATATGATCACACGGGCAGATATGTCTTGTTGGATACGTGGGAGTGCAGGCAGTGCAGGTGAGTGTACGTGCAGCCATGTGATGTCGGGGGGGGGGTAGCAGACTTCATATCTGAGGAGAGGATCTCCCACACATGAAGTCCACAGAGTGTGTGTGTGTGTGTGTGTGTTTCTCCCCCTGAAGGTGTACTGTGACATGGAGACGAGCGGCGGAGGCTGGACGGTCTTCCAGCGGCGCTTCAATGGCAGCGTGGACTTCCAGAGGGGCTGGGGGGAGTACAGGACGGTGGGTTGCTTGTCTCCGAGGGGGGGTGAGGTCAGTCGGAGGTGGGAAAAGCCACTGTGTTGACGCCCGTCCTCGTCCCCCCCGCAGGGCTTCGGGGAGATCTTCGGGGAACACTGGCTGGGTAACGAGGTCCTGCACCAGCTGAGCTCTCAGGCTCAGTACTCTCTGAGGGTGGAGCTCCGGGACTGGGAGGGAAACTCGGCGTACGCCCAGTACGACCGCTTCAGCCTGACCAGTGAGAGACAGCAGTACAGGTAACACACGCTACCGAAAGAAAACAACCAATAAACTCCACAGTTTGCCTCACTGGCCTGTGTTGCCCCCCCCCCCCCCCCCCCCGTCAGGATGTATCTGCGGGGCTACAGCGGAACGGCGGGACGGCAGAGCAGCCTGAACGCACACGGGACCGGCTTCAGCACCCGAGACCGCGACAACGACAACTGCGACCACTGCAAATGTGCCCTGATGCTCACCGGAGGTACCGGCTCGTCCACGGCACTGCGGCAGAACAAACTGCCTCGGCAGACGTCAGGAATCTCACATAAATGTTTTGACGGTTGTGATTAAGGGCCAATCCCAATTCTATTCTTACTCCTCCGTCTACCCCTTCGCCCTCCGCCTACCCCTTAGCCCTCCACCTACCCCTTTGCCCTACACCTACCCCTTAGCCCTCCGCCTACCCCTTAGCCATCCGCCTACCCCTTAGCCCTCCGCCTCCCTCTGCTCATGTTCCCAGAATGTTTAACTTTTTTTTTTTTTCCTTTTCATTAAAAAGGAAACGAGTCCCCTGGGATTTTCCTATTTTAAGTTCCATTTATGAAGTTAAAACGCATTGACTGTGCATTTTTCAAACAACGACATTTTGGCGTTTGGAAAACGATGGACATTTTCCATGTAAACGGCAGAAACGCTGAAGACGATGTTGTTTTCACGATGGTCCACTAGTGGGTGCTGTTGGGTGTTTTTTTGGGGGGCAACTTGAAAAACTTACAAAGTGGATATTTCATCGAAGGGAGGAAAGACGACCAACATGGAGAAACGTTTGCTCACACAGCAACGATGACTTTAAATAATTGTTGCGTTTTCGATCGGCCGCGGAGTGAAGCTCGACCCGCGGTACCCGTACCAAATTAGCATTTTGGAAACGTTGCGTTTACACGACGATGAAGTCGGAGTGTTTTCAAAAAGTTCCACTCTGGGAGCCGTTCCCAAGAAGTTGCGTCTTCGTACTTTACTGTACCTTTAATATTCGGATGAAGTGTTTTTTTTTCCTACAAGAAGCTCGTAGCCCTTCAGACATCTGCGTCCCTCAGCCTCCGGTGTCCTCCTGGTCTCCTCCTTGTCTCCTCCGGTCGGCGCCAACACAAACACATCTTCAGCCTCGGCTCCATCGGGTCGTGGTCGCAGATTAACTTAATTGTTTCTGCAAAAACTTTCAACAGCCCGAGGACAAAACGGAGGTTCCTGAAGGTCATTTAAAAATAAAATCACAGCAATTTATGGAGAAATGCAAGAGGATAGGAGAAAGGGCGAAGATGATTACGTGAGCAAAGGACAGAAGTCAAAGCTGAGACAACATGAAATTGAAAGGAAAAAAAAAAATGTTTTTCCTCGATGAAAAACGAGAATTGCTCCTAAACTTAGAGATCATATCAGCATCATTTATCAACCTATAGGAAATCGGTTATGTTGGATTTGACCTAATCTACATTTATTTTTTTTAGGTAGTTTTTATGTGTGTGGCGCATTAGTCATTAATTACAAATTCAGACTGGATACCGTGTCATATTTCAGGAATGAAAAAACACTGTAAATATACATAATAATAAAGTTAAAGGAGAAAAACAAACAGATCGTTCTCGTATAAACATGACTTCACAATCGGTGACGCATTGCACCACCTGGTGGTACAACATGGTATTACAAGAGTTGGTAACCTCATGAACAGATTTATAGAACAGGAAATGCATTTTAAATGTTCGCTTCAACAAATTCAAAGGACTTTTCTCTCGTTTGTTTGTTTTTTTTCCCTCTGAAGCTCTGAGTTCCTGTAAAGTGTTTGATCAGAGCCTCTTTTCCCGTCAGGTTGGTGGTTTGACGCCTGCGGTTTCTCCAACCTGAACGGGATCTATTACACCGTCGGCCACAACATCCGCAAACTCAACGGCATCAAGTGGCACCACTTCAGAGGGCCCAGCTACTCGCTGCGCTCCACCTTGATGATGCTTCGACCCTACGACTTCTGACCACGCCGACCGCCCGGCACCCTGCTGTGCTCCGACGCGAAACTCTGTGCGGCGTCACGATGGTGAAACCAGATTCTGAAGGATCTTGGGAGACTCGTTACGGGAAGTCTCACCAGTGAAGCTGGAGCGAGTCCTGAACTCAGTTTTGAGCCACGACTTCTCCTTCCTGGATCCGACAGAGGACGGAGGCTGCCTGGAAACCACGTCGATCCATCTGATAGATGAACACCCGTTGACTCTGCCACCTCCACTTCCTGCTCCGAACTGGATCGCAGCAGGTCGATTGGGAGGGAAGCAAGATGGAAGAACTTTCTGAAGCTGCAGTTTCTTTGTTGGCTCTCCTGGAGGGGACTCGACTGGCTGGATCTCGTTTTTTTCCCCACAAACATTTCTCGATGACTAATTTCTTTGGAGAAATAATTGCTTGGAGAGAAACTAATAATAAAACTGATAGATAAGAGATTATTGTGCTCGATATCCACTGTTTTGTTTAATTACAACACTAAAATCTGCCGACAGTTTATAATCCGGGTTTAATGATGTACAAGTGATTTTCTGTTTTCGTATTTCTGGGGATTTCTGGTGCAAATATTTCAAAGTGGAGGGAGGGTGCTGCAGATTTGATTGACATTTTCCTTGTCAACTCGCTAACGGGGGGCGGGGCTTAGACACCCAGCCAAACATTTCTGTTGGACACTGAGTCAGGACACAGCCTCAGTCCAGGATGAGAAGAAAAGGAGGATTTAATATGGAAATAATCCAGTATTTTGTGTTTGACAATTATTTGAACCAGAGGAAAAAAAACATAAAGAATCATCAAAGACACACAGAGAAAAACTGTTTAAATGGTTCTATTTCTTTCATGGTATCTATAAAACTTCTTCATCTAAACTCCCTGGCGACTATGTTGTGGCATGTTGAATGTTCAAATACAAAATACCAGGGGTGGGCAACCACTTTTCCCAAATGGCCACATGAAAAATAAACACTACTTATTCTAGAGCTGAGACATTTAGTTCACTTGAGTTTTCCTCAATGACAAGTATCTCTTGCTGCTGTTGTTCTGTGTCACCTTTTTCTTTCCAAATCATGATTTCATTTTTCAAAATTTTGAGTTCAGACAATAAAAAGTATATTTTTTCATTAACTGTCTTTTTTTTTCTCCTGCTGTGCAATATTAATGTAATGAAGAAACAAGGTGCTATACGCAATCAGTTATGTAATAATGGTCAATAAGGTGAAATATGTGACCATTTTAGATGTATAAAAGCCCGTAATAACAGTAATTTACATTTGATTACCCAGTAACTCCCAGAGGGCCGGTCAAGCAGAACAAAGAGGCCACATATGGCCCAGGTCTGCAGTATATACAGTAGTATGCTCTGTCATGTAGAGTACCCAGTCTTCCCAGCTGCCAGAAGAAACAGGAACAAAAATAGTGATTTTATACAGCCAAAAAAGTAAACTTGAGCATTTTAACAAATGCTTACTTGCATTATTTTGAATTGAGACAATCTGAATCTTCAAATAGCAATACATTGTTTTGTGTTTTCCTTTCAGAAAAGTTTGGCGTTTACGCTACGCTTCGAAATACACGCAAACGGCGTAAACGTAGAAAATGATTTCGTTTTCACACAGAGCCACTAGTGCGTGTTGTTTTGTTTTTGTAAAAAAAAACAACTCATACACACACAATTGTGCAGAGAAAAACTATGCTGTAAACATTAACAATGGGAGTACGCAGACATTTGTATGAATAGATGACTAAAATGGATTGTTATTACGGTGACTGTCAAAATAAAAGTACCAAGTCCCAGGATAATCTGGACTGGGAGACATGACGCTCTGGAGGAGATTGTCCATCTACTGAGCATGTGCAGAAGAACTAATTATTACGACCATGATGCGCAGCAGCAGCATTTTCATTATTTACACAACAATTGAGTTGTTTTCAGATAATACTGTGTCTTCAGAAAATACTGAGTAAATTCATGGTTTGACCTGATTTCAATGCAGAAACCAATGAATGGATGAATGTTCTTCCTGCACTGCAGGTGAGTCCAGTGTGACCCCGTGTTACCTCGAAAACCATAGAAATATTATTTTTTTTGCAGGCCTTTTCAGGGCCTCCATGCATTTCTTCCCTCTACCAAAATGTTTACAATTGAACCTTCATGGGTGACAGTTGGTGGAACATATTTGGCAGTTTGTGAGCAGCACAGCCGTTGTGCTGAGAACCAGGGAGGTAAGACAAAGCTATTTTATGACTTTCTCAAAGAAGTATGTTTTTGCAATACAGGAGAACCTCTGAGGAGGCGACCGGACGCATCCATAGACATAAACACGCGATGCCGAAGCGGCCTATCAGCACCCGTTGACGCGACGTACATACAGCGCCGCCATCTTGGGGAGGTCTCCCGCTAGTTGCTAAGCATGTAGCTCCCAGGCTTGAAAATCCACAAAAAACATTCGTCGCTCGCTTGCTAATCCACGTAGCAACACAATTAATAATTTTAAAGCTGAGGAAAAGCTCTATCTCGTGGAGACCTCATGGAAAAGTTATTGTGAGAGGGAAAAGACTTCCTTGTTCGCGATGTCCACCGCCATCTTGGATTCCTCCGTGTCTTTTTCTTCTATGATTTTGGGAGACTAAACGTGTCCCTGGCGTATTACTACCATCTACTGGATGTCTTTATATTTTATTTAATTTTGTTATTTAATCATCTTGTATATATATCTTTATATATATTCAGTTCTGTTAAATTAAAGCAAATGTTTCTTACATAGCATATTTGGTATTTGGTTCATTCGATTCATACAAGTTGTCGTCATGGCCTGTCCCTCTGAAGAGGGGACACCTGTCTTCAGGGGACACCTGCCTTTGGATTTTATGGTGTCCCGACCTCAGAGGTTTAGTTGTATTCAAAATGAGGAAAGAGTTTCTTTCTTGTTTTTTGTTTTTTTTAAGATGCAGCAGTTTACATATATTGTGTAATAGGGATTTGAAATGATGATTCTTGTGCCAAAGACGCAAAGTGCAAAGGTTGCTGGGAAAAATGTCTCCATTTCTTCAGTCTCAGAACTCAGAACCCTAACCACATTATTTCATGAACTCTATAAAACCAGTTGAGCCTCCGAATGAGAGCTTAATGGATCGGAAGTTGATGAAAATCATCTGATTCGGTTTCAACAGTTGCGTCGCACTGCTGCCCCCTGCCGTCCGAATATCAGCATGGCGACGACGTTTGACCTCTTGTCTGTGTCCCTGGTGATTCTGGTCCTGGTCCTGATGGTTCTGCTGCTTGTCTGCTGGATGCTCAGACAAGGCAAAAGGTGACACACACACACACACACACATACTGTTTCTGTGTAAACGGGGTAAAACCGAACTTTCCGAAAACCCAAGTGTCTGTTTGTCATTGACCCTTCAGGGACGTCACCGTGATCCAGATCTCGACAGGCCAACCCCCTCGAACCCTGACCATCAAAACACAGTCAGCTGGAACCCAGCAGCTGCTGGACAACCTGCTGGACCGAGTCATTTTCCTGGAAGAAACCAGCGCACAGCCGAGAGGGGACGTTTCTGAGGGACACGGATCAGTACCTGAAGAGGACACTGTCCAGGGACATGGATCAGTACCTGAAGAGGAAACTGTCCAGGGACATGGAACAGTCCCTGAAGAGGAAACTGTCCAGGGACATGGATCAGTCCCTGAAGAGGAAACTGTCCAGGGACATGGATCAGTCCCTGAAGAGGACACTGTCCAGGGACATGGAACAGTCCCTGAAGAGGACACTGTCAAGGGACAGGGATCAGTCCCTGAAGAGGACACTGTCCAGGGACAGGGATCAGTCCCTGAAGAGGAAACTGTCCAGGGACATGGATCAGTCCCTGAAGAGGACACTGTCAAGGGACATGGATCAGTACCTGAAGAGGACACTGTCCAGGGACATGACTCAGTCCCTGAAGAGGAAACTGTCCAGGGACATGTATCATTCCCTGAAGAGGACACTGTCCAGGGACAGGGATCAGTCCCTGAAGAGGAAACTGTCCAGGGACAGGGATCAGTCCCTGAAGAGGAAACTGTCCAGGGGCATGGACCAGTCCCCGAGGAGGAAACCCTGGAAAAACAAGGAGACACTGGTGAAGAAATTGAGAACGTTGAACAGCCAGACCCAGGAGCTTCTACAGCCGATTCGTCCACCTTGTGTACAAGTAATTGATTTTCATTGCGGGTTCTTGACGGCACAACTTTCAGCTCAATTTTATTTCTATGGCGTCAAATACGACACACATTTGAAGACACTTCCTTCGCCTCACCTTCCAGCAATGGGTCCCTCATGTTTGCAGTTAACTTATCTGCCTTCAATCCTTTTTCATTCCATCATGTAGCTCTATCTCCACTAATCATTCCTCACCTGTTTCTTTCTGTTGTATAATTTCCAGCTTTCCAGAATTTGATAAAAAAAAAAAAATCCTTATATTTTAAGTAATTTAGATTGACGATTGATGTGTTTTGTTTTTTTTCTCCCTCAGTTCTGTAAATGCTTCCAAACAAACTCCAGCGATGGTTTGAAGCGGCCCCTCCTCCATGTAAGACAAAGAGATCTTTTAAAACTCTGATTTCACATAATCGCTCCCGTTTGTCTGATCACCTGACTTGATTTGGATGTGAATGGATTTTCCTGTTTCTTCGATCAACGTGCCGCAGCTTGTTCTCCTCCTGCAGGTCGGGACCAAGCCAATGACCTCTGACCCCATCAGTCGGTTGTCGCGGGTGTAGCCCATGTCACTGCCTCCTGTTGTTGTTTACCCTGCGGAAAACAGGAAGAAGAGGACCATCCACATGATGAGACACAGCTTTAAAAAAATATATAAATAAAAAAAAATACAGCCCTCACAAAAAATTGTGGATTGTTAGATTTCAGATGAAAATGCTGGAACATGTGAAAAGTTCATGCTTGAATGGCATTATATCAGAAAAGGTGGGCATTTTAGTAGAAGCATGCAGAGGTGATTTGAATGTATTGAAACTAAAGTCAACCAGAGGGTTTAAAGTCTTCAGTGTGGAGGAACTGTTGATCAGTTGTTCGGTCTGGTGTTGGTCTCACAGTGAGGACAGTTTAAATATCAATTAGAATCAAACAGGACATTTATGTTGCTGTGCTCCTCGTTAGAGAACGGCAAGTTGTGCAAAAGGTTCTGAAACATTGAACAGTTTTTGCCTGTAGTATTTTTGTTTTACTATAAAACATGTCCTGAAAAAAAATTTGAACAGTTTGTTGTGCAGCTTTTTTCTGATCTCTCTCTCTCTCTCTCTCTCTCTCTCTCTCTCTCTCTCTCTCTCTCTCTCTCTCTCTCTCTCTCTCTCTCTCGCTACATTCAGCTCAATTCTAAGAAACTAAAATTAATTTTAAAGTTTAATTCATACAACTCAAAACACAATCAAGAGTTTTACATTATTATTCTGTTAAGTTTCCCACCCATTGTTTGTTTGTTGGAGCTCTGCTGCTCTCTTGGGGCCAGCATATTTTACTGCAGCACATCTCTACTGTTAAAAAAATAAAATAAATAGTTATACAATTTCAAAGCAGCAGAAAAAACGAACCATATATTGGGTACGCTCTGAAATATTCAAAAATAAAACTACTGAGACTAGACATGTTCAATAGGCAGCCTATGGCGGCCAAATGTCCACAAAAATTTGCAGTCAACCTGAGAGTGTTGATTTTTCTTTTTTTTGAGGTATAAATATGATTATATTCCATTTACATACAGTAAAATCAGTTAAACCTCTGTCCACGACCTTTGACTCAGTGCTCTTCTGCCCGCTTCGCCTTTTCGTGACCCTACATTTGTCCCTCCGCGGCTCCTGTGTCTGTCCTCAGCCACCCTCCTCGCTTCGCCTTCCGACGCTCAAAGTTTGTCCCTCCGTGGCTGCCATAGATCCTCCTCCGGTTGCGCTGAGCTGTTAGCTTACTGTGAAGGTCGTGAGTCCAAACTGTGAGTATCCTCCACATTTCCGCGTGCTTAAACGCGTTTGTTATCTGTTTACGAAACACACATCGCTTGTTAATGTATTTTTATTTCCTCTCGACACTTCCCCGGTTTGCTCTGTTGTATTTTAGCCGGTAGCACGCGAGCTGTTGTCTTTACGTTAGCAACATGCTAACCGATAGCTTCCTGTTCTTTACTTAAAGCAGGCATGTTGATATTATTTAGATAATTTAGAAACCGGTTTTTACCATGTAATCGTTGATAATATGGTAACTTTCCAGTAATTGGGACACAAGTCGTATTTGTGTTGCATTGACGTCACTTTGACCCTTATGTGCTAACGGACAGTCGCTTCAGGTAAAATGTGATCTTTTTCAAGTTCACCAGATAAAATCCTCTGTGGAGTTGGTGATTTGTACATAATTTAAGCATAATTGTAAAAACGCGCTGAATTAAACGTCAGCATTTGTCTGAAATTTAGATCTCCCTGCTGACCATTGACCTCCGGGTAATTAAAACACCCATCAATAAAACTTTTGTATGTGGATGAACTTAAAAAATACTCACCTGGAGGAATTATTTTGTTTTGGCATTTTTCAAGGACTTTGCTTTATATTTCCTGAACAATGACGTATAACGAAACAATGGAAATTTAAGCCACACTGCAGTCTTTATTGCACATTTATATATATGTATTTCATTTGTACCTAATAGACATGGGGCTATGATACATGATAAAAGATGAATCTCATTCATTATATAAATCCAAAGACACAATTCTTAACCATTTATTAGACTTAAATTAATGAGTTGGACTAAAGGAAGTGACTTAGAACTGACCACAATCCCATACATCCCTACATTTCTACTGGAAAGATCCAAAAAAGATTAATTCATCCTTAAAGATTATATTCATGTTGCTAAGTACTTCTGTCCTACAGTTAGAGGTGTTTCTTAAGGAAATATACATTAAATATGACTTACTAGACAAGATGAATGTACCAATTGTGTGCACTTAATTGAGAATTTCAATAAAGCAAAGAGGTTTAAAGCTGTGTTATATATTTTTAAGAAATACTACAATATTTGTGCAATTTATATATTTTATTATGATATTTCCTTCAATTTAGCACTTGGTTTTGGGTCAATTATAAAGGTACTTCATGCCAAAGCAGTGTGTCTGCAAAGAAACATTGAATGGGTACAATTTTAAGAAGATTTCTGTGATACGAGTCCATCGGTCTTGAGGGACAAAATCCTCGTCCTCATAGAATTTATGAATGAAGATCGGTGAAGGAGGAGATCCAGGCGCTGGAGTACGATCTAGTTGACGATGTGGAATGAAACGATGCGTATTGAAAGGAAGCGTGCGGCTCCGTCCTGGTGTGTCGAACTCTCCGGTTCCCTTAACGTGGTTCTGCTTCCTGCAGGTCGTCCAACATGTCTCTGGTAAAGCCACAGATGAGGGGGCTGCTGGGAAAGCGCCTGAGGTTTCACCTTCCCGTCGCTTTCGCTCTCTCAATCGTAGTCGCTGTCGCGTTCAAGGTGAGACTTCGATTCTTCTCCGGTGAATTCTTCTCCTAATCGACTTCAAACACAGCTGATGCACGTTATCGAGGAGGAGCAATTCTATTCCCCCGCAGAAATTTATTTTTTCTATGTCCCATGTGACTTATTACCAGATTACCAGCACTGGAATTCTTTCGACAAAACGACCGATGACCTGAAGACTTTTATTGTTTACTTGCATTATTTATTTATGTTTGGTATAATTATTTCCTTTCAACTCTTTATATATTCTGCTCTGAGCCTTTTTCCTGGGCTGTTCGGATGCAATTTTGTAGGTTAAATTGATAATTTCCAGCATCTATTTACAAAATACAAAGGTATTATTTTGTTGTTTTGTTTGTTTTTGTTTTAACTATCTCAAGAAGATGCTGTTAATTTGTTACTAGAGATTTTGAAGCTCTGCGGCTGGTCATTTTTTTTTTTCATTTCCCGGTTTTGTGAAGGAATCATTAGTCGTTCTCGGCACACGTGTTTTTTTCCATCCTTAAACTGAAGGCATTTGTTTCTTGAGCCCGTGAAGCCACGAGGAGCTCTGAACCGGTTGTCCTGTCTGTCCTCAGTACGGCGTGACGGAGCCCAGGAAAAAGGCGTACGCCAACTTCTACAAGCAGTACGACGCCAAAAAAGAGTTCGAAGCCATGAAGGAAGCCGGCATTTTCGAGAGCGTGCGGCCCTCCGGGGAGTGAACCCTCTGTGAGTCTGAGACACAAACCAGAGCAGCTCGTGTAGAAACGTCTGATGTTGGTCTGACCGTCTTGTCTTGACTCCTGCAGCTCTGCTCCCGACACTCATTCCTGATCTGAAGATGCTCTCTCCTGGTCCCGTTCGGCGTCATTCACCGATCGGATCCGAATGTCTTTTCGCTGTTTTGTTCCTGGAAATAAAATAAACTATTCTATTAATATGTCAACTCTTTCAGTTTTTTTGTGTTTTACTTATGAAACTAAGCTTTTCGGCTTATTCCAGCCAAGATCATGAAGTTTGAAGTTTGCTCTCGGAGATGAGCACAGTTTCCAGAATCCACATTTTTTTTCTTCCTCCCATTTTGCCTGAGGATTTTGATGGTAATTGCTTCTTCAATATCCCTGCTGTTTTATATAAACAATACTGTCTTAAATACAATACCTTCTTAGCCACTACTTGTTACTGGCAGTAAACCTGCCACTATATATTCTATACAAAATGTAATTTCTTTTTAATGTGCCGCTCCTGCCCACCTAATTGCTCCTCGGGGATAAACACAACTTTTGTCTGTCTAATAATTATGCACATTTATACTGTGTAAATAAACTAAAATGTACCATTTTAGAGGTAAGTGGTGACCTCAAGGCTGGAGAAACACTTGGGATTGGAAATTTACAGTTTTGATTCTCAGATTGGATGGCTCACCACTGTGGATCCTTGAGCTTGACCCCTTGAACTTTGACCCCTTCATGGCGGCTGCTCACAGCCTCCTAGAAATATAGATAAATGCAACAAAAAAAGTGTTTTTCTCAATTTTTATTAATCTAATGATTAGTTAAGTGCAGATGTGTCAAACATAATGATCATGGGCCAAAACCGGCCCACAAGATGGTCCTATCTGGTTTGCCTCACGATCAAGCAAATTGAGAACATTTCAAAGAAAACGTAGATTAAAAAAAAAATTAATATAGTGACAGTTATCTCGTAGCTCAAAGTCATGTTACGAGGGTGAGTTTGTGAAAACATGCATAATGCAACAGCGATAGATTTTTTTTTGGGACATTTCACTGTATTCTGCATTAGACGGTTTCATTAAAATTGGCTTGACGTTGAACTCATAGTAATTTGCCGCAGTTGTTTGGTATTGTGAAAATATAGACATTTTCATGATGTGCACTCTGCACCACGACAAAGAAAAACTTTAAAATTTTAATTTCAAGCTTATTACGGCGCTATTTTACTGTTCCGACCCATTAAATTTAAAAAAAATTAACTGCATTTCGCTCCTGAACTAAAATGTGTTTCACACTTCCCTTTTAGTAGCAGCGCCCCTCGCGGCTGGCGGCGGTACCGCGGCCTTTGTTCGCGCCGCCTCTCCTCTCCTCACTTCCTGGTTTGAACGGTCCGCCTGTCAAACAAGTCCAAAGTTGTCCGGACTCGGGACGAGGATGAGCCCAGCGGCGGGCACTCGGCAACCGGGCGAAGCTCACACCCTCCGCTGCGTTGTTTTCCCATAATGCTCGCCGGACGCGGGCGTTTTTCGGCGGCGCGGCGGAGCGGAGGCTAGCCGCCGCTGCTAACGACTGTTAGCATCCGCGTTTCTCGGAGCAGCTCGGCTTCAAGTTCCCTTCGAGAGCGAGAAAGTTCACCGGGGAGGAGGAGGAGGACATGGAGAACAAGGTGCAGATGAGGAACCCCCCCCGCAGGTGAGGCAGCCTGAGCTCGGGCAGAGAGGTTTGGTTCCCCCCCGGGTCTGGGGGGGGGCTCCTTAGCATCGCTGCTGGGTCTGTGGAAGTTTGAAGCCGGGCTGGAAATGAGTCAAACATAAAAAAAAAAAAACGATAATCCAAACTACGACAGGTTCGCAACGTGCGAGTGACAATTACAGCGTTAAATAAGCTAAAATACAGTCAAACGTGGAATTAAAGACTGGTTTTCGTGCGTACGTGATGCTTCCTGGTCAAACCTGCAGATTTCAGAGAAAAAAGTCCTTCCTGGATTTACTCTACATGCTATTTTAAATAACGTCAACGTGAAAGGTTTTAATAACCTGGTGTTCTTTAACGTTTGAGCGATCCGAAGAGCAGAGATCATTTCTCAGCTGATCATGATGGATATGAATGGATTCCTGGAAGCCATGAGAAACCTTCATCCATCCTCCTCCAGCAGGATTACCAGGATTTCCAAACGTTGTATATAAATGGAAATATTATGTTCTTTTGAGATCTGTATCTTCAAATCAATCCAAACCTCATCAGTTTCTTAATTTCATCAATGTTTGTTTGTTTTTAAAGTTTGAGTGGTCATAATGTAACCCAGTCACTAAATAGTCAGTGTCAACAAGCTCTGGTTTTGTGGTGTTTTGACATCATTTATGTAAAGTGTGAAGAAAATGAGGGCGCGCAGTGGATCAGTGGTTGGGCCTGCTCCAGATTTACATTCGTGTGTGTTTTTACAGGTGATTTTTTAACCCTGTTATGATGTGTGATGGTCTGTGTTAGTCCTGTGAAATAAGACGGGGGGAAAAAATCTAAAAGTTTCACACTCCTGTGGCTGTCGTTTCCACGTTGTTTTAAAAGTGACACTTATTCTCATTCTGGTGAATCCAAAATGACTCACTTCTCATCCTTCCTTCCACGGAAAACAGTTCCAAAACTCAGAAATGGCTCACGGAGGACAGAAAAAATGTAAAGTATGTCTCACTCAGGAAGCTGAAGCCATCACAGTTTTATCTGATCATCAAGATAGTCCTCCATAAACTTGCACTGGTGATCTGTGGAGGGTAAAATCCTTGTTCTTCTCACTATCCAACGCCTCTATAATCCGGTTTAATCCCTTTACTCTGTTTACAGCTATCTCAGACTTAACCGGCGTAATCTCACAAGATTAAACGCGTCTTCAATGAGCGCCGCTTGTAGAAACTGTTGATGGATGTCACAGGCCACAGGGAAGGTTTTGTGGTCGGAAGAGGACAGGAGGCCACCGGAACAAAGAGTCTGTGGGTAAAAAAAAAACAAGAAACACCACAACTTGTGGGGCCTTTGAGTGGCTGGATGAATAGAATTCCAATAAGATATATGCCATTCTGATTCTTTTTTTTTTTTAATGATATGGCTGCCACAGTAACATTGTAGAATCATTTTTAATATTGAAGTTAGATAGATAGATAATAGATAGATAGATAATTACTTTATTCATCCTCGAAGGAAAATTGTCTTGTTGCAGCAATCTGGTACATACGACTATTATAAAATACAATAGAATAGTAATAAAAGTAAGAAATAAAAATGTCTGGGTATAAGACATAAAGTAAAACACAGAACGGAACATGGGCACTTAGAAATAAGCAGGAGATAAAAGCAAGATAAATAGATAGTAAGGTGCAGTGGTAGAGCCATTAGAAGTAGGCATTATATAATAATAATAATAACAATAATACAGATAACAGTGTGAGATAGTGTATAATACTCGTGTATAGTACTACTAATAATGGTAGCAATAATATAACAATAACAACAATATATATATATATATATATCAGTAATAATAATACGATTTTGATTAGATTTGACCAAACAATAACGATAGTTACCGATTTTAATTCCCTCAGCGAAATTAAATGATTTATTATAACGATCAGAAAACACTGTCTCTGGGTGAATGATGTCAGTGGAACCTGAGCGTGGCAGTAAAGAACCGCTGTTCCGTGTGGGTTGACGTGAGCGAGGTGTTTCACCTCATTGTGGTGATTTTAACACAATTCGTCGGGTTTTTTGGGGTTGTTTTTTTTTTTTTAGCCGACATGCCACCTGGTGTGACTGCATGAGCATAAAACAGTAACCAACCTTTAACAAAAAGATTCTAATATTTATTTCCTCTTTGGTTCAAGTATGTAACACCACCATGTGTTTCTATTGGATTTGTTACTGTGTGTGTGTCACTGCTGGTTTTTGATGTTTGGATAATTCTCCATCTAAAATGAATGGATGAAGTGAGAAGTGAAGGCTGGAATAATGTGCGTCACTGCAAAACAGCTGATATTTGATGTAAGCGCTTTAGAGGAAGCTGTTCCCGTCTTTGCTCCTCCCTCCCGCCACTCTGTGTCTCTGCCACTGATGATCGGGTCGTTCAGAGACGCGGCGCTGGTGTTTATTGTTTGCTGCAGGAACTGTTTATTCGTCTCTGCGTCCATTGTGTTTGACAGGAGGAACTGAAGACTTCCTTATCGGGTCCACTCACTGGTCCATGGTTTCCTCTCCGCCCTGCTCCCTGTGTGACTGTTGAATCTTTAGTTTAAACACGTTCCTAGTTGACATTTTATTAAATGCGATGTAAATAAAACAGAACCCCTACGGCACTGTTGGTTACGATTTACCTACAGATTATTAAATGACCAGTTTCTGATTTGTCAGCCTTAACTTTTATTTAGAGAATATGAGCTGTGGCTGTCGCTTGCAATATTTCCAAGTAAAAACGGAAAACTTTATTTGGGTTTTGGCTGTTTGTTTGAACAAGTCACTCAATTATTAGAAACTTTAACTTTTCTGAAATGCTTAAGAACGTGATCACATCTTCCATGAGAACGTAGGAGAATTCTGGGCTAATGTGAAGAAAAGGACCGAATTCTTTCATCATCTTTATACCACGTTCTCAACATTTGTCTAAATTGCCTCTGGGGCCACAAAGTGTGGGGACGGGGGGCCACGCATGGCCCACGGGTTGCCTCTCGGCCAGTTCTGCTTTCAGTAAGCGAGGTATTTAAAGTATTTAACACCAAGTAAACTTCTGTTGGTTTCATGAAGCAGACCAAGTTGATGAATTACCGTATTTTCCAGACTATAAGTCCCATCTGAGAAAAAAAAGTGTCAAGAACAGGGATAGAAAACCCCCAGAAATATATATAAGGCACGTCTATTTTTCCACCATTTATGACACACAAATACCTCAAATGGAATTTTTTTTGTAATTCTGCGGTGTTGATTTCCCTTTTTTGTGGCATACACTCAAAAAGTGGAGATTCTTCTGTGGTTCTGCAGCAATGTTCTGTTGTCACACAGTGCCATCTAGTGGTCACACACGGTGTGCAGCAGTATATTTCAATATGCCGGTCACATATTCCAAATTACCCCCCCAAAAAAAGAAAGTGGGTTATAATCTGGAATTTACGGTAAACAAGAAATCTGTACAGCAAGTCTGAAAATGACCCAAAAGTACTTTTTTCCTTGTTGGTCAGCGGCTGAACGGAGGATAAAAGAGGAGGTGATGTCTTCCTAATACCTTTATTATGGCGAACCGGAGCTGCTGACTCGGGGGTTTTAAACCTCCCCTCTGCACTCCAACATAAAGTGAGCTTATTAAAAATCAGCCAGCGTTTTATGACCTGTTCCCTCTTGTAAATCTTCAGAGCTGAAAACGTTCATCAGCAGCTTCGATACACAATTAACCCTTTAAATGTCGGTAACCACACGTATGCACAGGAATCTTATTTAGCCCCACACTATTGGATATTGTGTTTTTTTTTTTTTTTGCAGCAACATACATATGTGGGATGAGCAACATTGCTGGTTCTGTGGGTTTCATCCATGTAAATGAACAATTGTGTACCAAGAAGCAAGAACCAGCCTTCGCATTTTACGCATAACAAGCTCTTTTCAGCGTCACATCAAGGTTAATTCTCCGCCTTTATGGGGATTTCATGTTTAAAGTACACCGTCGCAATGGGATGTTTATTTTATCAAACTGTTTTGGGAAGGACGGTGCAGTCGGATCTTTCATTGCTCCGTAAAATCCACAAACTTCAGCGGGAGTTGGGGAGCTTTGGAGGAACATTTTAAATTTAGCGATGTTAACATTTGGTGTGTCCACTGTTTTTAGCTACCACACACACACACACACACGCACACACGCACAGGTTAGGCTGTTGGTAGGGGTTCACAGAGTGCGCTCGTTGATCCGGGGAGCTGATTGCAGGCTGGTGTGGGCAGATGTGCATGTCCGTGCTGGACTCTTGTGTTTGTCTGCGGCTTGCGGCCTGGTTTGAAGTGGGAACGGCCTCACAGAAGCTCCCAGAGCAGCATTCTTGTGTGGATGCAGACGTTGAAATGACGGATGGAAACGCGGGCAGGGTGTGACGGCTTCATGGTGGATGGGCGGCCTGACGCTTGGGGTGAATAACTGCTGGATTAGTCGATGCAGCGGTGGATGGATGAATGTAGAGAAAGATGAATAGTGACTCTTTGTATGATGGATGGATGGAAATGATCCGTTTCGCTTCGTGAGCTGAATTTAAATTGAAAGGTTTTGGTGTTTGATCAGTTTGATGTCCAGATAATCTCTAGTGCTCTTGAGTGAAGTTTTATTTTTGATTGTTTACATTCAACAATTGCATTTTCCCAAGAACACAATCCTCACAGTGAAGAAAAAAAAAAGGGTTTGTGCAGAAGCAATGCCCAATCTTCCAGACTCCGGGATTTAATTTAGTTTAATTTAATTTTAATCTCTAAATGAAATCCAAATTCATGCAGAAGTAACTAACAAGAATTGAGTGCATTGAAATGAACATACTTTTCAGAAGCCGGACATTTGTGCTTAAAATATCCTTTTTTTTTATTGGTCTTATGAAATTAGATTCAAATTGGTGAAGTTTAGGTAAGCCATTATCATGAAATAAGAAATAAAACAAGAAATAAAAGCTTGAAATATTTCCCCCTATGTGTAACGGATCTATATAAAATAACGATGTCGCTTTCTGAATAAATTCACAAAACCTTTTCACGATGTTCTAATTTTTGGAGAAATGTACCTGTGCGTGTCTTTGACCCCGTTACCCTGTTATTAAAAGTTTCCACATTAAGGCGTTTCAGCAGATCGGATTAAAAATCCAGCAGAATCCAGTGACACTGCTGATTTCTGAAAGACGATCAGTCGGTGGGACGCCGTGTGAGACTCCTCCTGACAACAGCTTGTCACACGTCGGACGCTCTTGGATCTATTTTGGTTTCCTGGAATTATTTTTGTCTCTCGGCTTCAAAGTTTCGCACCGTCGCTCGTGTCTCTCGAGGAAAAGAGCCGATGTGATCAGTGACATTCAGGAGGAGGTAGAATTAAAATCCCTCTTCCTGAGGCTGAGCTCCTCCAGGATGCTGGCGGCTCAATTCTGCTATTTACTACTGAAAATGTCAACTGAGGTTAATGACATTATTTTCTGAATTTTCTGTAATAAAAATCCCATCGCCATAATATTATGATATCCAACATGGATGAACAGATTGTTTTTCTCTTGTTTAGTATTTTAGATCCCCGTTTTATGAGGAATCGGATTAAAGTATCACCTCGTATAGCTGGATTACTTTAAACATAGCACATGTAAGTTCATTGAGGGGGAAAATTGGTTTAGACAATGATGTCCAAATGGTAATAGATTTAAGAAAACCTTTTAATTTTTTGAATGTTTGTGTCTGCAGGCAGCTGAAGAAGCTGAGCGAGGACAGTCTGACCAAACAGCCCGAGGAAGTGTTCGACGTCCTGGAGAAGCTCGGCGAAGGGTCGGTGTCACTCTCTCATATCTCATTAACGCCCTTCAAAATGCCCCGCCCCTCTCAGAGGTGTAGCCCCGCCCCCTCCAGTTTCTGTAAACATTCTTTATTTCCTGTTTCTCAATGCTCTTCCTGCTGATTGGAGCTGTGACTTCATACGTGACAAAACCACACACACACACACACACACACACACACACACACACACACACACACACACACACACACACACACACACACACACACACACACACACACACACACACACACACACACACAGTTTTCCCACCTAAACCACGGTTAATCATTGAAAAATATTACAGTGACCTCTGATGTTTTCAGTGTCACCTTTTATTAGGTGCGATAAATCTTAAATGTTAATTAATTGTGTGTGTGTGTGTGTGTGTGTGTGTGTGTGTGTGTGCCCAGGTCATATGGGTGTGTGTTCAAGGCCCATTATAAAGAAACGGGGGAGATCGTGGCCATCAAACAGGTTCCTGTGGAGTCGGATCTTCAGGAGATCATCAAAGAAATCTCCATCATGCAGCAGTGCAACAGGTACTGTGGTTAAAATGATCTGATGAGCTTCTGCATAGACACGAGGAAACTTTTAACCATGGGTGTTGTGCACGACAAAGTGTAACGTCAATAATTGTTTTCAGTCTTTATTTTGTGGCTACGTTGATACATTGCATGTTCTTGGCTCTGTCAAACCTGCTTCCCCAAACTCTTCCACCCTGTGTGTTTAATAAAAATCAATATATCATAATGAAACAAAGGCCAGCAGTTCAGTTTTCATGAGTATTTATTGGAGCTTGAGTGATGAGGAGCTTTTTTTATCTTGATGATGTCAGAATCATTTTTTAATGTGTGTGTGTGTGTGTGTTCAGTCCCCATGTGGTGCGGTACTACGGCAGCTACTTTAAAAACCGAGACCTGTGGATCGTCATGGAGTACTGCGGAGCCGGATCAGTGTCTGACATCATCCGGATACGCAACAAGACGGTAACACAACACTGACACACACACACACACACACACACAAGCCAGACATGTTAACCCTGTGAGCGTGACCCTTGACCCCCATTGCCACCTGGGCTCTTCAGGTTAATTCTGCACAGGATGTGTTGAATGCAGGGCGGCGTCAACAAAGTCTGCTTTCTTCCGTTCTTTGCGGAAGAATTTCTCCGATAAATTTCCCTCATTTGAAGCCAACTCTTCTCTTCCTCCGTGCCGTGTAGCTGACGGAGGAGGAGATCGCCACCATCCTGCAGTCGACCCTGAAAGGTCTGGAGTACCTTCACTTCATGAGGAAGATCCACCGGGACATCAAGGCCGGCAACATCCTGCTGAACAGCGAGGGCCAGGCCAAGCTGGCCGACTTCGGAGTGGCCGGGCAGCTCACAGTAAGGAGGATCAAGTTTTTAAAACACAATCGACCTTTTTTCACGGTCGTTTGAAAGATCCTCCACCTCTCTCTACCCCCCTCAGGACACCATGGCGAAGCGCAACACGGTCATCGGCACGCCGTTCTGGATGGCTCCGGAGGTCATTCAGGAGATCGGTTACAACTGCGTGGCCGACATCTGGTCTCTGGGCATCACGGCCATCGAGATGGCCGAGGGCAAGCCGCCCTACGCAGACATCCACCCCATGAGGGTGAGGAACTGTGCCCAGTCTAAAGAGAGTTTATTGTTACTGCCTGAAAATGAGACGAGTGTGTTTTACACAAAGTCTCTCCCGTTTCTCCTCAAGTGTCAGTCGGAGCAGCAATTAGATTGTGTGAAGCTCCATTAGGGAATAAGGAATCTTTGTGTTTTGACCCCTTGAAACAGCAACACCTTTTGAGAGGTTCAGCGTCAGTTGTACTGGACAGATGTGATCGACGTACGACTGTGATCTGAGAGGAAGTGGAAAAAAGCACAGTTGATAAGAGATGATTAAATCTTTATTAAATCTGTACTGTACGTCCTCTTTTAGGCCATCTTCATGATTCCCACCAACCCTCCTCCGACGTTTCGTAACCCCGACCTGTGGTCTCCGTCCTTTCAAGACTTCGTCAGCCAGTGTTTGGTGAAAAACCCTGAAAACAGGGCCACGGCGACACAACTGTTACAGGTAACGCAAAGTCAAGCCCGTTAAATACGTGGCGCATGAAGCCGCCACTGTTTCACACAGAGGTGCAGCTGCTCTTAAGGAACGCCTAGTCACCGCGACCGCCTTCTGCCTCTCCCCCCCCCCCCCCCCCCCCCAGCATCCCTTCATCAAAACGGCCAAGCCCAGCGCCATCCTGCGAGCGCTGATCACCGACGCCATGGAGATCAAACTGAAGAGGCAAGAGGAGGCGGAGCAGAGGGAGCAGGATGCGGAAGACGAAGACAACTCGGTACACGACCACAAACCACCAGTGGATGAATGCGGGAGATGAGTCGGAGCTGGAATTCGGCAGATTTGCCAGGGAGCACAGTTTTACTCACCGTCTTGCCCCGTATATTGAAGTGCCCTTGAGCAAGAACTCCCAGTTTACTCCCAGTGGAGGTTGAGCAGGTGGCCTGCAGTGTGAACGTGTGAATGCGACGGGTCGTTCAGCAGCTGACGCCCTTCTCTTTCTTCTCCTTCTCCTCCTCCTCCTCCCGTCATGTCCTTCCAGGACGAGGACGAGGTCGACCAGGGCACGATGGTGCGAGCGGGGACCGGCGAGTCCGGGACCATCCGGGCCGTGGGGTCCCTGGCGAGCTCGCTGGGCGGGACGGCTCGGACCATGATCGAGCACGAGGACACGGGAACCATGCAGTCGCAGCTCGGCACCATGGTCATCAACTCGGACGACGAAGACGAGGAAGAGGCCGGCACCATGAAAAGTGAGTTTTATTTTTCTCAGTTTTGCCAGTTTTGCCGTCACCCTTTGTCACATTTCCTGCTGGTTTGGATTGTGTGCTGAACGCAGGAAGAGTTCACTCGGCTTCGTTTAGTGTTGTTCTGCCTGGAGTAAATGATGATCAGTGTAGGAAGTCCGAACATTGAATGTTTGCCATTTAAATACTTTAAAGATGATGTGCTGGTTTGCTTGTTGTTGGTTCTCGTCAGATTAAAGGGAGACATAACGTTTTCACGCCGGAAGTCAGGTTCTTCTTTTACTGGTCATTAAACCTGTATATCAGAACTTACTGGTTCATACCATGTGTGGCCACTAGATGTCACTGTATGACAACAGGAAGCTGCTACAGCACCAAAGAACAACCTCCTTTACTACAGGATTTGACCAACAGAGCAAGAAAAACATCTACAAGGGAGAAAAAGTCACACTTGAAATAATAAAATGTGCATCGGAAAAACAACAGAACTGGATTGTAGTGCGTGAGAAACTGGAGAAAAGTAGAAAATCTGTTCCAGTGATTGAGAAAACAAAGACTTGTGGGCTTAAAGCTGCACAACAGATTCACAGAAGGTTCTGGACCAGGATTAAAACCAGTTATAGTTCTTTTTCTGTTCGCGTCACATTTTTTGACAATCGCAACTTGTAGTCCAAAAATTACGATAAGCAGTTTGTTTCACATCTGTAATAAATTCTATAACACGCAAGAGATTTATTTGTTTTTCGATAAAAAGTCAAACCGTTGAAATGTTCAACCCCCCCCCCACTCTCCTCTATTTTACTGCCGTTTATCATCCAAATCAACATGAATGCAGATTGTTTTTGGCCTCATCTTTTATACTTGATCACCACAGATTAGAATGACGGTAATGAATCATTTGGATACTTTAAGGTCGAGCCAAAGACGTGATGAGAAAAACAAGCTCAGGTGGTTCATAATGTCAATGAAAAAAAACAAACTTGTGTTGAGAAAAGTTTCTCTGGATTATTGCTGGACTGCGTGTTTCAGGCCGATATGTTTTTAAGCTTCATACAGAAACGTATAAATATGCAACATTGCTTCACTGCACATCCTAAGAAGACAACAGAGTTAATACGAACCACCAGGGGGCACAATTATCCCACAGTAGACACAACTATAGGCATGTATAGCAAACCCATAGAGCTTAAAACAAAGATTTAGAGATATATAAACATAATTATAGGCCTTTCAACATACACAGTCATAGGAATATATACACATACATGCATTTCTTGTGCTTTTAGACCTGGAACAGGGGCGAAGCACATTTCACTGGGTGTATAATTCTGCTTGTGACAAATAAAGGTCTTGGACATAGAAACATAATTTAAAGAAGAGATAAAGACATCGAGAGATGAGCATGGATAAACTGCAGTGATATCGACAGATGTAAAAATATAGACAGGCGTTGGGACGCAGAGATAGAATTAAAGATATAGAGACACGGACAAATTTTGTCTCATGCGTGCAACACGAGACAAAGTACAGCCACGGTTGTGATGAGCACATTAACTTCTGCTGGATCGTCACTTATCCGGGGGAAGCGTCTGGCGTTACGAGGCTGTCGGGAGTCTATTCGCAGTGTGGGAGTGGAATCGTCGGACGTACCGGGACTCTTAGTCTGAGTTCGTCAGTGCTTGGTGGCGTCTTTCACATGTTTTTAAGCCCTGGGAGACATTTTCCAGCTGCAATAGACCTAATGAGGGAAGTCTGGCCCATCAGCATGAGTCCTATGCTGCCGTACAACGATCGATCTTTCCTTCTTGGACGAAACATGAGCAGTCTTTGATTGTGGGCCGTTGCTATCACAGTTGTACGAACCATTTTTAATGAAGTCCCCACTGCCACAAGGTTCATCTGCTAAAAAAAACAAACAGAAATACACCCGGAAGTGGCAAAGCGACACAGCGGAGAGCTAAAGTAATGGACCACGGTCACATTCCGCTTCTACTTTCACCCTGAGATCTTTACATGAGCCCGACGGCCGCAGGGAACGTTCTGGTGTTTCGCCCATAAACCTTGGAAGCCTGATAGAAATCTGTCATATATTGTAATGATTCTTGTTTTTGTGTCTCAAATGGGGCCCGTTTGTGAAATATTCTCCGGTATGATGAACAATCCAGACACATTTCTTGATTGATCGGTCGATTGTTTCAAACCTCTCCATTAGTTCACACACGTAAAAGCAATTCACCACGTGATTTTTAAAGCCCGTAACAAACCGACTATTGTTCTGTGCTTATTAATTGATCGCGGTTAATAGCGACTTGTGATGTGACTTGTTGTCATTGATTTCAAATCAAAGTATTATCGGTTACGTTTGCGTCGGCGGGAAGCAATCGAAGGTTTTGAAGGGCCTGACGTGAGCCCGTTGGGTATGAATGCATTACATGTACAACGTGAAGACTTGATCACACACACACACACACACACACACACACACACACACACACACACACACACACACACACACACACACACACACACACACACACACACACACACACACACACACACACACACACACACAGAGTCTCCTGTCTGATGTCGTGCTATTGAGTTAGCATGGATCACCACTGCTGGCAGTTTAAACTACATTAACATGGGAACATTCAGACGTCATAATCACATTACAACCCCAATATCCTCTTAGTGTGTGTGTGTGTCTGTACGTGTGCGTCTCAGACTAACGACCACGTCTGAAGCCGAAGGAGCCCTGAGCACGAAGATGAGGTATTAGATCAGATATCGATTCTTTCTAATGCTTCTGGAAAATAAAAAGCCTTTTAATTCACACTGATGAGCCGCCGGCGCTCCCTCGCTGGAGGCCACGTCGGAAACCACCCATCCCCTCTGTCCTCGGACTCCAGACGCTCCTTCACCGCCGGCCGAGCCGATTTCATTACCAACGCACGGCGGTAGAATAAGTAAAACTTTGCAAACAGCTTAATCTTTATCCCCGCTTTTCAATTTCCATCAGTTCGTCAGTGTTTCTGCGACTGAACCGAGTTAATTATATTAACGAATCCTGTCTGTGTTTAGTCGTCCCGGCAGCCACTTTAATCACTGATCTATTTGGGTTTATAGTATTTTTATTACATTTTTATTTTTTTTATTTCTTGGATATCACAATTTAACATCAAATATTGTCGCATGTTTTCCCCCGAAGCCACATCAGGTTCAAACTCCAGGTTAAGTTGGTGCCGAAGGTGTTCGATAAAAAATGATCGTCGTGCTTCAAGTATCAGCGTTATGATGCAATATTGATGATTCGGGTTATTTTTTTTCCAAGAGGTAGTAACATGTCGATGCATTTCTGTTTCTTATCTCGACAAAAAGATTTTATCTCTGCAATGGTGCGCAAAGAAATTAACTGCACTTAACATTGAATATTAAAACACAACAACACCTTTTATACTACATCACCACTTGTGCAGTTTCAACCCATCTAACATTACGAGCACACCGACGGCAGCGGAGGAACTAATTGCTTTTTATTGAGATAAGTCGTAACTGCGACGAGCCGACATGTTCGATCCCTCACTGGAAGCGAGTGCACCGTTACCGTCGTTGCTTCACATTCATTCCGACATTAGCATTATGTCGATGTAAATAATTCAGGGAGTTTTCCGTCTCTGCGCCTCAGCGATGCACAGAAGCTTCGCCGTGCGGATTAAAGGAGCGTTGTTTATTCATTAAAGTGCGCGTGGACGGCGTGTTCTCATCCCGCGGCCCGGTTCTCCCCCCCCCCTCACGCCCTCCAGATCCTCGTTACTAAGACGGAATGCGTCTTATCGCTGCTCGTCTCTCACTCATTAAACTTTCATGTTGTTGTGAGGAGTTTCAGGAGGAAGTCTCTTCTGGTTTGAGGTTCATAGTCTGTGAAACCTGATAGTCCCCCCCCCCCCCCCCCCCCACACACACACACACACACACACACACACATTTTCCAACAAATCATATCATGTATTTCTACTTGCGGATTAATTTAATCTGATGAATCGGGGTGCGACCGCCATATTTCTTTTTAATTATATTGTGTCGCCTACCCTGTACAGCAGTGTTTTTCAACCACACTGGTGTTTCCGCGAGATCTCGTCAGGTGAGCCGTGGGAAATCTTCCAATTTCACATTTTTTTTCTAAAAAAAACATTTGCTCTCAGAGCGACAGTGTGTTGCAGAGTAATCATGTATAAATACTCTTCACCACTAGAGGGCAGTACAGAACTTTGCCGGTGAAATGTAAAGTGACAGACGTCAGTGTGGTTAATCTCCACCTCCTGCTACCATCTTGTATCAAAGTACTGTGTCAGTGACAGTGATGGAGAAGTTTTTGAAAAGGAAGAATGTGAACCAGGATCTCAGGTCTTCATCCATCAGGTCCAGGTTTCACACTGAGGGAGTAGAAATAAAAAAAAAAAAGAAATTGGGAAATACTTTTTTTCTGTATTTATTTGATTCCTGTTGATAAAGCATTGATGAGAATGACTTTATATTGTTAATAGAAGTTTAACATTTAAACATTTTCAGGTGCTGGTGTGCCTCCAGAGTTTTCCAAAGAAAAAAGTGTGCCTTGGCTCAGAGAAGGTTGAAAAACACTGCTGTACAGCATTTCACAAGTTCTGTCCCTTCTTTGTCGTTTCCAGTACACAGCGAACATCTCGCATCCTTTTTTTTGTGTGTCTTTTTGTTTCATTTATAAATACTTAAGAGTTTGATACACATGTGCAGTTAAGCCCCAACATTCCAGCGGGCCTGATCTGTCTTGTGTCTTGCTTTAAAGTCTCGCCATTGTCTTGGTCCGAGGAACGAACACGGGCTCACTCTGCATATATACGACTTCGGATCCTGTGACGGTGTTTATTTGGCAAGCAACCGACGATAAATAATCAAATCCGGTCGTTTTGATGAAACCACGAAGGGTTAACGGCGTGTGGCTGCGACGCGTCGATCACCGCAGTCTGTAGCACACGTGAGGGTAAACCAACCAGCTGAACGACCTCGCGGCGTGTTGTCACGGCAACCAGCAAGCCCAGCGGGTCGCAGATTACAGATGTGAAGCACAGCTGGAAGTATTCTATTGACATCTCGGATAATTGCTGAAGTTACCAACCGTGGCGTCGGGAGAGAGACGTTACATGTTGGATACGTGCGCGTCTGACTTCCTGTCATGTTACCATGTTTGAGGGAAGACGAAAAAAGAAAAAAAAGTCCACACCGGGGAAGACGAGCGAGTTTTTCCTGACACGGTTTCCAGATTCCTGGCAGATTAAATCCAGTGCGAAGCAGAAATAACGTCATTTGTTCTCTTCACTCCCCCTTTTAAACTGATTGCGTGGTTGAATGAAAGCAGACTGGAGGCCCACAAGTGAGATTTAGCGACGAGAAGCTGGACATTAATCGCCGTCGCGGAGCTCTGAAGGCGAAGTCTGGTGTGTTTATCAGTGAACCCACTGCTCGACACAAGACGGATCATTTTCTCACCGAGTGTTGGGTTCAATGGGACTGGAAAGAAAACTTTCAAGTGGACACAAGAACGAGCGTTAGCATGTTCTGTTTTTCCGCAGGTTGATGCACTTAGAACCATATATGAACATCATATGAACCATAGTAAGATGTGAGAAATCCTGTTATTATTCAATGATATTCTAAATTCTTGATTAGCCAGTAATAATTGTAGAAATGTGTTTTTGATATGTTGAACTTTTTCACCCATTCATGAATCCATTTAAAGTTTTTTTTTTTTTTCTTTATGTAGCTCAGTCGTCCTGTAATCACTGTTATCAGCCACATTTTAAATGAGTAAAAAATCACTGGGAAATTACCTTTTATGTTACGGCTAGTCATAAATTGGTAGAGCAGACGTATTTGTCAGGGTGATGGTACTGAAAAGATGTGGAAACTTTGACCCCCCCCGGTAAATAAATTAGATTTTAATCACTGCGGGTTATAAATATCTGAACAACAGCGTCTCACACTTTGAACCTCCTCAGTCTGAAGCTGCAGAAACACAAAGATCAAGCTGTGGCGACGTGTTCAGGCCCAGATGTTCTCCTCGCAGCCCGCCATGGAATAATTCCATCCGTAATGCAGATAAACAGGATTGACCTGTCGGACGGTGATAAATATTAAGTGTTTTTTGTTGGCAGAGGCGTTCAGAGGATTCGTGTGCGACGTGTTTATTCTGCAGGAGCCACAGATGCATATTAAAGCCATGAATCAAGACACGGTGGCTGTTTTTACACCGACACAAACAATGAAAGTCTGATCGCAATCAAAATGTTTCACGTAAACGTGGAGATTTTCATCGGCGTCTGTTTCAACGTCTATTCATCTGATTCCGTCTCCTTAGTTTTCATTCTTTAATTCCCCTCACGGAGCGCTGAAACTCTCAACGCTTCTCTATCAATCTTTTTCCCTTTCCGTCGGTTACAAGTTAAAAGCCCTAAATCTTCCGCCACTTTCCACATTTGGCTGCTGTTCACCGGTATCGATCACATTAATGCAGAAGTATTGCGGCGCTTGTGTCCTGCTCCCATATGGATGCTTTAATAATGCAGCGCTGCGTCGACTCCCGAAGAGGAAACCTTGCTTTTTTTCCTGCTGAGGTCGGGGTGCAGGAAAACTCTTACTCTGAAATCCTTTGCACGTCAACAAATTTCAAGTGAAATCTCAAGACGTATATTGTGTTTTTCATGTCGGTGTGCACAACAGCACACCGCTCCACCTTGTGGCCGTAGGGGCTCACTGCATGGTTATCAGTGCTTCTGCCGTTTCCGTGGAAACGGACATCGTTATCAGAATGCTGCCGTGTAAATGTGAAACATTTCTCAAACGATTTGTTTTCCCTTGAAACATTGTCGTGTAAGCGGGGGCCTCAGTTTGTATTTAATTTAATTCAATTTATGCAACTAAGAAAGTAAAAGTCTTTTACCAACTTTAGTTTGTAGGATTTCAGATTGAGTCTTTTTCCCTCGGAGTAACCTGGGAGCTAAAACTTTACGGTGAAGACGACTGCTAATAGACACTCCATCTCACTCACACACACACTATTTGGTTCTGAGAGCCTCAGTTGAGATTCATCACTTCAATAACAGACAAACCCGACTTCCCACCGTCCGTAGCGACGACCCCACACACACACACACACACTCGTTAGACGAGTTCACACCTACGACGTCTTTAAAAAAAAAAAAAAAAAAAAGTTCCCAGACGACGAGCGAGAAGCGGGGCTTCATAAATCTGCCCGTCCTGCTCATAGCAAACCTTCCCCGTGTAAATCGGCCACAGGATGACGTTTCCCCGCCTCCACCCGCCAAATGAAACTTCTAAATAAGGAGCGAAAAAGAAGGGAATGGCGTTTTTTTTTTTTGTAAATTATGAGCACAGAAGTGCTTCATGAATCTAAATCATACGGCAAGAATATTCTCCTTTATGACATCATCCCGGAGCTTTGAAGCCCAGCCTGGCTGGTACCGTCCAGCTGTGTGTGTGTGTGTGTCGGTGCTTTTCACCTCCAGTGACTCTCTCAGATTTATAAACACACTTGTGGCTGTAAATCTCCCCCGGTGTGTGTCCTCGTGCTTCGACCTGCCCCCCCCCCCCCCCCCCCCCCCTCCTCCCCCCTCCTCACCGACGGTGTGTGTTCCGCAGGGAGAGACGAGACCATGCAGCCCGCCAAGCCGTCCTTCCTGGAGTACTTCGAGCAGAAGGAGCGGGAGGCCAACGTGCAAAACGACGGCGGAGGGCGAGGAGAAAACAACGCCGAGCACCGCAAGCTGCCCCCAGAGGGAGACCTGGAAGTGGTGAGTGGAAATCACAAACACAGACTTGAGTTCGTATTCCCACTTTAAAAAAAACAAGCAAAAAAACAATAGAGAAACTTTACTCATACTGCAAATCAATTGTTTTGACAGTTTCTCACTCGGTTTAATAGATTACTTCATTGTCAGTACTCCGTTAAGGAAACTTCAATAGACTTATTTGTATTGTTGTAGCATTAGCCTGGGTAGAGCATCTTCCTCCCACCAACGTCCAGGTTATAGAGCATCTTCCTTGTTCCTAATTGTTTTCAACCATCATGTATTCCATTGATTTTAAATGCTTTTAATGAGTCCTCGTTGTATTTATACAGTAACCTCACCTCGACGTGTATTTCGTCACATTAAAAGTTGAGTTTTGTCTTAATATATAGTTTCATAGTCGACATGATGGGAGGGAAAAAAACAAATTGTTTGAGAACGAGACTTTAAAGTTGCATCGGAACTACCTTTTAAGAAATGCGCTTTCTTTTCAGTAAGTTGTAACTATGAGCTTCTTCGTTCTCGTTCTTTGTTGGTCTCAGCGATGGAATCGTGGCATTAATGAGTTTTAAATGTTTTAATTTTTTTTAATTTTCACGTTTTGTCGGTCGGAGCTTCGGTGGAAAAGGTTCCTGAGTTGAACGGAGGAGCAGAGGTTGTGTGTCTCACTCCGAGACCAACGGCCGCTGCTGGAATTAAATATTTAACACGTGACCTTTTAGATACGAGGCGGATCCACAGAGGCAGTTGTTCTTTATGGAAGCTGAAAAATAACCGGGGGGAAAAAAACGATATTTCTATATTTTTTTTGAACATTTTTCGTGATAGAAACTGTCACCAGTAGCAAAGAGTTCTTTAAAATGCTCCGATATGCAACAGAGGTTTCGCCGCTAATTAATTGCGTGTGTGTCTCTTTAACTGAGCTCAGCTCTGTGTCGGTGTGTGTTTTGAAGCCGCGACGCTAACCGAGGCTGACGGGCGACCGCGGCCTGAACCGGCCCGTCACTCTTCTTCTGTGGTTTCCTCTCAGGTTGTGTTTTCAGTTTTTTTTTTTAATAACTCCCACATTTTCATCTCCGGGAGAAGCTTCACTGTTTCACGTATTTTTAGATCTGCAACATTTGCCAATAAGGAAATATAATAACACCGCGCCTCCATATTATTAGAGATTCTCTCTGTTCCACTCATGTTTGCTTATGCTGGAATTATTGGATTTTTTTTTTTTTTTTTTTAAAGTAGGTCTGAACTTTTCCGCTCGCCGAGATCTTCAATCTCACTTCTGTTACTCTGCAGGAACCTCACGTCAGAGGAAATCCGCCTCCATCTCAAAAGTATTTTGCTTTCATCTTTTCCGGCAAGTCGTTTTTTGTTGGGGGTTTTTTTGACGTGGAGGATGTTTGGTCAAAATCTCGTCATCCTGGCAGGATCAGTTAAATCTTTCTTTATTGTCGTACCATTGCACTTTTTCAAGTAGGTCATAAAATCCTACTTGCCTGAAAAACAAAGTACTTTATGAACAAACCGAAGGCAGAATGAACTTTAACTTGATGTGTTCATAGACGTTAAAGAAGTGTGACGACGTTCTGACGCGTCCAGTTTAAATGGCCCGTCATTGAGTTGTAATGTTGAAGTCCAGCAGCAGCAGGTTCGTCCTCCAGCATAGTGAAAATGAATCAATCCACAGAAACATGCAGAGCCGATCTCTCCGGTCACTCCTCCCTCTCTCTGGGGGATTTATTGTTCCACCAGACTGGAAAATAAGAGCATGAAAAGCTCATTTCTTTAACAGCGACGCAGCTTGTTGACAGCTTCACGCCGACTGTGTTTAATTTTAGATCTGATTTTTCTGCTATTTTTGGATTTCGCTTTTAGATGTTTTATTTATTTTTTTTATTTTTTTTACGTAGTTATCCAGGACAGATGTCTTGGCTGCTTTAATTCCCCTCCCTGCAACTCCGGATGTGGTTATTGGTTCTCGGGAGGTTTTAACAACTGGTGCTCAGGTGTGTGTGTGTAAATGTATGTGTGTGTGTGTGTGTGTGTGTGTGTGTGTGTGTGTGTGTGTGTGTGTGTGTGTGTGTGTGTGTGTGTGTGTGTGTGTGTGTGTGTGTGTGTGTGTGTGTGTGTGTGTGTGTGTGTGTGTGTGTGTGTGTGTGTGTGTGTGTGCGTGTTTCACCTCCACCTCAGTATTTTCCTCTTTTCGCTCCGCTGTGTGGGACAATACAACGTGGAAAGCACTAACTTACATTATTCATAAGAAGACGTGGAACAGCCAGCCTCCCCGCTCCTCAGTCGTCCTTTTCTTCTACACTTTCTTCCCCGATCTATTTTTATTCTTCACATAAAAAGCTTTTCTTCTCCCCCCCCCCCCCCCCCGCCCGCCCCTCGTCTCCCATCCTCCCCGCTGCCTCTTTCCATCCTTCATCTGTCCTCAGAACCACGGACGTTTTCTCCAACAAGCTCTGACTGGAGGTTAAATTTCACGACGCAGGTTCACGGTTACCAAGACGTAGAAGAAGAAAGGCTGCTCACGTCTGTCCTCTTGTACTGAAATACAGAACTGAAACCGAACAGATGTTTTTAAATTTTCACGCTGGAAGTCACGTTCTTCTTTTACTGGTCATTAAACCTGTGTATCGGAACTTACTGGTTCATACCATGTGTGGCCACTAGATGTCACTGTATGACAACAGGAAGCTGCTACAGCACCAAAGAACAACCTCCTTTACTACAGGATTTGACCAACAGAGCAAGGAAAATGGCAACAAGTGAGAAAAGGTCACACTTGAAATAATAAAATGTGCATCGGAAAAGCAACAGAACTGGATTGTAGTGCGTGAGAAACTGGAGAAAAGTAGGAAATCTGTTCCCGTGATTGAGAAAACAAAGACTTGTGGGCTAACAGGCTGCACAACAGATTCACAGAAGGTTCTGGACCAGGATTAAAACCAGCTATAGTTCTTTTTCTGTTCGCGTCACATTTTTTGACAATCGCAACTTATCGTCCAAAAAATTACGATAAGCAGTTTGTTTCACATCTGTAATAAATTCTATAACACGCAAGAGATTTATTTGTTTTTCGATAAAAAGTCAAACAGTTGAAATGTTGAAACCGGGGGCTGCTCACATCTGTCCTCTTGTACTGAAATGCAGAACTGGAACCGAACAGATGTTTAAAGATGTTGAGAATCGCCGTTTTCAGCGTAGAAATTTAAGCGTTCGCCGCTTTCCTCGAGGTTTCAACGGAATGTGCGCCTGTCCCGCGTCTTCATTTTTTACTGCGTTTCATTCATTTAAGTAAGTTTGATGGCGATTTTAAAAGGTAAAAGGGAAGAAAGGAATACTTGACCTGAATGAGTGCAGCGAGCAGCCTGAGGTCCTGGAGGAGGACTCGTACAAGAAATGTGCTGCAGCAGCACAAGTAAACTGCAAACAAGCCAGTGGTTTGTTTACAAGTGTTCTCGGCTGACGAGGCACCATTATTATCCCCCGCCGGGGCCGATAGGCCCCGAAAGGGGATCTTGAAACAGTCGCCGTCCGTACGTCCGTTCGAACGTTTCTACCTATATCTCGGCAACCCCTGGGCCCACAGTGACCAAACTTCACATGTGGATACATCTCAGAGGGGGAAGGGATACTATGGTGACCTTGACCCAATTTGCATACTTAGTAGGTCACAGGGTCACGAAGTGCTTGAAAACACATTTTGGGCTCTGGAGGCCTAGGTTTTTGAGCTAGGGCTCTGAAATTTTATACACACATGATACACACTCCAGGGAAAACCTCCAGTACACCAAGTGACCTGACCTTGACCTTGAAGATTGGTAGGGTCTTCATATAAAGGGGTTTTCATATAAACATTTCTCCTCATTTCTCAGCAGTTCCTGGGCCCACAGTCACCAAACTTCACACATGGACACTCCACCTGGGGAGAAGGGGCACCATGGTGACCAGGACCTAATTTGCATATCAGGTCACAGGGTCACTAAGTGCATAAAAACACCTTTTGGGCTCTGGAGACGTATTTTGACATAGCTTATGAAGAAGACCTTTCAGATTCTACATAATTATCTACTAGGACCCATGGAACACCCTCTAGTGTACCAAGTGTGCTGCCTTAGAGCTGGCTTTGTGAGAAAATATAAAGCCCTCCGGCGGGGGATTAGCCCAGCAACGGCCTTCTTGTTTTTTATGGTTTCGTTTCAGGAGAATTTCACATTTTGAAAACCAATTTTGCCCATCGGTATTTTTTTCTGCTCCATATATGTGTGGAAAAGCTGCGAGCGCCTCAAATCCTCCTCGACGTTTAAGCGTCTTCATCGTGTAGATCTACTGCAGATATTACGTTCATCAAAAAAACATTTCAATCTGTGCGATTTTTTCCCCCCTCCTCCTATTTGTTGAAACAAAGTCTGCAGCCGCAGTGCGTCTTCTGCAGAAATAAGACTAATCCACAATGTTCTTGTTTCATTGAAGCAATGTGAACGATGAAATATTGAAACATCCCGGTTGCGATAAATTTCCCCGACTAAACTGGAGAAGATGAAGAAGTAAAAGCTATTTCCTGTTTCCAGTGTTCCGATGCATCTTCTTTGTTTCTGTGATCTATGTGAGTAATATTCCCCGTTTTACCTCCGTTTGTTCCCCCGCCGCTCCTCTGGGACGTCTTCACCTCCCCGACTGAGGGAGTTTGGCTCTCGGCTCTGGCTCTTCTACTGTTTCTATGAAAGATTTACTTTTCAAATACAGAAATGTCACTCGGTTTATTAGATTTACATACAACAATAATAACAACAACAACCACATCGTCATCTGAGGGTTTATAGAGGAAAAACCAACATTTATGAAATCATTCCGAGTTTCCCTCTTCTTCCTCTTCTTCTTCTTCCTCTTCTTCTTCTTCTTCTTCTTCTTCCTCTTCTTCTTCTTCTTCATCTTCCTCTTCTTCCTCTTCTTCTTCCTCTTCTTCTTCCTCTTCCTCTTCCTCTTCCTCTTCCTCTTCCTCTTCTTCTTCCTCTTCCTCCTCCTCCTTCTTCCTCTTCTTCTTCTTCCTCTTCTTCTTCCTCTTCTTCTTCCTCTTCTTCTTCCTCTTCCACTTCTTCTTCCTCTTCCTCTTCTTCCTCCTCATCTTCTTCTTCTTCTTCCTCTTCTTCTTCCTCTTCCTCTTCTTCTTCCTCTTCCTCCTCCTCCTTCTTCTTCCTCTTCCACTTCTTCTTCCTCTTCCTCTTCTTCTTCCTCTTCCACTTCTTCTTCCTCTTCCTCCTCATCTTCTTCTTCTTCTTCCTCGTCTTCTTCCGCTTCTTCCTCTTCTCCCTCCTCTTCCTCTTCTTCTTCTTCCTCTTCCACTTCTTCCTCTTCTTCCTCTTCCTCTTCCTCTTCTTCTTCTTCTTCTTCTTCTTCCTCTTCTTCTTCTTCCTCATTTTCTTCTTCTTCCTCTTCTTCTTCTCCTTCCTCTTCTTCCTCCTCTTCTTCTTCCTCTTCTCCCTCTTCTTTTTCTTCTTTCTCTTCTCTTTCCTCGTCTTCTTCTCCTTCCTCTTCCTCTTCTTCCTCTTCTTGTTGTTGTTGAATCCTTTTTCTGCTCCATTTTCTTCATTTCCGCGGTGAGCCGTTTGCCAGTGAAGCGTCTGGTTTGTTGGCTCTTAGCTGGAATACTAAATGTTTGATCGCTTGCTTGGTCGTGAAAACGGCACGGGGTTTGTTACAGATGAGAACAATGTACGTTTAATAGTGTGTCTGGAGACAAACCTCCATGATTCAGACTCGGCAAATCTCTTTTCCTCTGTAATCTTGAGAAAACTGGGTCTGCTTTTTTTTTTTTTTTTTTTTTTTAAGTTTGAGGCTCTTTGCTCCCGGCAGGACATTTAGCTTCTCTGCACCGTGTGTCCAGCGGCGTCCGGTAACTCCCCGAAGCTTTTCAAGCCGTCAATAAGACTCCTCGATTCGGGAAAAGTTTCAAGTTTACACGGCAACGTTTTGAAAAACGTCTGTTTACAACGGAAAGCGCAGGCACACTGGAGGGGGCTTCATTTAGGACCAACATATTCACTTCGGCGGCTGTGCGCAATGAACGTTTTTTTTTTTTTTTTTTAGTGGCTCCGAGCTCCGTCGTCGTGGAAACGACGGAGCGTATTAACTTGACAACGTTGCGTAGACGGGGGTCTTTATCGGAGTAAAGCAGATTTTTGAGATCTTTTCTTTTGCAGACGGGATTCCGGCGTCTCTCTGGGTGAACGACGGCACATTAGCCCGAGTGTGGCTAACGTTAGTGGCTAACACCGCTAGCGGACGTTTCGCACACATTCTAGACCCACGTGTCCGTTTGTCCTTTTTCTGGATGCAAGTTCTGATAAATCGATAAGACATGAGATCTAATAGGGAGTGTCTGTGGCTAAACGAGCCATAAGGTCTCTTCCAAGGACACTTCCACTCAGGAGGGCGATGCACCCGCTTGAAAAAGTGTGTGTGTGTGTGTGTGTGTGTGTGGTCCAGTGCTACGACTGTCCTTCCTCCCGTCACGGTCATCTGTCTGCTGGACCGGGACGCCAGCGTTATTTTTATCCCATCGATCGGGGTATAAAATCGGCTGAGAGCAGAGCAGAGGTGCCAGTGCAGTGGGGGGGCAGGGGGAGGGGGGGGGGGGGGGGGCAGCAGGGGGAGGGGGGGAGGTTGGGATCCCCCGGGGGGGTAGAAGCTGGAGGCTCCGGGTCCCTACGTGAGGCCCGAGCAGCAGATTGAACAAATGTCAATACATGGAGCCTTTGAGAGCCTCGGAAAATAGATCCGCTCGTCTCTCTCTCTCACACACACACACACACACACACACACACACACACACACACACACACACACACACACACACACACACACACCACGCACCTGGGTGAGATATTCTTGAGCTAAAGATTTTCCTAAGTGTCCATTAACGGACTGGCCGAGTATCGACGTCCAGAGAGCTCCCGGTCCGCCGCCGGTGGTCGTTTTCTTCAAGCCGGCGTTTCGCTTTGTGTTTGAAGTTTTTCCACAACAAACATCCGAACTTCTAAACTCTCCCGGTGGTTACAGAATTTAGTCATAATTGATGATTTTATATATATGTGAGCTGTTGTAACGAGGGACGTTTCCATCATGTTTTATGGTGAATTAAAGGACTTTTATTGGACGTTTCATGGGGATGTGTTCAGATTATATAGTGATTTTCTTTATTCGGTGTGGTTTGTCTCATATGGTGTGTTTTCTTATTTTTCCGTGACGTTGAATTCTTCCCAAGCTTTGTTTTATCTGGTATTTTTGTTCACTCATTCGGTGTGTCGGATCGAGTTTTATTGTTTTTCTTGTCACGGTGTCCTGCGCAGGTCAGCTCGTGGTCGGTGGAGGAGCTGAGGAGGCGTCTGGCCTCTCTGGACCCCCAGATGGAGCAGGAGATCGAGGAGATCCGTCAGCGCTACCAGGCCAAGAGGCAGCCCATCCTGGACGCCATCGAGGCCAAGAAGCGGCGGCAGCAGACCTACTGAGGACCGTGCGGGTGTTTCCCTGCCGACGAGGCTCCGCCCCCCCTCCACCAGGCCTCTCTGGTAACTTATTCCAGGACGATCCAGTCGTCTGGAGAACTGCTGCGCTTGTTGAACTTCACGGGAGGAGGCGGAGCTCCTCAGGGGTCTGTTAGAGCTCCACTGCACTTCTGCTCAGAACACTTGAAGAAACGGCAAACATCCATCAAAGTGTTTTTTTTGTTTTCCTCCTCTTACATGTGGTACAGTTTGATTTGAGATGATTCGTCTCCGGTACTCGAACCTCCGGAAGAAAGTGGGCGCTCCACAACTTTACCTCTCCGGCCTCTGGAAGGCAGAAAAGTCCAGTAAAGATGACATCACTCCCTTTTAGGTTTCATCTGCTGTGAGGGTTTTTGTTTTTGTTTTTTTCTTTTCGACCGGGGGGGGGGGAGCTTCCGGATCGTTTTGGTCCGAAAGGCCCCTCGGGGTGTTTTTGTTTGGTTCAGAAATCGTAAGGAGGTCCTCGGGAGTTTCTCGTTTCTGGGAAGCGAGCAGCGTAGCTCCGTCTGAAGTTTATTGTCGGGAGGTTTCGGAGCTCATTTTCACACTGTGGTTATTTAGAATCAAAGTTTTAATAAAAAAAAAAAAAAAAAAACTATTTTTCTCGAGAAACCAAAATTTACATATTTTTTCAAGTTGGCAGACGTGTAGCATCGACTCCCCGTCATTTCACACCAGGCTCGCCGTGTGGCTCGACCATATATGGACGTCCTGTATGTGCTGACACAGCAGTTTCTCCTTAAACTCGTTAAACGGACTAATTTCAGCATTTTTGTTGTTGTTTTTTCAGCCATCAAAGTTTGTGGAGCTCTAGTCTGATGATGGCCAAGAATCCAATAATAATCTGGCTTCAGAAGAGCCAGTTTGAAGAGCAGCTGCTGGATTAACAGGCATTTTATTTAGAGATAAAAATAAAGCACAGGTTGTCATCGATCAGGGGAGAAAAGGGAAAATGTTGTTCCAACTACTTGAATGTTTCTGTCAGTCCAAAAAAAAGTGAAAAAAATATCTACTGAACATAGTGTTTTTCTGTTTTTGAGCATTATATTAACATTTGATGGACGTATTATTTTGGATATAAAGGGATTTAGTTGGTTTTCGCTGTGGACAAATGGAAAAAGGGTAAAAAACACAGAATAATATTATAAATAAATGAGGATGATACAATATTAGAGAAGAAATTATGCACACTGGCGTATAAATAACACATTTTCAGTTACATTTACTTACATACTTTATTTTTAAGCAAATTTTGATTTAAGTTTATTGCAGATTTTCTTAAATTTCCTCAAGACTTTTTTTTTCTCTGCATCCACTGGAATCATGTTTTTTATGAAAGCAATTATTAAATTAAGTTTCCCTTTTTTTCTTAATTTTTTTTTTACTTTATTTTCTTTCGCTTAACAACCCCCTCCCCCCTTTCCGTCAGATTCAGAAAGCTCGTATTTTAAGGAGGCGGTTCCTCTTCTCAGGGCTGTGAAATCAATTCCTCCACGTCGGACGATTTCAACTCCTCCTCCTGCAGGAGTGCGACAAGTGGAACAAAACGCCCCCTGCTGGTTCCGCGTGGAACTGCAATCTTCTCTCGTTGCTGTGTTTTCTTTCTCTCGTCTGCGTGAGATCAAAGCTTTAAAAACTCAAGCTGTCGCGTCGCCGGAGGTTTTTTTTTGTTTCTTTTAAGCTGAAATCTGAAAATATGTCGAAATCACTGGAGTGTATTTGAATCAACCACTGTTCGTTTCTTACAAACACTTACTTTACTGCTTATTTGGGTTTAAATCGAACCCGGTTACCTTTGTTAGCTTGAACATCTCAAACTGGTCCTCTCCAACTAAAACGGAACTTATAGTTTATAGTGAATAGAATATCTCCAGGCCATAACGTTCAAATGAGATTTCAGCGTTTGGAAATGTGAGGAAACGTTTTTAGCGTCGGCGCTAACTGTTCTCACAGCTACGCCATAGAATTCAGTTCAGATCGACTGTTCAGCTCCAGTAACGTACAATTTTACTGTCATCATGTCCTAAATATCTACATGAAGCGAACGCAGTTACATGAAATAGCGTGTATGAACTTGCTGCTTCAGATTTTTCGAAGTAGTTTTAGCAGGAGAGGACCGACACGACACGTCTTTCTTCAAAAAGAAAAAAAGTCACACACTGTAATTTGTTGGTTCCCGAGACTTCCCCAGACGGAAACCTCATTTAATTTAAAGAGTGAAATCTACTGAACTCCGTGCGAATTGGGCGTCAAGACTGGGATTGTTGAAGCTTCACCTGAAAGGGAAAGTTTCCCGGTTCTTCTGTGTGAATCCGTCTCGGCATGCGAGGATCTGAGCTTCTGGCGTTTAAAGTCACTGCTGTTTGCTTTGTGTTTGGTTTGCTTCTCTAATAAAGGAAATAATGCTGGAAACTCCTGTTGCACTCTTATTTTGTGGTTTTTCTACTTTTGACTCTTTATTACTAGATATTCCAATTTATTTTGTTAATCTTTGCTTGTTTTCCTCTAAACTAATGATTATTAACTGCAGTAAATATTTGAAGAAAGATCCAGATGCTGAATTAGGCCCTCGACACATTTTGAACCCGGAGGAAGTCGATGAGTTGTCAAAATAAGAAGAGGTAAAAAAAAAAAAAGTGAGCTTGACGACACAAGTTATCTTTAGTTTGAATTGATTTGAAAAGCGATCAAGCGGTGTCGTGATCCCAAACAAGCTTAAACTGCATCGTCAAACAAAACCCTTCAAAATAAAAGCACTGACTCCATTGTTTCCTGCGTGAGCTCGCTAAGAAATGGGAAACTTTATTAAAATGTAAATAAAGGTGGAGAGAAAGCGACTGTTTAGTAGCTGTACTTGTCACCAAACAAAAAAAAAACTTTTTCCGAAGAAAACGCTAAACTTTCATTGCGTTTTGTCCCGCGTTTCATTAAAGCTCATTAACGTCTCGTTTCAAGTCTTTTTTTTGTTTTTTGCTGTATTTTCCAGTCAGGAAGCTTCACGTTTACACGGCAACAGCGGAAAACCTGGAAATGATGTTGGGCCACTAGTGGGTGCTGTTGTTTGTTTTTCCCAATGAAACCACATACGCACGTATGCAGAGAACAAGACGCTATAAACATTAAAAAAAAAATGGGAGAAGAGTCTGTTTTCGCTCTGCTTTAGTCATTATCTTGTGTTTCTCTGCATGTTTTACCGAAACACGATCAGTTTTACTCAAATATATGAAGAAAAACGTGCTCAGAACGAGCCAGTAATGTGCAGCTGCAGGCGCTTGTGTTTCACCTCGTTTCATTTATCTTCCTTCCAGAGATCAGGAATCACCAAAGCGTCATTAAATCTGCGTTTCGCTCTTCCACTCAGTCCGGTCAAACTTCTCTCAGCTGGAGGCGGATAAATATCGACTTGTGTTCATCGTCGGTGTCGCGTCACACCGAAGCTTTTCAGATTACAACAAAACAAAACAAAAAAAAACCCAAAACAAAACCAAACACCCTCAGCTCCCCCTCTTCTGACTGTTTGCAGCTTCAAACCCCAAAATCAATCCACGTCTTAATGCCCTCGGGCTCGCCGAGGAGAAAAACCTCCCGGAAGCTTCCGCCCGCCCCGGCGTCCATTATGTGAAACTGAAGCCGCGCTGCAGAGCCGCCTTAATGTCATTCCCCCCAACTTTCCCCTCCGCCTCGTCTTTCAGGGCCGAGCGGCGGAGGTTTGTAACCTGCGAGCCGAACGCCGGGCCCGAGGAGATAAAATACAAAAAAAAAAGAAGAAGCCAATAAAAGTAAGGTACCCTGTAATACCAATGTAATCTCACTAAACCAGTTTCAACCATGTAATCCCAATAATAGCAGTTCAATACCAGTGTGGTATCATTTTATCACTCTAATACCAGTTTAATACATGTAACTAGCAGTGTAATGGGGTTTAATATCATGTAATACCACTGCAGTAACACTAATACCACGATTAAGACGAGTTTATCGTCATTGTTCAGGTACAACTGTTGAGCGCCGCCATCTCGCCATGAGTCATAATACCAGTGTGATTTTTGGGATTTTTTTTTTTTTTTAATCCTCATTTCATACACATTCATCACGTTCAGTTTTGTTCAGTTCAGCCTTCGTGATCAGAAGCTCTTTAATTGATGACACATTTTAACAGCTCAATAAACAAAGCCAACATCTGAACCAACAAACTGCAGAAGCTTAAAAAAAATGAAAAACGATGAAACCAAACACAGGTTCGTCTTGGAAGCCCACGACAAAGTACCGTCCGGCTACAGGTCATTAATCAGTCGCTCTATATCGTCTCCAGTTGAACCGTAAAGCAGCTTTGGCAGAAAAAAAACCGAGTTGCAATCCCACATTTTGAATGTAGAAACTTTTCCACAATTGTCTGTTTCATTTGCTGGAATAAATTCAGCTCTGCTGAGCGGATCTGATTGGACGACGGATTATATTTTATATTTAGTTTTATATTAAAAAAAAAAACTCTGCCAATGACTTTTCTTCTCCGTGTTTCTGCACTGAGCTTCGATCAGAAGGACTTGAGTATTTCTGCTGTTTCGTCCAGAACCGTCTCCACAATACAATGACCTCCTCCCTCTATCGCCCCCCTCTGGCCTGGAGGCGTAGTGCTGTAACATTCACCAGGCTGAACACTCAACAAGCACGGGAACGTTTCTAATTTCCCCGAATGGAAGTGCTGGATGTTTTTGGTAGAAACGCCCGTCGCTTCATACCGGAAGGAGGGACGGATAATGTCCACGTCGGAGGCGTAGATCCCGTCTCCTCCTCGTCCTCCTCAGAGGTACAGCTCCTTCTTCCTCACGCTGGAGGTGGAGGACAGATGCCCCACATAGCTGTAGTTCACCACGCCCCCCTCGTCTTCGAAGTCGACGTCGTCCTCCCCGTCCGTGACGTCGTCCTCGTCCAGGCAGCGGCTGTCTCCGTCCGACCCGTCCTCCTCCTCCCCGTCGTCCTCCTCCTCCTCCTCCCCCTCCCCCGGCTCGCTCTCGCAGCTCATCTTCATCCTCCGGCGGTTGCCGTTCCTCACCGACGCCTCCAGGGCCTTCTGGCGCCGGTAGAAGTGGGAGAACTTGTTGAAGATGATGGTGATGGGCAGCGCCACCACCAGGGTGCCGCCCAGGATGCAGCCGCTGGCCGCCAGCTTCCCGGCCACCGTGACGGGCACCACGTCCCCGTAGCCCACCGTGGTCATGCTGACCGTCCCCCACCACCAGCAGGCCGGGATGGTGTCCAGGCCCACGTCCTGCAGGCCGACCGGGGGAGTGCGGGGGGGGAGGGGTTACTGAAGGAGCCGTCGTCATGACGACAAGCATGCTTTCAGCCATTCGTCTGTGCATCATCCATACATTTATCCCCCACTCCCCATATATCCATCATCCATCCATTTGTTCATCTGCCCATCCATCCAACCATCCGTCCGTCTATTCATCATCCATCCAACCAACCAACAAACTGACCATCATCCATCCATCGTGTATTCATCCCACAATCTCCATCCATCCATCAAACCATCCAAAGAACCATCATCCATTCATCCATCATCTCTCCATCGTCTATTTATCCCTCATCTATTCAACATTCATTATCTATCCATCCATCTATCAATCCGCCTATCTATCCAGCCATTCAACCATCCAACCATTCTCACCATCATGCATTCATCCGTCATTGTCCATTCATCCAACCAACTATCCTCCATCTATCTATTCATCCATCCAACCATCATTTATTTATCCCTCATCTATTCAACATCCATTATCTATCCACCCATCCATCCATTTATCCAACCAACCGACCAACCAACCATCATCCATCCATCCATCCATCCAACCATCATCTCTCCATCGTCTATGTCATGACCTCCACCTCTGGCGCTGCCTAGTGGCAGCATTTGCTCCCTTCCCCCTCTCTCCTTTCCTTTTCTGCTAGGTGGGCGTGTGCTGCATGCAGTGTGAGGTGTGGAGGAGTGCAGTGCTGATTTCCTGAGTGCTCTCACCTGCGGCAGGGTGTGGCTTCTCTCAACAATGCTCCTCTCTCTATAAAGCCGGCATCAGACGAAGACTCGGCGTCGGACCGTAAAACTACCGACCGTTAGTTGTACTCTGTTCTGCCTGGCCTCGCCTCAGTCTGTATTGTCCTGCGTTAAGTCTGTCTCTCCTCGGCTGCAGCTCTTGACCCACCCTGCTGCACCGAGCTCCTGACTCTGCTCGTTGACCCGTTCCTACAGCTGCAGCACAACAAGACTCCCTGACCACCGTCCTTCAGGCTGCAGCACAACAAGACTCCCTGACCACCGTCCTTCAGGCTGCAGCACAACAAGACTCCCTGACCACCGTCCTTCAGGCTGCAGCACAACAAGACTCTCTGACAACCGTCCTTCTGGCTGCAGCACAACAAGACTCTCTGACAACCGTCCTTCTGGCTGCAGCACAACAAGACTCTCTGACAACCGTCCTTCTGGCTGCAAAACAACAAGACTCCCTGACCACCGTCCTTCAGGCTGCAGCACAACAAGACTCCCTGACCACCGTCCTTCTGGCTGCAGCACAACAAGACTCTCTGACAACCGTCCTTCTGGCTGCAGCACAAGACTCCCTGACAACCATCTTTCTGGCTGCAGCACAACAAGACTCTCTGACAACCGTCCTTCTGGCTGCAGCACAACAAGACTCTCTGACAACCGTCCTTCTGGCTGCAGCACAACAAGACTCTCTGACAACCGTCCTTCAGGCTGCAGCACAACAAGACTCTCTGACAACCGTCCTTCTGGCTGCAGCACAACAAGACTCCCTGACCACCGTCCTTCAGGCTGCAGCACAGCAAGACTCCCTGACCACCGTCCTTCTGGCTGCAGCACAACAAGACTCCCTGACCACCGTCCTTCTGGCTGCAGCACAACAAGACTCCCTGACCACCATCCTTCTGGCTGCAGCACACGCCACCTCCGTCGGTCTCCAGCGTCGACCACGCCATTCATCCCTCTCCGCTTCGTACCATGCTGTGTGCTCCCTCAGTCTCCCGCTGGGTCCTGATAGTTTGGTTTGGGGTGGTTCCTTAGTCTGTGTAGTGGTTCTGTATTGTTTATTCTGGAGTTCTGTTTGGTTGGGTTTAAGTTTGTTGTTTCTAGGCTAAGTCGTACGTCTGTAATTCTGGCTCTTGGAGTTCTGCTTGCTTGTGTTTTTGGTTTGTGTTCATTGCCACGTCATTTATTAAAGTCCTCTGAGAGTATCCCTGTTTGCCGTGTCTCTGTCCGCAACTGAGTCTGAGTGTGAACCGTGACAGTCTATTTGTCCCTCATCTATTCAACATCCATTATCTATCCAACCAACCATCCATCCCTCCAGGCTGCTCCAGATCCACAGTGTTTCACTCCAGACAGTACTGACCACGACACACCACCAACTCCCCCTCAAGCCTCCAACAGATCAGAAATCAGTTTCACCTCCTCGTACTCGGCCGTGTAGGCGATGCCAGAGAAGACGGACACGCCGACGGCCAGGTAGAGCAGCAGGATGCCCACCTCACGGTAACTGTGCTGCAGACAGAAGACGGGTGTTAGAAACCTGGTCTGAACCCCCCAGAGCTCCGTCTGCCGGAGCAAAGTCATTATAGTGGGAAACGAATCCTCCACGGAGGAAATACTACTTATTCGCTGCTTATTTTATTATGCTGTTCAGCTCAGGTGTGACCTGACGTCTGAGTTTGGTTGTTTTCGGTCGTTAATATGCAGGAAAGAGACCAAAGAGGCTCTCGGTGCGTCGCTGCTCATCTATTAAAGTGCTCCTGCACTCTAAATGTAAATATCGTCCATGGAGAACCCAGGAAGAAGGCCACTTGTTCAAAAAGCTCTGCAGACACAGATGTTTCCAAATACAGTTTGTGATCGATGTGGAGGCTCACCCTCCATTCTTAGCCATACGTTCTTCTCTTGCCCGGCCTTGACAAATCTTTGGCAAATTTACATCGATATCTTGTCCGAGGTTCTCTCAAGGACTATTCCCGCTTCACTCCACATTGGTATTTTTGGTCTTCCGAGAGAGTATTCTCGATAATCTACTAAAGACCTGGAAGTAATAGCTTTTTACCCCCGTAATTGCTAGACGACGCCTCCTCCTCAACTGAGAAATCCACAACAGCCTCTTCCAAAACACAATGGATTAGGGAGGTTATGTGTTTTTTAAAAGTGGAGAAAATTAGATATTCAAGAAGGGGAAACTTGAAAAAATTCTATAATAAATGGCAACAACAACATAAACACCCCCACATTCCCTCCTTTCTATTTGCTTGTTTGTTTATTTCCTTTTATTATTATTTTGACATCTATTTTATTTATTCTTATGCTTAAGTTCTTAGACTTATTATTCTGTACAAACTGTGTTTAAGTATTTGTATTTCATTTTATTTTATTTGATTTTTTTTCTCTCTTATTGAGTTGTCTTTTTTTGTAGTTATTTGTTCTCCAAAAATATAAAAAATTTAGTTGAATGGTGTATATAGACATTTAATGCTGCCACTAATATGCTTTGGTATATTTGAATGCCTTACAGGGGTCGACGTAAATGTAATTCCAATTTCTACCTATAGGGGGAGCCTGTTTTCGATTTATTCTCAAATTTTCCAATACAGAAAGACTTCCAGCTTAATTTCCAGGGTTTTTCCTTTAAAAAATAACTCCACATCAGTCCCAACAACATGAACGTGTGTTAAATATTGTATTAAAACCGTGTGATTATCTCTCTTTTTGTTTTGGGAAGGTTTTCCAAGATTTTCTTCCGACAGAAAGGACAAATAATGAACTTTTCGTCTCTGAATGTGTGCGAAATATCGTCTAACATCTGTTGACAGTCCCTCAGCCTTCATCTGCCCCGGTCCCCAAAGGTCAACACACCCAAATGTCACCAAACAGCAAAAAAGTAGGGGGGACTCACCCGGAGCGTCGCTCCCAGGGAGCGGAGGCCGGTCGAGTGTCGGGCCAACTTCAAAACTCTGAAGATCCTCATCAACCTGAACACCTGAGAGGAAAAACATACAACCTTCAGCGGGAATCAATCATGATTACTGGTAAATCAAAGGCAGAGAACATCAACAAACTCCCGTTTACGTGTCTTTTATTTCAACTTTATTTTATCGTTTTTTATTAATTTTGACTTACATTTGAACTCGTGATTCATAATCATGCATTTACATATTGTTCTTTTTTTTTTTTTTTTGTAGTTCAGTTGGATTTCTTCTTCTTCTTCTCAAGTTCCCATCTCAAATGTATTTTCTCTTTTGTATCATCAAGATTGTATAATCACAGCTTTTTTATTTAATAAAATATCTCATAATGTATTTATTATATGTATAGAAAAAACCCCACCAAATACAAACAAACACTTACAAACAGTGTTTGTTTGTATCGGGTAGTGTATGAAGGTCTCAGAAGTGAAGAGTTATTGAGCAGGTCGGGGTGGAGGTGTCGGTGCAGTCGCCTGCTTCCACCTGTACGAGGCGCCCCAGCTCCCCCAGCTCCGGCTCGCCGCCCAGCGTCAGGTCGAACACCAGCGTGACGTAGATGGGAACCACGGACGCCACGTCGATGACGTTCAGAGGGTGGCGGAAGAACTTCCTCCTGTTCGGCGCCAGCAGCAGCCGCATCACCACCTCGGAGAGGCCAGGCGACACACAGCAGCGTTTGTTGGACTTCCTGTCTCTCTCTCTCTCTCTCTCTCTCTCTCTCTCTCTCTCTCTCTGTCTCTCTCTCTGTCTCTCGCCCTCTCATGACATCACGGCCTCACCTCGAAGGTGAACCAGCAGGTACAGAAAACCTCCAGGATCTGCGTCATCTGGTCCTCGATCGGCTTCCCGTCGGGATCGAAGGTCTGAGGAGGAGCCGGGGTCAGAGGAAGTCCAGGATTACAAGCGAGTCCACAAAGCGAATCGGTGGTTGATGTGACATGTGACGACTTTGTCTCCCTTGTGCTCATAAAATAAAATAAAAGAACATAGCATAGCATAGCATAACATAACATAAAATTTAAATAAAATAGCATAGCATAGCATAGCATAGTATAGCATAACATAACAAAATAAAAATAAATAAATAAATAAAATAACATAACATAACATAACATAACATAGCATAGCATAGCATAACATAGCATAACATAACACAAAACAAAAATAAAATAGCATAGCATAGCATAGCATAACATAAAATTAAATACATAAATAAATACATGAATAGATAGATAAAGAAAGAAAGAAAACAAACAAACAAACAAATAAATAAATAAATAAATAAATAAATAAATAAATAAATAAATAAATAAATAAATAAATAAATAAATAAACAAATAAATAAATAAATAAATAAATAAAATAAAGGTGTGAGGGCAGGGCTTCAGGGAGTCGCCGCACCGACCTGGTACTCGGGGATGCTGTTGATGCACATGGCGGCGATGGAGGTGACGACCACGGCGATGGAGAGCAGGCTGAAGAGCTTGCTGGGGACAGAGTATCCCGGGTTCTCCAGCGTCAGCCACAGACACTTCCGGATGTTTCCATAGCGAACCTCCTGGAAATGCTGCATGTCCCTGCGAACGACATGAAAATTCACCTTTGAGACGGGTAAAAGATTGATTTTGTGTGTCGCAGCGCTGCTCTGCAAGTTCTTAGCGTCATGAGCCGGTCCGGGATTATTGGCTACTTCCTAGAATAGTAATTTTACAGATTATTACATACCAGGATTTCCAGACTATTGAGCGCACTGGAATATAAGACACACCCACCAAGTTTAAAAAGGAAAAAGAAATGTCTGTTACGTGATGCACCTGAACGCATCACCGACGGTCACTGATATATATATATAAAAGAAAATCACTGTTTAATGCATCAAATTTTCAACCTATAGATAAAGACATACAATTCAAAGCTGCAAGAAATAATAAATATATATATATATTATTAGAAAAATATATATATATATATATATATATATATATATATATATATATATATATATATATATATATATATATATATATATATATATATATATATATATATATATATATATATATATATATATATATATATATATGTATATGCACAAACAAGCATACAATCCATTGCACTGGTCTCTTTAAAAAAAATATTGCACATTAATAATATTTTTTGTCATGTTGAGAAAAGTGACTGCAGTGGAGGTAAAAACCGGTTTAGAATCTGTTTATTGTTTTTTATTGCTGTACGCTTAATACTTATATTCCAAATGCGATCAGATTTGTCACGTTGGAGATTTAAATGTCAGAAATACGAAGAAAAAAAACTGTTACGAAGCGGCGTGTCTGCAAAGTCAGGAAACGTTTTAATTAAACATAAAGTTGTTGATGAGTCTCAAATGTTTTGAGGTTTTATTTATCTATAAACGGTTTTTCGACGTGTTTCCGTTCTGACCGGATGCCAGAGGACCTGAACGCATGACGGCGGCCGAGCGGCGACTCCCAGGCACCTGTTCAGGTCGGAGATCTCGTCCACCGACGTGTCGATGCTGCTCACGTCGCTCTCGTCGTCCCAGCTGCGATGGCGGCTGCTCTCCAGCTTGCGGTCGTGGTAGCGGTAACTGCAGCAGCTGTCCAGGAAGAACTCGTTGATGCCCCAGTACTCGATCTCCTGACTGAGGAAGGGCGGACACAGACAGCGGACGATCCCACAAGCTGAGACACTTTTTATTGTTTTTTTTAACATGTTGATGTTTCATTAAGGGACACGTTTACATGTTTTCAAGTGAAAAAACGAAAATGTTGTTGCGTTTTTAGGGTAGTTATTATAGTGGTACTTGCGTCCTAAAATAATTTTTTAATGCTTTTGAAAAATGTTGTACCGATGGCGGAAACGTTAATATTTTCATTACAAAAACAAACAATGGCACCCACTAGTGGCCGAACGTGGAAACTACGTCGTATGCAAAAGTACATTTGAAACTCTTCTTAAATGAAACTGCAAAAACAATGTGTTTTAACTTGAAACGCTGTCATGTAAACATTAAAATAAAATACAAATACATGAACAAAACTGACCATCCGTCAGAATTAACGTAGAAATATTATGATAAATTCCATGTTGTTAAATAATAAGACCTTATATCAACTTATTCCACTACTTTTAGCGCCTCTCAGATGAACGTGTGAATCTGACCTGAAGGAGAAGACGCACAGCTCGTCCATAATGTGAAGTTTTCCCGTCTGGTAGAAGTGAAGCACGTACGGGAAGAGGCCCGGATTCCTGTCAAAATAAAACTCCTTCTGCTGCACGTCGTAGTCGTCGCACACCTACAGGAAGAGAGAAGCTTTACAGCAGCAAAGAAACTCTGCAGAATTTCAAAACACGACAGGGAACGGAATTAAAATACCACAAAAAACAAAAAGCATGAATGATAAATGCACTGAATTTCTTTTTTTTTCCAATTCCGTAGTTACACACACTTTTCGATAAACAGCAGTAACAGGATGAATGTACAAAATTACAGGAAATACTTTTAAGTAAAATATAGCAGGAAGAGCAAATAAAAAAGAAAGAAAGAAACAATTTAAAATAAATAAAAATGGGTCAGGACAGAATATGAAATAAGAGTGGACAGAATAAAATTAAATAGAATTAAATGAAATTAGGTAAAAAATGTAGTAAAATAAAAGTTGATTGAATAAAACAAATTAAATAAAGTCAAATCAATAAACAAAAATTGCATTTAAATGTAAATCAAATAAAAAAAATAAAAATAACTTTTTTCATAATAAAACGAATGCAAGTTTATGGAAGTGAAAAGCACAATAAAAAAACAATAAAAATACATTTAGCAGATTCTGAAATATTAACACAAAAATAACTAAATTGTGTTATTGTGAAACTTTGTCTTATTGTGAAACCCTTTTTTCAGATTTCCTGGTAAAACCATGAAAAAAATTCAAATCCTTCACCAAAACATCATCCAAAGTAATCCCACTACTTTTACCGAGAAGTAACTCCTTTAAAACACTGTATTTAAACATTAATCCTGAAATTCCTGCTGTGACTTGCAAGTGGAAGTTTCCAACCGGAGAGTAATGTGATTACTCCTCACCCAGGTGACCCACCTGCAGGATGTCCTCCTCAGAGTCGCACGCCAGCAGTTTTCCCAGCCGGGTGTCGGGGAACTTCTGGAGGGTTCTGCAGCAGACGCTCCTCTTCAGGCCGCCCACGTTGACGTGCAGCAGAGCCTCGGAGTCCGAGTCCTGCTGCAGCCAGCAGGGGGCGCTCTCCTTCACCATGGCTCACCTGCTGGGCCCAGAGGGAGAACACCTGTCAGACACACGTACACCTGTAAGAAAACATCCTGCTAGTTGTCTTTTAAAAAAAATTAATACATCCTAAATAAGCTGAAAAGATTAATGTCATTCTGATGAGATGATGGCTTTTCTCACCAAAGCATCAACTTTGATGATTTTTTACATAATGCACCCTTTTATAAAAAATAAAGTTCTTTTAAAAAAAGCGGAGCACCTGCATTTTGTAATAACTGTTGCAATATGAAACAAATTATTACAAACCAATTACGTTTATTACGTAATTTGTTCAAGAATTATATTACAAAACAATAAGTTGACAATGTACTACATTATTCCATATTGTACCATTATTACATAATGAGTTGATAATTGCAATATTATTACATATTGCGGCGCTACACCTGCATTTTGTAATAACTGTTGCAAGATATAAAAAGTTATTAGAAAATGTGCCAAAGTTTATTACGTAATTTGTTCAAGAAGTTTATTTCAAAATGTACTAGATTCTTACATGCAGCGGCGTTACAACATGTTTTGGGCTGCGTACATGTGATCTATCGCACAGGTCCGGTTACACGCGGTGTGTGTGTGTGTGTGTGTGTGTGTGTTCGGTAAGCGCAGCGTTGTAGTGAGTATTGAGCGAGGGATGAAACAGGATCCTTATTATTTCAGACGACGTCTCTCGTTGCTTTCTATTCTTGTTCTGCGCCTTCGCTTTCACTTTGTAGAACTTCGTCCTCGGCGTCCCGAGTCCAGCCCAGCGATTGTGACACACCGCTCCACCGCTCTGCCGCTCCGCCGCTCCGCCGCTCCGCCGCGCTAACGCTCCGCCGCTCTACCGCTCCACCGCTCTGCCGCTCCACCGCGCTAACGCTCCGCCGCTCTTCCGCTCCAGCGTTCCGCCGCGCTAACGCTCCGCCGCGCCAACGCTCCACCGCTCTACCGCGCCGCCGCTCCACCGCTCTAACGCTCTACTGCTCAGCCGCGCTGCCGCGTTGCCGCTCCGCCGCTCCGCCGCGTCAGCATCCAGTCGCTTTGAAATGCAGTAAAAAAGCCTTTTGGCTCCGGACCACAGAACGTTTTGTCTTTTTTTTTTTTTTGTCGTTCACATTAAGTATGTGGAGCATCAAATTATGTCTGGCTGCCCGCTGGAAGGAGTGCATTAACCGGCGCAGGCGGAATTAAAGTGGCCGGGACACAAAGAGGAAGGTCAAAGAGTTGGAGTAGAAAATAAAAAAATAAAAAATCTCAGGGGCTTTTGTCTTTGTCACAAACTTTTTGACGTTGATGATTCAGCTTGAAGGAGACAGACAGAAGCTCGACCTTGTTTTTTTTTTAAAGAAAAGCCAACGTTTATTAATCCAAATTGTCAGAGGAGGAAAGAGCTGGGCCAACAAATCCATTTCATCGATTTATCCAAGATTTTTACTTTGCAAATTCAAGATTTTTTTCTCCCCAGTTGTTTTTATTTTTTTTGGCCATTTCACGTGTTCCGCTCTGCCATTCCTTGTCGGTTTCCATAATTGCTGTTGCACTTTTGCTTAAACCTAAAGCCTGAATTCACTCAATAACTGAGCCTCTTTTACTTAATATATGTTTCACAACTTCAGACTCATGATGAATCTCTTTGTCAGTTTCCTGCCGAAGTTTCATCAAAGTACCTGGAGATACTTTGGATATTTAACTGGATCCTGCTCAAGCGAAGGTTTCTTGATTTCCATCGTTTGAACATGAGGAACGACGGTGAAGCAGAAGAACAACCATCCGGGTCTCGTCCTCACTTGTTGCTTAGCAATATAAAAAAAAAAGAGTGTTGAAAGAAATTGGTTTACTTTTTTTTTTAAATTATTATTATTTTTCTAATTGTTCTCCAGTGAAGGAGTTTGTGAAATTTGGTTAAACGCGACTCATAATAACTGTGTTTTGGCCTTTTGTTCTGGAAAACGTTCTGCCGTTCTGTCAGTGCATCTCATTAATGCTTTTATTCTGAAAAGACAAAATACTTGATTAAAAAGAGAGAATTGTGATTAAACAGATTCCCAAAGTGTCTGAAAAGTAAAACTTTATGGAGATTTTAGGAGATAAGGAAAGTTGTTAGGAGGCTTCCTAAAGGAGTTAGGAAAGTTGTGATGAAACTTCCCAAAGGAGTTAAGGAAAGGTGTTAGGAGGCTTCTGAAATGAGTTAAGGAAAGGTGTTAGGAGACTTCCTTAAGGAGTTAAGGAAAGTTGTGAGGAGGCTTCCTTAAGGAGTTAAGGAAAGTTGTTAGGAGGCTTCCTTAAGGAGTTGAGGAAAGTTGTTAGGAGACTTCCTAAAGGAGTTAGGAAAGTTGTTAGGAGGTTTCCCAAAGGAGTTAGGAAAGTTGTTAGGAGGTTTCCCAAAGGAGTTAGGAAAGTTGTTAGGAGACCTCCTAAAAGAGTTAAGGAAAGGTGTTTAGGAGACCTCCTAAAAGAGTTAAGGAAAGGTGTTAATAGGCTTCCTAAAGGAGTTAAGGAAAGGTGTTAATAGGCTTCCTAAAGGAGTTAGGAAAGGTGTTAGGAGGCTTCCTAAAGGAATTAAGGAAAGGTGTTAGGAGGCTTCCTAAAGGAGTTAGGTCCTCGCCACTGTTTATGTTTATAGCACTGCTCTCTGTGTTTCACTACAACAACAAACAACAGCCCCCACTAGTGGCCAGGCATGAGAACTACACCATTTTCAAAATGTTCTGAAATGGAAACATTGTGCGTTTTCCACTTGAAACTCTTACAGCATCCAGAGGAGGATTGAAGGCTTGCAGGTGAAGCTGTAATCTCGTCTAATCTGATCTAATCTGATTGGCTGTAATTGCTTGATGTGGGAAACGGTGTGGGCATAATGTGCGGTTAATCCTGTTTTAACCAGTTGGGTCTGACTTCATCGCTCACTTGCTTCCTGCTCAGATCTAATCAGGTTTTATTTCTTCCTGCTCAGGAGCAACTGAAGAAATCCGAGGGGATTAGGCTGCATGTCAGTGCTTTAGATTATCACTGATGGAAAACTGAACAAACACCATTTACCCACAAATCCTCCATAACACCCCCGAAATACTTGTGAATTAAGTATTTTTAATGAGTCATGTAGCTTTATAAATCAAAAAGTAGCATTTACATGGAGTGGATCTTTGGGGGAATTTTCTAAACCTCCAAAATTTCACAATTTATAGATAAAATCCAATTGTAACTGTGGTTAAAAAAATCAATTGCTGGATGGCCTGATTAAAATGAAAATTAAAATTAAAATTAAATTACAAATTAAAAATACAAATAAAAAATTAAAACTAAAATTAAAATTAAACTACAAATTAAAAATACAAATAAAAAATTAAAACTAAAATTTTAATTTAAATTAAAATTAAACTACAAATTAAAAATACAAATACATTTTTTTGATTAAAATTAAACTACAAATAAAAAAAAAAAAATTATATCCAGTGGCCTCATCCAGAACACCAGATAGTTTCATCTCAAATGGGCCAAAAGTGTAAAATTTTATTATGGCAAATCTACATTTTCCAGCGTCACAACACAGTGTAAAAACTGCGGCATTTATTTATTTATTTATTTTAGTAATTTCACAAAGAATGTACGAAAGGTGCAATTTGAACGGAACGCTATCAAAATACTGTGACTTTCCCACAAATCTCTCTTTTCTTCTGTTGCAACTAAAAATGTAGTCATTTTGAAAGAGTAAAGTGGAATGTTGTTCATGGGGTTTTATCCATTCAGGACAAAATTACATGGCAGATTGATGGGGGGGGGGGGGGGGGGGGGTAATGTGATGACTGTTTCCCAGGAACATCGACTCTAATGCAGATTTCTCTCTGCAGGTTGATGAAGGCAGCAGATCAGGAGAGGAGAGGATTCCTTGTCTGAGGAGCGTCCTGAGAGGAAAAAACTGAATGCAAACACAGCATGTTTGTGAAAGTAATTAACGAAGCCCTGACCTGTGATCACCTTCCAGCTGCAGCTCGTAAAAACGACGGCGAGCAAAATGCCTCAACCTGAATGATGTGATCAGCGGCGGGTTGCTGCTCTCAAACGGCCAAGTTATAGATAAAAAAATAAAACAGCTCAAGCCATTTGTTGAGAAAGAAGACGTCCACGGACACTTCAATGCCAGGAAACATCGTCACGGCAACAGCAGCAGAGCTGGAAATGATGCTGGGCCACTAGTGGGTGCTGTTGTTTGTTTTTGTACACAGACTAAACAAAGTAAACAGGTTGTAAATGTGCAACATTTCATTAAAGCAACTCATCTGAACCAGGCGGCAGTCGTCTGGATCTTTTCTTTTGGTAGAGCAATTCAAACCATGGAGAACACTTTAATTATTTATTTTACCATGACTCACTACTGCCCCCTCATGGTTCAAAGTGGCATTACAAGGTTAGTTCAAGAGCCACAAAAACCCACATTTAGCTTTGTGTTAATGCTTCCCTCATACACAAACAAACAAACATTATTCTGAGAAGATTTAATGGATTTTCAAACAAAATCCTAAAAAAATCTAAAATGAAAAGTCCAACAAGAACTTTTTATTCCAGGATTTCTGCAGTTGTCGGGGTTTTTTTCTATTTAATTTTTTTTTTTTTTTACCAGCTTTTAAGAAGTGTACTGGCTGAAATCCACATTTTCAAGTAAAGCTTTGCAAATAAACTTTATTTTACTGTATTTACTGTATTTTACTGCTAATATTACTAAAACTCCAAGTTCCCGAGTGGACAAATTAGCATTTGTGCTACGTTTTATGGAGAACTCATAATTGGTTTTGCAATTCAGATCAGTTTGTGTTAAAATCTATTTAAAAGCAAATTAAAACAATAAGAGTCACAGGTTAAACATAAAAGTAGAAACTGAGCAGACCTTGAAATCTCTGCGATTACAAACATTCACTGGATTTCAAGTTATGTTAATGTACAAATGTTTATCCTAAATTACAGAATAAATCATGAGATAAGATGTTTTCCTGGAACTTCTGCTTGTTTCATCCTCTTTGCTCCAGTGAAACATCTTGTTCTTCCATAAATGTAAGTTTGAAATAGAATAAACTATGAAAATACAACCTTTGAGTATGAATTAAAAATATCTATTTGTTATATGTTAAAATATATATTTATTAATATTAAAATATAATTTTATGTATTTTTTTTAATTATTTTATGTTTCTTGTGACTCACCCTTCAAATCTTCAAAGATAAAATACTTTTAGCTTTTTTTGTTTGTTATTTACAGAAGGTTTAAATGTGGTTGCAGGATGACACTGATCACGTGAATTCTCTAAAATAATAGAAGATATAATGTCTCGGAAGCAATAAAGTTCATTAAAAATGAAGAAGAGGAAGAATATATAAGAAGATATGCTTCACATAATGTATTTTTTTATTCTACTTAATTAGTTTTGAGCGATCTAGTGCTGATTTTTGTTCTGTCCTCCCTTTTCCCTTTCTCTGTGATATACTGTATGTTTGGTTGATATATCCATATTTTTTATGACTCCACTTTTCGTTTTAGCCCCTCCTTTCAGCACATTGACATCTACACCCTCTCTGACTTATTTACAGTCTTTCTTCATTGACTCTCCCACGAAACTGAAAATAAATCAGATCTAATGGCATTGGTTGTATAATAAATCCACTACATTGTATTTTTTTCTCCACATGTTCTTGGCTCAAAGACAACATAAGGATGATAAATGTATTAGGTGGTCAGTATTTATGGAGAAAGTGTCGTTTGAAGCGCGAGGGGTCCATGCTGGGCTCCCTGGGGGCTGCCACGCTGCACAAACACAAATATAGATGCTCTATAATGCAAAAGCTACTGGAGTAGGGGAAAGCGTCAATAGAAAACTATCTTGCACATGTTATATCAGGATGCAAAGCAGGAAATGGAACAGAAATCCGCCTGTAGCTGCAGGCGTTGAGTTACAACGTGCAGATCTTTAGTGAGATTTACCTCTTTGAGTTCACGATCCTCTGCTCTGCGATTCAGCCCATGATGCGCTCACAACTTTTACTCCTCCCACCAATATTAAGCGAAAAAGCATCGGATTCCAGAGGTTAAATAATAAAAAAATAAAAATAAAAAAAAACCCGCGCTACTTTGTGTAAAAGTTGGATGGAGCCAGGAGCGGAGCGGAGAGGAGCGGAGGAGTCCGCAGTTCGGCTCCATCTGAGCGGCTGCACGTCCGTCAGCGCTCCGAGCCTCCGGGACGCTCTTCGGCTATTTCCGGCTCTTTCCGGAATTCGCTCTTCGGCTTTTTCCGGCTCTTTCCGGAAACCGATCGTTGAACCGAGCGTCAAACCTCCTTTTTAACCCGCATTCAGTAAATTCCACATTTCTTTCGTTTCTTCCAAAACATGAATTATGAAGTTAAATCAACGCACAATTAATACTTCTAATAAATCATAACAGTCTTTAATATTTTTTTTATTATTTTTTTTACAGAAAGTCAGTGATACATTTGCTCAATTTAGAAAATGTTGTCTGTAAACACACAGATTTTTTAAAAGTTAAATGGTACATGAGTTACTTTACCTTCACACTCTAAATATCTTCAAATCAAACATAAGGTTTGAAAAGTGGTCGGCCAAAAAGTCCAATCCGCTCTGCAGGGTGCGCTTACAAAGTGTTGAGACTCTTGATTTGTTTACTCTTTATTTATTTAATTGATTTAATTTTAGAAAGAGTGAAAGTTTTTGAATTGGCCGTCAATAACAATGAAATTTTGCATTTAAATTTGTAACTGAAGACATTAGAAATTAATGAACATTTCACTTGAATAGCAAATAAATTCTGCCTGTTGTTCAGTTCAAATAGAGCAGTTTTAACATAATTTGGGATTTAATGTACTAATAAAGTCGTTCAACTCGTTTTCTGTTTAATTGTCCAGAATTTCAGAAAATAATCCATGAAAATAACAAAAAACTACACATAATTTGTACTAAAGTAAGAACTTCTGTTTCATTACTTCAGTTTTACTATAATTACTGAAGTAAAACTACTTTCAGAGTTACTTTTTAACGTAACTGAAATGTTATATATTCTCCATTCTGGGATTATAATCTGTGTGACACAAATAAAATCTTCTTGTCCATGAAAATACGATTTATTAATCATAATAAATGACAGAGAAAAATACCCCAAATGCTTTTTATTTACAATAAAGTATTTCAGATATAGTATTTACAGATTTACTGTTACAGAATCAAGTGAGTCAGGAAGTAAAAATCTGAGAATGTAATGGATTTCCTCTCCACCTCCTGCTCCTCCTCCTCTTCTTCTTCCTCTATTTCTCCTCCTCCTCTTCTTCCTCTCCTCCTGCTGGGTCTTGTCATTTAGAGAAGGAAAGAAGCTCTGGGAGGGCAAATTGATTCCATCAAATATAAATGATTTAAAGCCAGAATGTTAAAATTCACCCTCTGGAGATTAAAGCTACTCCTACAACAACTACTACTACTACTACTAGTAATACTACTACCGGTACTACTACTACTACTATTACTCCTACAACAACTACTATTACTACTAGTAAAACTATTACTACTACCAACGTTTGTCCTGATGAATTTCTCTCAACAACCTTTTTGAGCAATAAAAGATAATAAAAGATAAAACTTTTTTTTAATCTTATGCAGACAAATAAATCTCAACTAATTACAAATTAACTGGATGATTTGCTCCCTCTCTCTCTCTCTCTCTCACGCACGCACGCACGCACACACACACACACACACACACACACACACACACACACACACACACACACACACACACACACACACACACACACACACACAGCTGAATGTTTGTGATGATGAGGACATCTGGTGGTGAAAGTGTTATTTGAAATAAATAAATAAATAAATAAACAAAAACTCCATTAAATAAATTAAGAAACAACGAATTAACTGAATAACTAAACATATAAATAAATGCATAAAAAAATAAAAAAATAAAACTTTTGTATTTGCATCATAATGAACTATAAGGAATCCCGACATTCGACCTCCATGTAAAAAAAATCCAAATAGAATAAATAAAATGATTCACGTTAAATCGTCTTTACTCTCTTCCCTGCAGAAACGACTCCACTGCGCCACCAAGTGTTGGATTCAGACGATAAAGCCAGTGATTGGCTGAGATGACAATGTAAACACTGTCCTGTTTTTTTTTTTTTTTTTTTTTAATTCCTGGAAACTTTTTTTTTTGTCCTCAAACTTCAACTCATTTACTGAGTCGGTTCCTGAGTCGGTTCCTGAGTCGGTTCCTGAGTCGGTTCCCGAGTCGGTTCCTGAGTCAGTTCCTGATTCGCTTCCCGAGTCGGTTCTTGCTGCCGTGGCCGATGTCTGGAGGGCCGCCGATGTGAAAACCACCTGGAAGACGAGGGAGGACCGAGGCGCCGGCGCCACCATGTGGTCACTTCCCCTGCAGGTTCCCCCTCAGCACCGCCGGCCGGATCCGCGCCGGACTGCGGCAGGACAGGTACCGGGTCCAGTACTTCCTGAACTGCTCGTCCCGGAAGCCGTAGATGACGGGGCTGAGGAAACGGGGGATGACGTAGACGAGCAGGAAGAAGACGTAGCGGATCTCCAGGCCGAGCCGAGGGAAGAGGGAGATGAGGGCCGCCTGCAGGGACGGAACCACGAAGGCCAGCATGCAGAGCATGAGCTGCAGGAGGAGGAGGGAACGCCGGGAAACCACGGGACAAACGACGGATAAAGAGTTAAATCACGTTAATGTCATGAGTTTTTTTTTAATGAAAACATGCGATTGGTTAGAGAATTTTAAAAAAGCAGTTGTTAGACGCGCTGCTCTTCATTATCATTCAATTCCAGCCAATGTTGACTTCATTTAAATAATGTTTATAAACCGCATTACAACCATCTTGCCTTTGTTTTTGGATTGAGAGAGCCCCCTAGTGGTGAAACATCATAGTTCTTTTAAACAGCGTGGGAACACACTTATTAAAACTATTTTATTAACATATATAAACAAATACAAGCCAGAGCTTCATTAGTCCCTTTTAGAAAATAAATTAGTTTTGTCACTGGTTTACTTGAAGTGACAGTTAGACTGAGTTTAGGGAAAACAAAAGATAAGATAAGATAAGATAAGATAAGCCTTTATTGATCTCACAATGGAGAAATGTACTTGTTACATTCTGCTCTTAAGGACTCATGAGTAGGAAAGACAAGAAATGTGCAAACAGTTAGGTAAGAACAGCAGTATCTTATATACAATGACTATCAAGAACCCTAAGGACCAGAAATATTTACAGTAAGAGTAATAATAAGTAGATAAAAAAAATAGGACTAAAAAATAAGATAAAAATCACAACTATAATAAAGTATAACAAGCTCTAAGGGGAGCAATATGTCAGGTATATTTTAAAAACAACGCATAAATTCATCTTTCAAAGTATTTTTGGAATGATATTTAAAAAAAAAACCTCAAAATAAGTGCAAAATAAACAGTTTTTTGTTTAATCCTTGGACTCTGAGTTGCACGCCGTTGTTCGGGAAAACACCGACCTGCACCCCGTGGAGCAGCACGGTGTTCCTGGCCCTCCTCGCCGACGCCAGGCCGCTGGAGGCGGCCCTCGCCGCCAGCATGATCTTGCAGTAGGTGTAGACCAGCGTGAGCGCCACAAAGGAGAGGTAGGCGCCGTCGAACACGCAGTTCTTGTAGTAGATGGAGCGGTCGCGGAACAGCAGCGAGTGGTCGCAGAAGATGCTGGCGTGGAAGAAGCGCGGCGGCTCCTTGACCACGGCGACCAGGAGGTCGGTGGCGGGCGGCGTGGCGGTCAGCAGGAAGATGACGCCGACGAGGACGAGGGTGCGCGGCACGGTGCACATCTGGCCGTAGCGCAGCGGGAAGCAGATGGAGATGTAGCGCTCCAGCGCCATGCCGGCCAGGAGGAGCGGCGTGGAGCGGGTGGTGAGGACGGCGGTCATGATCTGGGCGCCGCGCGGCGGCGGGCGGAAGGAAACGAGGGGATGTTAACAGTCAGTCTGTATCGGCAGGAGCTGCGGGAAGTTTTGTTGTGCTTTTTATTTTACGTTGTCATTATTGCATGCATGCTTCTTTCATGAAGAGCCAAAATCCTGATTATAGAGCATCTTCCTCCTATTAACTAATGTATTTTCAGCTAAAATCCTGATTATAGAGCATCTTCCTCTCATTAACTAATGTATTTTCAGCTAAAATCCTGATTATAGAGCATCTTCCTCCTATTAACTAATGTATTTTCAGCTAAAGTCCAGATTATAGAACATCTTAGTCCTATTAACTAATGTATTTTCAGCTAAAGTCCAGATTATAGAGCATCTTCCTCCTATTAACTAATGTATTTTCAGCTAAAATCCAGATTATAGAGCATCTTCCTCCTATTAACTAATGTATTTTCAGCTAAAATCCAGATTATAGAGCATCTTCCTGTAATTAACTGATGCAACTTCATCTTAAATCCAGATTATACAACATCTTCGTCCTATTAACTAATGTAACTTCTACTAAAACCAAATTATAGAGTTTATTTATCAAATTAACAAACGTATTTTCAACCAAAATCCAGATTAACTTTTTTCTCAGAATTCCGACTTTAAACTCATAATTGTGAGTTTAAAAGTGACTGTGACTTTAAACACAGAATTCTGTGTTTAAAAGTCAGAATTCTGACTTAAAACTAAGAAAAAAACCCTGAGTTCTGACTTTTAAACTCACAATTCTGACTTTAAACTCACAATTCTGACTTTAAACACAGAATTCTGTGTTTGAAAGTCAGAATTCTGACTTAAAACTAAGAATTCTGACTTTTTTCTCAGAATTCTGAGTTTAAAAGTCAGAATTCTGAGTTTAAAGTCAGAATTGTGGAAAAAAAACCAAAAGTCAGAAGTCAGGGTTTTTCCCCCACAGTGGGCCTAATCCTCTTCCGTAAAGTTAGTAACTTGTCCCTTCAGAATAAATCCTCGAGGCACGTTTCCTCTCCCAGTCGTTTGATCTCGGAAAAGAAACTTTCCTGTGACTTCAAGTTCCCTGAATATCAGATAAGTTTTGCTCCTGGTCAGGTGGAGGTCAGATCCTCGCTGGCCTCACCAGCAGGCAGCACACGGAGGCGTGGATCTTCCTGAAGATGTAGCTGACCACGTAGAGCGCCGTCACCAGCGTCAGCTGCAGGGCGTCGTTGATCACCATGCAGATGAACATTATGTACCGGGGGTTCTCGTAGAACAGGCTGCAGAAAATATCGGAGAAAATAAATCCTGTACAACATATTGTTATTTCTAATTGATTTTTTTTTTTTTATATCTAGTATATGGCAATATATATTTAGTATAGTTTCATATGACTTTGTTTCTCTTTGTTTAATACTCTCTTAATGGTAAACAAATTGAACAAGCGCATGTAAATTAATCTTTAAGAATGATTTTTGACGAAAAGCTCAGTTGGAGGCCACATATAAATATCCTCAAGTCAAAATCTGCAAAAGCATTTTGGCATAATGTGTAAAATCAGATCAGTATCAGGTCAAAATGTATTCAACTCATTATATAACTCACTGATTCTTCCATGTCGGAGTTATAGAGTGGAAATATGGGGACGTAATTATAAAACTGCAGGAAAAAGGCCATGAGACTCATAAATCAAGATTATTATGGTCTGTTTGCCATTTCAAACACGTTAAAAAAAATACACAACATTGTCGGGCCTTGATGCACAACAATGTGTTTGTGTCGAATATACTTTGAAATCCTTCAAATCAATGATGCTGGAAAAGAAAATGAGTCGTGGAAAAACATGTAGGAAAGGGTGGTGGGGGGGGGTCTCCATGTTTTATCTGTTTGTTTGTTTGTTTTTAATGCGTTGTGTTGTGTCGTGGTGTGTGCGCGCGCGTGTGTGTCTGACCTGTGTCGGAGGAAGGTGTGCACCATGCTGCTGTTGATGACGCTCAGCACGAGCCACACCATCATGGCCACGATGTTCTTGGTCAGGGCATTCGTGAAGCTGTCTTTGGACAGCGCCACAGCGCCCTCTGGCGGCAGCGAGCTGTAGTTCAGCAGCGAGGAGGAGGAGGAGGAGGAGGAGGAGGAGGAGGAGTTCAGCAGCAGCATCTCCTCCTCCAGGCTCAACAATCTGGGGCACATTAAAGCATTAAATAAAATAAAATAAAATAAAATCCACACGTCAGTTATATGAATTTAGAACCACGGTTTTGAAATGTTTTCAAAGCAACACCCACAGAAAATACAGGAACATTTTCTACAAACATGAGAAACTAAATACTGGATATATATGACCTATTGTAAATAAATCAATCTAAACAAATAGAAAATGTTGGTAAATATGCTTCACACTTTTCTTCTTCACACTCTGAGGCGTGTTGACGTTTAAAAATGAAGATAAACTTTAATAATAATAACATTGATACAATTTCATGTTGTATTTTGCACAAGAAAAAATATGAAACACATCAGGAAAGAGAATTTAAATCTTTTGGACTAAAATTATTTTAGTAAATTATGAATATTCAAGTTAATTAACTTTGTTTATAAAGATGTTCTTTAATAAGTTTGTCTGTTGAATAAAACAAAGGGTTATTCTCCCTTTAATTTAATTCAAACTCATTTCAACTGGATCAAATATTTCAAGCATTCTTGTTTGATTTATACTTTATAATTTTTTCTTCTAAGTTAGGAAAATGCCGTTTCTGATATGAGAATATTTCACAAGATCAGATATTTATTGTTTTTATCTGAGGACATGATTATCAGAAAGAACATTTTAAACACAGATATTGATCACGTGACTTGTTTGGGGGATTATTGAATCTGTTGAACTGAAATGTAACTTTTAATGGATTTGTATCCTTTATTTCACTGTTGAAGATTAAATAACTTTAAAAAAAATACAAATAAACAGATGCCAAACACGTGACACGATAGAGAAGTAAACACATTAGACCATATAGAACTAAACATAATAGAACACAACAGATTAAAATCACTAGTTTGAGAAACAATTACAATTCTTCAGAGTGACATCAATAAATAAAAGTGACATATAAGAATATATACAATTTTTAGGTCATTTTAAATCAGGTGAGGAGAATCATTTCAGATTATTGAATATTTTAAAATGACACAAGATGTTTTTTTTCATTACTTTTTGTTGTTAAATAATTTCATCTTATCAGACACGGACATCTTTTGAAGAAGATGTTCTAAAGTTTATTCTGCTCAAAACTTTCAGTTTATATGTAAGAAGAGTAGAATTAATTGAAGAAAACTATTAACTTTTCTATGTTAACACTGGGTGGGTCACTCTGCTTCTAATGGTTAGAAACCTTCTAGTGTGCGTTTTATACAACATTATCATTATTTTTACATGAATGCCAAATCACTGCTGGAAATCATAATCGTCTCGAAGTTTTTCACATCCTTTGGAAAGTTTAAAGATTAGATTCATGACACATCAAGTGAAATATTATAAACTGAACTCACCTTCATTATGTTAGAAATCAATGTTATTTTATTTAAAACAATATTTATATATTTAAAAAATTCAAAATTAAACTTTGATGCTAAAATGTGATTATGAAGTATAAAGAGCCACTTTTAACATTAAATTCTAAAAACATTCACGATGTAATAGATTGTATTTTATGGTGTTTTGTATTACATTGTTTGATCTTTGGTCTCCACATTATGTTTGTTTAAAACTGAACAAACATAAATGTTAGTGAATTAAATATACATTATATATTTTTGACAAAGTTTTAAAGAATTGAAATCTAATTTCACATGATCACGTTTGATGAAGATTCACATGATTCCAGTTATGAATATTTATTACGTCAATAAATTGTGATTAGAATAAAACATTTTGAAGCTATTAAAAAAAAAAAAAAAGACCTAAACAGTAAGATGGAGTTATAACAACACCTGCAGGAGCTTCGACCTGATGAAGCATCTCAGAAAGATTTCACACACACACACACACACACACACACACACACACACACACACACACACACACACACACACACACACACACACACACACACACACACACACACACACACTGAAGGAGTTTCTCACCTGCTGAATCACTGACGAGGCCACAGACCCCCTGCAGCTGCCCGCCTCTTTTATGTGTGTTTGTGAGTGTGTGTGTGTGTGTGTGTGTGTGTGTGTGTGTGTGTGTGTGTGTGTGTGTGTGTGTGTGTGTGTGTGTGTGTGTGTGTTGATCAGGTTGTCATAGAGCATTAAAACAAATAGAGCTAGATCTTAAACGGTTCATTCTAATGCACTGTGAGCTACTAAATATCGTGACGTGTAAATTTTGAATCTGAACAGTAATATACTTCCTTTTCTACTTGACATTTTCACTCATACATCTAATAAACTTTCTTGTTTTTTCTTTTCAGGTAATTGTTTACACCTGTACCAGACTCCCCTCACTCCAAACGTCACTACCCCTGTCGTTTAACATTGCTTCTATCTGCATCCTAAACTGAGCAGCTGTAGACTTTGATCTCTGAAATAGTTTTTATTCCCCTTTTGTTAGTTTTTAATTGGATATTGGATCTTATTAGTTCTCTGCAGGCCTCCCATAGCAAAGTCTCAAGATCTTAGAATGTCACAGTTACACATAATTTAATTGGTGAGCAAACAAGCATCATTAACACTTGTATAAAAATCTGCATTTTTACAGCAAAGAATATTTTATTCCTCAATGAAAAACAAGAATCCAAACATGTGTCAACATTTTGGAACTTAAAAATGAGATGGATCATAGGTTCGTAGACATTCTGTGTCCATAATTCCACAATTACCGAAATTCCTCCACTCTGCCCCGGCGTTTGAACGCACCAGGTTGAGTCACAGAATTACAAACCAATCAGAGGACGTCTTTCAAAACGTAATGGACCACATGGTATCAACTGACCAATCACGTTGCTTGTTTCCGGCCGGACACAAAACCGGAAGTCAGTTGCGTGTTGTTTGCTCGAGCGGAATAATTCTCTATATTCTGGCTAAAAAAGACGAATTTAGGCAAAATTATATGGCGACAAGTAGTGATGGACATTATACACACGTGTTAGAGGCTTGGCGCAACACGTACGATATTTTTTCGACTGTTTTTTCTGACAATTGACTGCCTGAAACCATTTCTACAATGCTAGTTGAAGCTACTGGAAGCTTTTCAATGTTTGTTAAAACAATGGAAACCAATTATATACTATTTCTAATATACTTTATCGCTTAGTGGGAGAAAGATGCTTCTATAATCTGGATATTGTCTGAATGCAGTCACTCAGTTTGACCCCCTGCAGTGCTGACAGCTCAGGTAATTCTAATGTTGGCACCACAATGTAAAGCCCAAACCATTAAATAATTGACAGAAAATTCAAATTCTTTGAACTTGGAGTCTTTATTGGTCAAACAATAAAACAAGAACATTTTCAAATTTAATTTTCCATTTGAGTTTCAATGTATGTCATATTTGATACATGGGGTCACAATGGTCAAAGATAATTTATTCCTGTACAAACAAAATAATAATGCAACACAAACTGTAATTCCAAATATAAAAAGTGCTAACTTAATGCAGTAATGACAACTTACGGCCATCCATAATGATTTTCAGACCATATTCAACACTATTTTTTTGTCATCTAAAAACACACACACACAATACAAATTGTAATTTTATTTTGAATTGGTTAGTTTTGAGTGAAAAGCAGGAAGCAAAAGGAAGTTACAAGCAATAGTATCAAGCAACAGTCATCAATCATCACCATACAGCAAGTTACATATGTCGTTTTTTACTATAATTGTACCAAATTATGTACTTTAAAACTAAAAAGACTATTTTGCTTGACATAAATGAAACACAGTAAAATCAAAATTGACTGATTTCGAGTTACATGACCTTATATACCTTATATACTATATATGTGTCATTGTCAACATGTTTTACTAAAACATAGATTATGAAATGTTAAGTATTTTCACATTGGATCAACCCAGTGACTGTTCCTGTTGATGTTTCAGTAAACATCTTAATGTTTTTCTGACCTTAACTTTTTAAAACTAGGCAAAGTTCTTCAAAAACCACGTGTGTCCAACTCCTGAGTCATAGAAATCCTGTCGTGTCACTGGAAGGCCCTCTAATGAGTGAATTACTACCCCCTGTTGGATTATCTGAGCACTGCATGTATCTGACTGTATACGTCAGGTTTTTCATGGAAAATAAATATCACACTGCTCATGTGGGCTGAAAAATTCATGTATCAAATATGATACGTTCAGCGTCATTGGGATGAAGCCATTTACACGTAATTAAAACAGGACACGCTATTTGAGCACAGTAACAAAGAATCCCAAAAGTAATTTTACTAGAATACCTTCTGAGTTTTTATTTGCAGTCGTGCACCACCCGGCAATATTTCTTGATAAAAAGATTTATTTTGAAAATATTCACCTCCTGTTTTTAATTCACATTTCATAACTTGTACCAGTTTTTGGAAATGGGGTTGTACTTTTCTTGCTTTTTTTGGGGTATTAATTAATAATTTTTTTGTTCTTTTCATAATAAAACTGAAAATAAAGTCTTAAATAAACTTTTTTTAAAAGTTGTCTTCGTCCATGGGCGCCACCGTGGGCGCCGCGCTCCTCCCCCTCCCCCTCCGCCTGCAGCTCGTCAGGTGCATCTTCAGATATTTCCGAAACTTCCGGTCCCGGACTCCGTAGATGACGGGGCTCAGGAAGCGGGGGAGGATGTACACCACCAGGTAGTTGGCAAATCGGATTTCGTAGATCCTGCCCGGGAAGATGAATCGCAGGGCGATCTCCACGCTGGGCGAGATGTAGGACAGCATGCACATGGCCAGCTGCACGCCGTGCAGCACGATGGTGTTGCGGGCCTTCTGCGCCAACGCCTTCTTGGTGGAGAGCGCCCGCGCCGCAAACAGGATCCTCAGGTAGGTGAAGACCAGCGTGAGGAAGACGGCGGAGAAGTAGATGACGTCGAAGGCGAGCCTCTTGTGCGCCAGGGCGGGGTCCTTGAAGACGTTCTGGCGCAGGCAGAAGACGGACTGGTGGAAGAACTGCAGGGACTCGCTGGCCAGCGTCACGAACAGGTCGGTGATGTCCGGCGCGACGCACATGAACCAGATGAGGGCGATCAGCACGTGGGTCCTCCTCACCGTGCAGATCTGGGCGTAGCGGAGCGGCTGGCACACGGCGATGTAGCGCTCGATGGCCATGCTGGCCAGGTTGACCGGCGTGTTCCGGGTGGTGAAGACGGCCACCAGGATGAAGAAGCAGCAGAAGGACACGTTGATCTTGAAGAGGACGTAGCTGAGGACGAAGAGCGTGATGGTGACCGTCAGCTGGATGGCGTCGTTGATCACCATGTGGATGAAGAGGATGTAGCGGGGGTCTTCGTAGAAGATCTGGAGGAGGACGGAGGACGGAGAACGAGTCAGATGCGTCCCGACGCGGCCGATTGGAGCTTCTTACCCGTCCGCTCGTCTTCAGCTCAGCTTCTTTTAGACATTCCAAGGTGGAACAAACTGCCCCCCGACATTCGCACCACCACTGATCTCGGCCTTTTTAAATCAAAGCTGAAAACTCACTTTTCTAAGTTGGCTTTTAACTCTGTCTAGGGCAGTGTATTTTATTCTGTATGTTCTGTTTTTATGAATCCCTGGAAGGCTTCACCAACCTGCAGCACCTGTGTTTTATTTCTTGTTTTTATGCGTTATTCTCGTATATATTTTTTAATGTATTGTTTTTTTTTATACATAGCTTTGTTGTAAAGCACTTTGGATACCACTAGGTGATTGTAAAGGGCTATAGAAATACAGTTTGATTGATTGATTGATTGATTGATTGATCTTCTACATCAGTGTGCCACACTGATGTTTCCGTGAGATCTAGTCAGGTGTGCCGTGGGAAATGATCCAATTTCACATTTTTTTCTAAAAAACATTTGCTCTCACAGCTGTTGTCGGCTGTGTGTTGCAGAGTAATCATGTATAAATACTCTTCGCCAATAGACGGCAGCACAGAACGTTGAGATAAGATGTTAGGATGTGTTGGCGAAATCGAAACTGACAGACGTCAGTGTGGTTCATCTCCAGCTCCTGCTACCATCTTGTATCAAAGTACTGTGTCAGTGGCAGTGATGGAGAAGTTTTTGAAAAGGGAGGATTTGAACTCCGAACTAGACATGTTGAAGGATCTCAGCTCTTCATCCATCAGGCCCAAGTTTCAAAAAAGAAATTGGGAAATACTTTTTTTCTGTATTTACTTGATTCCTGTTGATAAAACTTTGATGAGAAAGACTTTATATTGTTAATAGAGGCTACAGAGTTTCAAATTTTAACATTTTCAGGTGGTGGTGTGCCTCGGGATTTTTCCAAAGAAAAAAGTGTACTTTGGCTCAAAAAAGTTTGAAAAACACGGTTCTACATCACGACGTCCAACTGAGGACAAAGTTCTCGTGTCGTTTTGGAGGTTCGTTTTGCGTGAAAATGAACTTTCTTAAAATGGCTCCCAAGGGAGAACTTTTTGAAAAACACACAGACTCTGAATCCAACTTTTCTTAATACAGTAGGTTCATGTCATTTCATTAATAATGGTTAGTTTAAAATGTACTTTTCAGACCTGCATACATTTAGACCACACATAAAAACCACAAGTCTGAAGCAAAGAAATATTAATAATAATAATAATAATATCTTTTTAAAAACATGTTTTTATCGTAATACAATTGGTGCATATCTTTAAATTAATTATGGTTATTTCAGAATTTTATTTTTTTCATCAGACCCGTAAAGACTTCAGAAAGTGTGTGTGTGTGTGTGTGTGTGTGTGTTTGCGCACGAATAGTTTTCCTTTTATTGTTTTTAAAAATCATTTGTGTTTGACTGACCAACAATCTGGGTTATCTTCAAAATATAAAAACAAAAAAAACAAAAACACTGTACTGAGAAAACTACTGTAAATTTCTAAGTCTGTTTTAAAAATGTGCCCAAAAACTCCAATTAGTTGTAATAAATTTACTCTTGACATTTTTCATTATTATTATTATTATTTTTTTACCATAAATGTTAAAATCAATTATATTTTTGCTATTTTAAGCCACTATGAAAGACATTTGATTGCATATTTGGTAACAGTGTGTCTCTATACTGTGTTTACAGTCATCAGGGGAACAACAGAAACATTCTTCAACATTTTAGGATTATATTTTACATTTCAGAAATATATTGAGTACAATAGTTGTTAAACGGGGTAGAACGTGTGTGTGTGTGTGTGTGTGTGTGTGTGTGTGTACCCGGTGTCTGAAGAATGTGGCTACCAGGGTGCCGTTGATGTAACTGAGGATGAGCCAGGCCAGAACGACGATCAGATTCTTGATGAAGGCGGTGGTGAAACTGTCTCTGACGAACACAAACTGATCACACAGAAAAAAAAAAAAAAAAAAAAAAAAAAAAAAATATATATATATATATATATATATACACAGTTCCAATGCTTATCAGATCAACTTTTCACCACAGAAACAAACGTCCACAGATGCAGATTTAAGATTTAGTGGTTAAAAAGACACAGAGACGAGTCTGAACTTTAAATATAAACTTCAGCAGAGATCAGGGGTTGTCCCGGGGTTCCCCTAGTGATTACTTTTATTTTGACAAAGATCACGCTGGAATTTATATCTAAAGTTTTCTTTAAGATTTATGAAGATTATAAGTACAGATAAAGTTGAATGAATTATCATAAATAGGGGATTAGTTTTCTTTTTTGTTGTCTTCCTTTCTATTGTTTTGCTTCTTTGGATATTTTCTCTTTGTTATTTCATAATATTGTCGCATTTGGCCACATTTGCAGCTGCATTCTCATAGCTATGTCGCTTTAAACAAATATCATTTTAACTAACATTTTAAAGTAACATTAGCTTCAATAAACCTCCAGACCCAATCAATCTGTTCTCTGGTACGTTTTACTTCCTGTGTGCTGACATGTGACATTATTAACCAAAGTGTGATTTCTCCATTCAAAACACTAATATTAAAAAAAAAAAAAAAAAAAAATTATGTGCCTTTTAAAAGTAAAAAAAAAAAGTTTAAATAAATTAATGCAGTGATAACATTTGATTTGATGAGAAGATTTTAGAAACCTGATTCAAGGACGTAGCGTTGTCTCTGTCACCCGCAGAGGAACTCATCCTGCCAAACCTGAAACACACAGAGGAATTAAAAATGTTAAAAAGAGAAGCTTTTAATGTGTTTCCACCTCATAACTGAATCCATGCATTTTCAAACACTCTAAAATATTGTATATTGTTAAAATAACACTGCTCATGCACACGTTTTGCCACATCTTAAGGTGCTGCTGTAAAATAAAAAGTTGAATTATTGCCCTAAAATTTTAACTTAAATTACAATTTGTTCAATATTTATAAATCAAACTGAGAAATTAAATGAGTATGCTACACCAATTTATGCAAATGATAAATTAGGAGAAACTATAATACAGTGTATAACGTGCAGCTGAAACAAAAGATTTTAAAGCTCAGTATCAGATTTGATTGAATAATTTCATTAATAAAACACATTTCACAAATATATGAATCACTAAGTGCTTTAAAATGAAATGAGTGCAATAATAAAAAATTTAAATACACAAAATGGGGCAGGAAGACAAAAAAGCACACAGATATACAACATAAAACCTGCTGTTGAATAAAAGAGTGACGTTAAAGCATAAACATATACATTTCAATGATATAAGCAACAAACAAGAGGTGTCAAACATGAACAAATTCAAGCACGTAATGCAAATATATATTCAACAATAACTAAAATAATATATTATAGATGAGATCACTAGATAATAAAAGTTGGGCAGAACATTTTCATAGTTAACTAAAATATGTAATAAACATTTGATTTATTTGTATACGCCATTGGAACCTAAAGCAGGAGAAATTCTTGTTAAAAGTCCATTAAAAAAATGTAAATGACAAATTTAATAACATTATATTCAGTAGTAGCAGTACGGTCTCACATTAACGCATAAAAACTAAAAACTCCTGGCTTCAATCTGGTTCTATTTGCAACTAAATGTCCTCCCTTATAGAGACGCAGTACGGTCACAAGGATGGTAAAGCCTGAAATGCAAATATAGATAAAGTTTGGAGAAAAAGATCAGAAGAGTGATCCTGACAGCAACTCGAACACGAAGCATGAAGAAAACAGCGACACACACTTCAGCCTGTCTCACCTGCCAGAGTCCAGTCAGAGCTGGAGGCTCTCAGCGCCACACCGCAGGCTTTATCTCCACCTGGGAACCTGTGGGCAGAGGAAGGTGGTGCTGATGGTGGTGATGATGATGATGATGATGATGGTATTCAATTCAACTTTATTTAGAAAGCACCACATATGACAGTCATTTCCATGGTTTTTTTTTTAACAGAGAGAGAAACACAACAAATCAACATGAGCGACGGTGGAAAAGAATGTAGAGGGAGAGAGAGGAAGAAGTAGAGAGGTAGAGGTAGAGAGAGGTAGAGAAATGTAGAGGTAGAAAGAGGTAGAGAAATGTAGAGGTAGAGAGAGGAAGAACTAGAGAGAGGTAGAAAGAGGGAGAAGTAGAGAGAGGTAGAGAAATGTAGAGGTAGAAAGAGGGAGAAGTAGAGAGAGGTAGAGAAATGTAGAGGTAGAAAGAGGGAGAAGTAGAGAGAGGTAGAGAAATGTAGAGGTAGAAAGAGGGAGAAGTAGAGAGAGGTAGAGAAATGTAGAGGTAGAGAGAGGGAGAAGTAGAGAGAGGTAGAGGTAGAGAAATGTAGAGGTAGAGAGAGGGAGAGGTAGAGGTAGAGAGAGGTAGAGAAATGTAGAGGTAGAGAGAGGGAGAAGTAGAGAGAGGTAGAGAAATGTAGAGGTAGAGAGAGGGAGAAGTAGAGAGAGGTAGAGAAATGTAGAGGAAGAGAGAGGTAGAGGTAGAGAGAGAGGTAGAGAGAGGTAGAGAGAGAGGTAGAGAAATGTAGAGGTAGAGAGAGGTAGAGGTAGAGAGAGCGAGTGGCAGACCATTGCAGCTTGGGTCCAGAGTGTCTTGAAACATCCTGAACTGTAGAACCTCTAAAGTTCTGAGTCGCTGTCAGGAATGTTTCTTATGATTAAAATCTCTGGCGTATAAAAACTAGTCCAAAATGATAAAACTGTCAAATTATCATAAACATCCTCTCTTGAAATAAAACATGTGATCCAGCATTCTCTTCCTTTGATCGTAAAATATAAAATGTCAACATTCCGAATTTCACTGTTTAAATCCTCTCAAATGGTTTCAAGAGTTTTGTTTTTTTTTGGGTTTTTTTAATGAAGTTTTTTTTAATTTCCTGTTCTCTGCCCTGGACTGAAAGAGCTGTGGAGTTGCTGTTTTAGGTTTTTTTTTTCATGTTTCTGGAGGATTTTTACTTATTGGGGTTTTGTTGTTTGGACAATAGATAATAACCAATAACCAATAACAAGGGACTTTACCTCTCACCTCACAAAAACATGTATTTAGAGCCTGTGAAGGTTCTTTTTACTTCATCATAAATACAAGGCCTTACACCAGCATGAAGTATCTCAGCACGGTTTAATCAGATTAAATCAATTTTAGTTGCATTATTAGACGGATTATTAGAATGTCAAAACTTTTCTCCATCAAAATGAACATTTACAATTATTTATGATACCATCATACGGTACTTTCATCATTTATGGCCTTTATGCGAGTTAAGCGATCACTTAAAACGGATATTTTGGAACACAAAGCCGTTTGTAGTTAATTCATGTTGATTGTGTCGCGTCGACTTCATTCTGACCCCTTCGGAGTGTTTTCATTTCCTCAGTTTGAGTTCAAGCCATTCAAGGGAAGACGTTTCTTCAACTTTCCACCACACTGTTTTAAAAAGTGCAGCCCTGCACATAAATGAAATACACTGAGTGGCCACTAGATGGCCCCAGACAGAGGCCTGGTAAAATCCTAGATTCTCAGAACTCCAATGTGTGTGACACAGACGGCAGAGCTGAATTATAAAGTAGACATTTCCATCAATAAGAATGAAAAAGTCATTTGGTTCATATGAAGGTTTTTGAAAATTTCTTTAAGGGGTTTATATCAGGGGTGTCAAACTGATTTCAGTTGAGGGGCCACATCAAGTCAAACGTAACATATTAAACTGCAGATATGGACAAATGTCAAAGTCTTTCCTTCTTTTGATCCTTTTGTAACTGCAAGAATTTGCCAGTCTATTCTCAAATGTACATATTAAAGTTAATTATTATATTTGCAAAAAAAAACAAAAAACAACCCTCAGTCGTCTGTTTCTGGATATCATATTTTTATTCAGGATTAAAACAATTTGTCATCATCTGGAAATATTTTTTGAGTTTACGTGTCTAAAGTATCACTTCACATTAATTGGACACCTTTATTGTGAAAGGTGTTGTGTTATGTGACCTCCACAGATGCATTACTTATTTCTGACCAAGGGCGGTTTTGAATGTCATTTTTGCCAATCCAGTGTTTTTAGATCAGCCTCTGTCAGTTTTCATATTTATACTTAAAAAACAAAACAAAAATCACACAGCCGGCCGGATTAGATCCTCTGGTGGGCCGCTTCTGGCCCCCGGGCCGCATGTTTGATACCCCTGGTTTATATTATTCTTCAAATTCTGATCCTGGACATATATTTAATATAATCAATAAAAAACATTTTAATATTATTGGAAATATTTGACTTGGTTAACTTAGTTTCTTCTTCTTCTTCTTCTTCTTCTTCTTCTTCTTCTTCTTCTTTTTTAAATAATTAGTTTAAATGATTTTTAAATTTGTGTTTTGATCAATTTTCAAAGGAGCATTTCAAATATCCTTGCAGATTTATTCATTTTGCTTTGCATGTGTCCATTAGTCCTATATTAAACATTACCTGAGAGAATATTTTAGAACGTGTAGAGCGAGTCTATCTAGTGGTCAAGCAGAGTTAAGAACATATTTAGCATTTTATTTTATTTTTTTCAATTCAGACAAATCATTAGTGGAACGTTTAGAGTCACCAACAAACTTCAACAGCAGGTTTTAGAGTTTGTGTGTTTGAGGAAACTTGAGTAGCCTAAGTCCACATGAAACCTAAAACTGCCTCAAACCCATGAGCAGTGAAAAGTAATGAGCGGGTGAGGCCCACCAAACCCGCCCTCAGGGAACACAATGAATGAATGTGACGCCTCAACTGAAGCATCACAGAACTGCTCACACTGATAAATAGGATAAATAGTGACGACACAGTTTTTTTCTGTCAGTTTTTATTTGAAACGTGCAAAAGATCGGACTGTTTCACATAAAACAAGACATTTTCAGGGGGGGGGGGGGGGGGGGGGAATCCTCCATGTTTCATTTTTTTCTTTTTCCTTTCATAATTGTGAAACTTTTAGCTAGAGTTAAAAAAAAAAATTTGTTGCCAGATTTGTGTGTGTGTGTGTGTGTGTGCGTGTGTGCACGTGTGTGAATTCCAAACATGGTCCCCATAAAGCATGAACAACCAGTATGTGTGTTCAGGTCAAAAAGTGTCTTTGAATTGAGTCTGAAGCAAAGGAGGCTCTCGAAAATGTTTTAACTTAATACAACAGGTCCATATTGATTAATTAGTTATGGTGATGATCTTGTCACTGGTCTTCCTGGACCTGGTCAGATGTTCCTGAGGGCGGTCTGTGTGGACCGTACAGAGCAGGTACCTCCTCGCGTAGCTCCTGAAGGTCTGGTCCCTCAGCCCGTACACGATGGGGCTGACAAAGCGGGGCAGGACCTGCACGATGACGTAACAAGCGAAGCGGATGTCCGGGTACCTCTCGGGCATCAGGGACACCAGAGCCTGTTCGAACATGGGCCTCACGTAGGTCAGCATGCACAGCAGCAGCTGGAAGCCGTGCAGCAGGATGGTGTTCCGGGCCTTCCTGGAGTTGGCCGTGGCTCCTTTGGCCGCGAACAGAATCCTGAAGTACGTGTATATGAGCGTGAGCCAGACCACCACCAGGCACACGATGTGGGAGGCGTCGCGCTTCCGCAGGCTGACGGAGCTCCTGAAGACGAAGTCTCTGGCGCACAGCACCCTGGAGCGGAGGAAGCCCAGGGGCTCGGTGGCCAGCAGGACCAGGAGGTCGGGCAGGATGGAGAGCAAGCTGGCCACCCAGATCAGGCCGATCAGGACGTAGGTCTTCCTCACCGTGCAGATCTGCGAGTGGCGCAGCGGGACGCACACGGCGACGTAGCACTCCACCGCCATGCTGGCCAGGTTGAGCGGGGTGTTGAAGGTGGCGGTGACGGCGATCACGAGCAGGACGGTGCAGACGGGCAGCGCGATGGTGAAGACGGTGTAGATGATGACGTGCAGCAGAGTGGAGACGACCAGCTGGGTCATGTCGTTAATCACCAGGTGGATGAACAGGATGTACCGGGGGTTTGAAGTGAAGACCTGAAGCAAAAACGACAACAGAAACACAGGAAACACACAATATAGAAGAATCACATCAATATATATTGGGATGTTTTGTGACGGTCATAGAAAACGGTTCTGCACGAGGATTGTTTCATAACAATAAAATGTATGTATGTGAATTTTAACAGCACTTCTCTAATCAAGCAAATATTTACTTCACCATCATCTGGATCACATTTGATATCTTCCATACAGATACAGACTGGAACAAAGGGACAAAGACTCTTTAAAGGAGCTTACATTGGTGCAAATATCCTTGTCGGGGCAAATTAATTAAGTGTTTTGCAGGTGATTTCCCAGACTAATATCACGAGAGACATCTGCACGAATAAGAGCGTTAATATCAATCTGCTGTTTGTGAATGCTTGAGTTCTCAGACCTTAATAATGCAGAGAAAGACCTGCAATCACATTTAAGGGCCACATAATGTAGGTCATAATGTCACATCATATTTGAAATGTTTATCTTCACTATTTCAGCTCTAGAATCAGAGACAACCATTCAGCCAAATTATACAAGGATATATAGTATTTAGTTATTTAATTAAACTTTCAAAACGTGTAACAATATTAATACTGAATAAACTTCTTGACAAGAAATCATGTGGGTTTTTCTTTTATATACTCTTCAGAAAATCGGCATTACAAACTTCACTCCTGAGTATCTAACACACTAAATTAAGCTGCTGTGTTGTGATTATCAGTCATTATTTCATGGTAAAGAAACTTCAGTTGTGTTTTTTTCTTTGGCACCGTGAGAGGAGCAGCTCTCCAATTTCATTACACCGTGTATATTGAGAACAAACTCTATTCTATTCTATTCTATACTAAAAATATAGAGATTATTAGGCTGTCAGGAAATAATCTTTTCTACCAGACGAAGCACTTCAATATATACTAACCACAACAATATTATCTTAACATTATCAGCTAGTTTAAATGGAATATATAGAAGGTAGACATGTAATCGTTTCATAACCTAATTTGGGATTGTAGCACATTACCAAAGTGACAGAAAATCACCAGAGAATCATCATTTGAATCAAACAAGTTTTGGTTTAAAAGTTGTGGATTTGGGATTATGGACCCCCGCTGCACACAAACACAGTGAGATATCAGACCTGGTGCTTTCTGAAGGTGTGCAGCAGGGTACCGTTGATGTAGTTGATGGAGATGCAGAGCGCCACAAGGATCACATTCTTGATCACACCTGTGGAAAAACTGTCCCTGGTATGCACAGGTGAGGTGAAAGAGCCATTTGCTGCAGATGAGTTCATGGCTGATGTGGTCGGATTCCTCCTCAATGGACACAGCAGAAAATACCTGATGTGTCCTGAAACAAAGCTGCAAAAAAAAACAAAAAACAAGGAGAAAATATAGAAAAAAAGGGGCCTGTCACTCTGAATATATTTGTTATACTCACTCAGTTTGACAGAAGTTGCAGCAAATCCCAATAAATCTTTTTCACAGAACACCTTTCTGAGACAAAGTAAAATATATGATTGAAGTAAACATGCAGTGAATGAAGACAGAACCTACCCTGGTTGGATGATGCTCCACATCAGGCTGCTGCAAAGTGTGGAGTTTATGAAGGCTTGCAAGTCTGTGTGTGTGTGTGTGTGTGTGTGTGTGTGTGTGTGTGTGTGTGTGTGTGTGTGTGTGTGTGTGTTTCATTTCTGCATAAATTAACAAGAAACAACGAACCAACTACTAAACCAGAATAAATCAACCAACCAACATCAAACACTAAGAATATTAAAACAGCTAATTGAGGAAACAATAACCAGACATCAGGATTTCTAAACCAACAAAATGGGAAGAATACACTTTTGAGCAAAGTCAACCAATGACTAACAAACTCATAACAAACCATTGAAATAAAAACAATATCCTCCCAGGCTACTAACAAAATAACCAAGCAACCTACCAACTAACCAACCAACCAGCCAGTAAGTCAACCAACCAACCAACCAATTGACCAGTCAGCGAGTGAACTACCCAACCAATTAACTCACCAACCAATTAACCCCTGATCTCCCAGGGTTGACTAACCAATTAGTCAACCAACCATCTGTCAAGTGGCAATAGCATGTAAACCCATTGAGCAATCTGAAGTAATAAATGTGTGTCTGTACAGACTCATGCACAAGTTCTGGAGTTATTGAAGTGGAAAATGATGAGCTCGACTCCTCCAAGCTGGATTTGTTACTTGGGTCCAACAGTGTTTCACCTGTAACTAAATCACTGGTCCGTATTTTGAACTGCGTCTCCATGGTGACGGTGGGATGGAGTGACAGTGAGGGTTGTGTCATCTATGTGTGCTGTTCTTTTTTGTGTGTAATTAATTTCCCGGGAGGGAGTTGATACACTTCAAAGTTGGACCACATGCGTCTCACCCTGAACAAGCTAATTTTGACCTTTGCTCATGACATGAACGAAACACACCTGCAGATGTAAATCAGTCCGTCTCAATTCTTGAACACAAAAGACAGAAAGTCCGTTGACGGCATCATATTACATTCTGGCCTCTGTAGGGATTTCTTAACTCATAAGGATCACGTGGCACAATTTATGTTGCGTTTGGCAGTTTGGCTACCGATAATGATTCATAATGGTCAAAAATAGTTATTAATTACGTTATTGAAAATGTAATTTGATCTGTCTCTCACCGTGTCTTTACATATTTTCAAAGGAAGAAGACACAAGTCTGAGCCAATTTTCATAATGACAATTTCTGAGTCTTTATTGGCTGAACGTCGTTAGCCGTGATGAGTAGATACTTATTCAGGTGCTTCTTGAATGCCTTGTCTCGTACCGCATAAATTACCGGATTGACGATTCGAGGCACAAGCTGGACTACTGCTGCAACCACGAAGTGAATGTACAACACATTTCTGGGAAAACTGACCGCAAGTGCTTCTATTATTACGTTGAAGAAGAAGTGGAGCGTGCAGAGCAGCAGCTGGAAGCCGTGGAGCAGGACGGTGTTTCGAGCCTTCTTGGCGTTTGCAGTGGCCATTTGTGCAGCAAACCAGATGTTGAAGTACGTGAAAAAAAGAATGAGCCAAAGAATCACAAAAAACATAATGCTGGATATGCGCCTCTTGTTTTCCAGATTGCCCCTAAAAATGCCAGACCTCAGGCAAAAGCTTCTGGAATGAAAGAACTCCGTAGTTTCTGTTCCTAAAGTCACAAACAAATCTGGGAAAATTGAAAGCGAGTTCACCAGCCAGGTCAGCATGATCACGACGTACGTCCTCCTGACCGTGCAGAGCCGCGAGTGATGGAGAGGGAAGCAAACGGCAACGTAACACTCTACAGACATTAGAACCATGGTCAGAGGGTTGTTCTGACTGGCCAGGACAGCAATCATGATCAGAACGATGCACAATGAGATGTTGATCGTGAACACGATGTAACTCAGCACTTGCAGCAGGATGTATAGGATCACCATGATGATGTCATTGATGACCAGGTGGATGTACAGGATGTACCGAGGATTCGTGTTGAAAATCTGAAACAGGACGGCGCCGGTTAGAATCCACAGCATACGCTCCCAACGGCTGTCGGCAAAGTGACTGGATCACGGTGTGGTGGATCAAACCTGGTGTCTGATGAAGATGTGCACCAGCATCCCGTTCACGTAGATAATGGCGACGGAGATAGCCACGATTATGAAGTTCTTTATTATGGCTTCTCTCAAGGAGTCCCGTCTGACGAGCGTCGTCTGATTCATCCCAGCATCTGAAGGGAGTCAGGATGAAATGATACACGATGGACCAGCGGCTCCAAAAACACTGCAATGTTTTAGAATCAATAAACGCTTCTTTGTCACAAATACAAACCCTGGTGATGGTAAATATTCCACAGCACTGTCAAAACTTCATTATGGACTATTGTCTGTCTTTGCATTTCTTTGTGGTTTTATTCTCAACTTGCTAGTGCAAACAGGTGCAACTACTGGGTACATACAAAGTACAACCCTCCCATAACCATAACTAATTAATCAATATGGACCTGTTGTATTAAGTTAAAACATTTTCGAGATCCTCCTTTGCTTCAGACTCAATTCAAAGACGCTTTTTGACCTGAACACACATACTGGTTTTCAGTGCTTTATGGGGACCATGTTTGGAATTCACACACGTGCACACAAGCACACACACACACACACACACACACACACACACACACACACACACACACACACACACACACACACACACACACACACACACACACACACACACACACAATTCATAAATTCACTCAAATATCTTCAAAAGGTAAAAGTAATTCAATCCACATTTAAAATTAATTTAACCGTTTAGAAATCTGTGCTTCTACACTATCAGAATATAAATTAAACAGAAAATACTATGGAATCAGTGTTACTTATATATATAATACTTGGAGTTGAATGGATCAGTCATAATATTGGGCCCCTCTTAGTGAGAGAAAGGTTTTTGTGGCCCTCCCATTTCATTTCATTAAATTTATTTATCCATTTCATGAAAGCAAACATTGTCCCAATAGTGCTTCCCAAATGATCCTTTAATCAACATCACCATGATGCTTTCAGCATGATTAACAGTGCCACTAATTCTATTTTAATGTATTAATAAATAAATACACTTTTGATATGTTTTCTGAATTTATCCACAACATATAATTTAACTTTGTTCAAGATAAAATTATTCTTTGACAATAAAAAAAAAAAAAATAGATACATGTGATTTCCATGTCAAATTGTCTGTCAAATTGATTCCCCAAAGTCAAACCTCTCCGTATTTATACACATTAAGGAACATTAAGTTGATCCAAGTGTCCAGAAATACACAAGTCAATAATTATAGCAACCATTATTTACTGTACTTTAAAAAAAAATAAAAAATGATAATCATCCACAATGTTTAAACAATTTTCAGGTGCTTTTTGTGACTTTGTTTTAAGGTTATATGTCATTATGCGGCTTTATACGAACTAAAGATTTGAAATGGATAAATGTAAAGGAAACTACACCGTAAGGTACAAAAGTTCAATTTTTCAAATTTTAACATTTATTGCATTGGTGCAGCTTCTGCATGCAATTTTTTTTCTATTTGCACTCTAAAGGTTCATTGCACCTAAATGTGGTAAAAAACTAAACAAACAAAAAAAAAGAAAAGAAGAAGAAGAAAAAGGAAACAAGAGGAAAATATTACAACATTAATACAGTGAAATAATTGATTAAAGTATGAAATTGAAATATGTGATCAAGAATCATTTAAAAACCATTAAACTTACAGAATACATTTACAACTGATAGCTGAAGGCAACAAACTTACAAAACTTTTAAACCGAAAATGTTATTGGTTAAAAAAATGGTATAATTGAGATTATTAGGTAACTATGTTCTAACGTTTACTTCATTTGTTTACAGTAGGGAGAACTGGAAAAAGTGCAACACAAATGTAAATAATAACAATAATTATTAATATTGTTATTATTATTATTATTTTTACTAAGCATTTTAATTGTATAACGCTTTTCAAGACACTCAGAGAGACTTCACATCATCGCATTAGAAAATCAGCATTGATTTGTGCTATGCATTAAAAGCAAACTGGTGTGTCTTGATGAATGATATAAAAGTTTTAAAAAATGTACTCTCACGTTATTAAACACAGTCATTTCATTTCACTTCTGTCAGTTAATGTTACTCTTCATCAAGAGTCATTTAAAAACAATTAAACTCACAGAACAGACATGCAACTGACAGTTGAAGGAAACAAACAAAAATGGTATCATTGAGATTTGTCTAAAGTAGGGAGGAATTGAAAAAGTGCAACAAAAATTTAAAGGTTATTATTATTATTATTATTTTTATTATTATTATTATTACACATTAGAATTGTATAACGCTTTTCAAGACACTTCACGTCACATTATAAAATCAGCAGACATGAAAATAAAGGAACATTATCAAAACATTGAAAAACAACATCATTAATTTGTGCTATGTATTAAAAGCAAACTGGTGGGTCTTGATGAGTACTTTAAAAGTAAAAACTTAACTATCATATTATCTAATGCAGTCATTTCATTTCCACAAGAGAAAGCACAAGTGTTCAAGACTCACCTGCAGATGTCTGTATGGATCAGAGACGATCTGAGTTTGATTGTAATTTATAGTTTAATGTCCTGATGAATACATCCAGAGGGTGTGTGTGTGTGTGTGTGTTTCATTTATGCATAAATTAACAAGAGAAAACATACCAATGAACCAACTACTAAACCAGAATAAATCAACCAACCAACATCAAACACTCAGAATATTAAAACAGCTAATTGAGGAAACAATAACCAGACATCAGGATTTCTAAACCAACAAAATCAAATTTTTACTTATTGGGGTTTTGTTGCTTGGACAATAGACTTCCAATAACAAGGGACTTTCCCTCTCACCTCACAAAAACATGTATTTAGAGCCTCTGAAGTATATTTTTACTTCATCATAAATACAAGGCCTTGCACCAGCATGAAGTATCTCAGCATGGTTTAATCAGATTAAATCAATTTTAGTTGCATTATTAGAAGAATTATTAGAATGTGAAAACTTTTCTCCAACAAAATGAACATTTACGACTATTTATGATGCCATCATGCAGCACTTTCATCATTTGTGACCTGAACCAACAAAATTCCAATTCCAATTTCTAAACCAACAAAATGGGAAGAATACACTTTTGAGCAAACAACAATAAATTGCCAAGCAAAGCCAACCAATGACTAACAAACTCATAACAAACCATTGAAATAAAAACAATATCCTCTCAGGCTACTAACAAAAATAAGCAACCAACCAGCCGACCCACCGACCGACCAATTAACCCCTGATCTCCCAGGGTTGACTAACCAATTAGTCAACCAACCATCTGTCAAGTGGCAATAGCATGTAAACCCATTGAGCAATCTGAAGTAATAAATGTGTGTCTGTACAGACTCATGCACAAGTTTTGGAGATATTGAAGTGGAAAATGATGAGCTCGACTCCTCCAAGCTGGATTTGTTACTTGGGTCCATCAGTGTTTCACCTGTAACTAAATCACTGGTCCGTATTTTGAACTGCGTCTCCATGGTGACGGTGGGATGGAGTGACAGTGAGGGTGGTGTCATCTATGTGTGCTGTTCTTTTTTTTGTGTAATTAATTTCCCGGGAGGAAGTTGAGACACTTCAAAGTTGGACCACATGCGTCTCACCCTGAACAAGCTAATTTTGACCTTTGCTCATGACATGAACGAAACACACCTATAGTTGTAAATCAGTCCATCTCAATTCTTGAACACAAAAGACAGAAAGTCCGTTGACGGCATCATATTACATTCTGGCCTCTGTAGGGATTTCTTAACTCATAAGGATCACGTGGTACAATTTATGTTGTGTTTGGCAGTTTGGCTACCGATAATGATTCATAATGGTCAAAGATAGTTATTAATTACCTTATTGAAAATGTAATTTGATCTGTATCAGATACCTGCTTTCGCACCGTGTCTTTACATATTTTAAAAGGAAGACGACACAAGTCTGAGCCAATTTTCATAATGACAATTTCTGAGTCTTTATTGGCTGAACGTCGTTAGCCGTGATGAGCAGATGCTTATTCAGGTGCTTCTTGAACGCCTTGTCTCGTACCGCATAAATTACCGGATTGACAATTCGAGGCACAAGCTGGACTGTTGCTGCAACCACGAAGCGAATGTACAACACATTTCTGGGAAAACTAACTGCAAATGCTTCTATTATTGCGTTGAAGAAGAATTGGACCGTGCAGAGCAGCAGCTGGAAGCCGTGGAGCAGGACGGTGTTTCGAGCCTTCTTGGCGTTTGCAGTGGCCGTTTGTGCAGCAAACCAGATGTTGAAGTATGTGAAAAAAAGAACGAGCCAAAGAATTACGAAAAACATTATGTTGGATATGCGCCTCTTGTTTTCCAGATTTCCCCTAAAAATGCCAGACCTCAGGCAAAAGCTTCTGGAATGAAAGAACTCCGTACTTTCTGTTCCCAACGTGACAAACAAATCTGGGAAGATTGAAAGCGAGTTCACCAGCCAGGTCAGCACGATCACGACGTACGTCCTCCTGACCGTGCAGAGCCGCGAGTGATGGAGAGGGAAGCAAACGGCAACGTAACACTCTACAGACATCAGAACCATGGTCAGAGGGTTGTTCTGACTGGCCAGGACAGCAATCATGATCAGAACGATGCACAATGAGACGTTGATCGTGAACACGATGTAACTCAGCACTTGCAGCAGGATGTATAGGATCACCATGATGATGTCATTGATAACCAGGTGGATGTACAGGATGTACCGAGGATTCGTGTTGAAAATCTGAAACAGGACGGCGCCGGTTAGAATCCACAGCATACGCTCCCAACGGCTGTCGGCAAACTGACTGGATCACGGTGTGGTGGATCAAACCTGGTGTCTGATGAAGATGTGCACCAGCATCCCGTTCACGTAGATAATGGCGACGGAGATAGCCACGATTATGAAGTTCTTTATTATGGCTTCTCTCAAGGAGTCCCGTCTGACGAGCGTCGTCTGATTCATCCCAGCATCTGAAGGGAGTCAGGATGAAACGATACACGATGGACCAGCGGCTCCAAAAACACTGCAATGTTTTAGAATCAATAAACGCTTCTTTGTCACAAATACAAACCCTGGTGATGGTAAATATTCCACAGCACTGTCAAAACTTCATTATTGACTATTGTCTGTCTTTGCATTTCTTTGTGGTTTTATTCTCAACTTGTTAGTGCAGACAGGTGCAACTACTGGGTACATACAAAGTACAACCCTCCCATAACCATAACTAATTAATCAATATGGACATGTTGTATTAAGTTAAAACATTTTCGAGATCCTCCTTTGCTTCAGACTCAATTCAAAGACGCTTTTTGACCTGAACACACATACTGGTTTTTAGTGCTTTGTGGGGACCATGTTTGGAATTCACACACACACACACACACACACACACACACACACACACACACACACACACACACACACACACACACACACACACACACACACACACACACACACACACACACACACAATTCATAAATTCACTCAAATATCTTCAAAAGGTAAAAGTAATTCAATCCACATTTAAAATTAATTTAACCGTTTAGAAATCTGTGCTTCTACACTATCAGAATATAAATTAAACAGAAAATGCTATGGAATCAGTGTTACTTATATATATAATACTTGGAGTTGAATGGATCAGTCATAATATTGGGCCCCTCTTAGTGAGAGAAAGGTTTTTGTGGCCCTCCCATTTCATTTCATTAAATTTATTTATCCATTTCATGAAAGCAAACATTGTCCCAATAGTGCTTCCCAAATGATCCTTTAATCAACATCACCATGATGCTTTCAGCATGATTAACAGTGCCACTAATTCTATTTTAATGTATTAATAAATAAATACACTTTTGATATGTTTTCTGAATTTATCCACAACATATAATTTAACTTTGTTCAAGATAAAATTATTCTTTGACAATAAAAAAAAAAAAAAATAGATACATGTGATTTCCATGTCAAATTGTCTGTCAAATTGATTCCCCAAAGTCAAACCTCTCCGTATTTATACACATTAAGGAACATTAAGTTGATCCAAGTGTCCAGAAATACACAAGTCAATAATTATAGCAACCATTATTTACTGTACTTTAAAAAAAAAAAAAATTATAATCATCCACAATGTTTAAACAATTTTCAGGTGCTCTTTGTGACTTTGTTTTAAGGTTATATGTCATTATGCAGCTTTATACAAACTTAAGATTTGAAATGGATAAATATAAAGCTTCTGTGTGCAATTTTTGTTATTTGTACTCTCAAGGTTCATTGCACTTAAATATGGTAGAAAAAGAAACAAACAAACAAAAACAAAAGAAAAGAAGAAGAAAAAGGAAACAATAGGAAAATATTTCAACATGTGCATGTTTAATACAGTGAAATAATTGATTAAAGTATGAAATTGAAATATGTGATCAAGAGTCATTTAAAAACCATTAAACTTACAGAACACATTTACAACTGATAGCTGAAGGCAACAAACTTACGAAACTTTGAAACCAAAAATGTTACTGGTCAAAAAATGGTATAATTGAGATTATTAGGTAACTATGTACTAACGTTTACTTCATTTGCTTACAGTAGGGAGAACTGGAAAAAGTGGAACACAAATGTAAATAATAATAATAATAATAATAATAATAATAACACATTATTATTATTATTATTACTTTTTACTAAGCATTTTAATTGTATAACGCTTTTCAAGACACTCAGAGAGACTTCACATCATCGCATTAGAAAATCAGCATTGATTTTGTGCTATGCATTAAAAGCAAACTGGTGTGTCTTGATGAATGATGTAAAAGTTAAAAAAAATGTACTCTCATGTTATTAAACACAGTCATTTCATTTCACTTCTGTCAGTTAATGTTACTCTTCATCAAGAGTCATTTAAAAACAATTAAACTCACAGAACAGACATGCAACTGACAGTTGAAGGCAACAAACAAAAATGGTATCATTGAGATTTGTCTAAAGTAGGGAGGAATTGAAAAAGTGCAACAAAAATGTAAAGGTTATAATTATTATTATTATTTTTATTATTATTATTATTATTATACATTTGAATTGTATAACGCTTTTCAAGACACTTCACGTCACATTATAAAATCAGCAAACATGAAAATAAAGGAACATCATAAAAACATTTAAAAACAACGTCATTAATTTGTGCTATGTATTAAAAGCAAAGTGGTGGGTCTTAATGAGTAATTTAAAAGTAAAAACTTAAGTATCATATTATCTAATGCAGTCATTTCATTTCCACAAGAGAAAGCACAAGTATTCAAGACTCACCTGCAGATGTCTGTATGGATCAGAGACGATCTGAGTTTGATTGTAATTTATAGTTTAATGTCCTGATAAATACATCCAGAGGGTGTGTGTGTGTGTGTGTGTGTGTGTGTGTGTGTGCTTGTGTGTGCGTGTGTGTGTGTGTGTGTGTGTTTGTGTGTGCGTGTGTGTGTGTGTGTGTGTTCAATGGGTGAATCTAAAAACAAAAACCAGTAAATGCAAACCTTTTACACATAAGTAGAAATATTACAAGATTTTGTTGTTTTCAATATTCAATCATTTCTACTATATTTTTTTCATTTAAACTATAATCTCCTTTTATAACTGATTAACAGAGATAAATAAACTGCACAATATCATTAATGAATGAAGTGAAAAGAAGTAAACCACACGGGATTTTAATGTATTTATTTAATGAGATTTAAAAGCAGATACACATTTTAACATGGGGTTAGTTTCTATATTAGCAACTCTTTACTGTTATGTGATGTAAATCTGTAATATTTAGATATAGACTTTGTAGCGGTGATGTAGTGGTTCTCACTGCCGCTTTGCAATGACTTCATTCCTGGTTGTGATTTGGTCTCTCCTGTTTTTTTTCTCCAGGAGTTTTGGCCTCCAGCTGCTCATTATGTCCTTTTTTTAATATAACGATATATTACATGTGGATTTTGAAGGTCTGCTGGTGACAGTGGGCATCTCCACCAGTGTTTGACTATAATGTTTCAGTCCATACATTAGTCTTCTAAGCAAATTTAGACGCGTTTGTGTGCAAAATAAAAGCCGATTTGCCGTCTAGTTTACTTCTGAGTGGTGACAGAGTAAGATATACGCATGTCAGCCAGAACTTTATGACCCCCTTCTGACTAATGGAGGGGTGCGGTCGGTACCAGGACGCTGCATCAGATCCTTTAATTTCTAAATGTTGTCTGGGTCGGACTGGTTTGTCTCGCCCAGCTGGAATGTTATCTGGAGGTGTTGAAGACAAGTCAAACCTCTGTCGTTGGACAGAACTCTATGGGTTCGCCCAGTCCACGTCAAAGTCACCTCAAATCGTCTGTCCGCTTTTCTGTTTCTAAAAATGAATATAAGAATAAAAGTCATTTTCTGTTTGATACATCAGAAGCCACGATACAAAGAGAATCATCATGTCCTTTCTGTGGTTTGTAATGCTATGGCTGATAAACGTGTTTGCTGCGATCTATTGCTTGTGTCGTACGCGAACAGTGTGCACCAGATGCTGCTTCAAATACTGTTTGAAAGTCTTGTCTCGCAGCCCGTACACGACGGGACTGATGAACCTGGGGAGAATCTGGATGATGATGTAGTGAACAAACAGAACATGTCGAAAATGCTTTGGAAACCAGGCCACGTACACCCTGACCATCAGGTGGGCCACGTAGTTGAGCATGCAGAGCAGGAGCTGGAAGCCGTGAAGCAGGACGGTATTCCTGGTATTGGCCGCGGTCCCGCTCGTTGTTTTCGTCGTTTTTTTGTCAGCGCTAGCGGCTTTAGCGGCGGAGATAATGTTGAAGTAGCTGTAGAAGAGGCTGAGCCAAACGACAACCAGACACATCATATAGGCGACTTCCCTCTTTTTTATACTGAACGGATGCCGAAAGAGGTTGTCCCGCTCACAGTAAATTGTGGCGTAGATCAAACGCAAAGGCTCCGTCGCCACAACAATAAAGACGTCAGTGAGGATGGAGACGCCACTCATGGCCCAAATGCACGCGATCAGGACATACGTCCGTTTGATGGAGCACAGCTCGGCGTGTCGCAGAGGGAAGCAGACGGCGATGTAGCACTCGATGGCCATGGCAGCCAGATTCAGTGGGGTGTTGAAGGTGGTGAAGACGGCAAAGACAATGATAAAGCAACAGAAGAAAGCATTGATTTTGTAGAAGATGTAAGTGTAGACAAAGAGGCTGATGGTTGTCGTGAGCTGGATCATGTCGTTTATCACCAGGTGGATGAACAGGATGTACCGAGGGTTCAAGTGAAATATCTGAAAGAGAGAAGAACCATGTCACCTGTGGTTCACTATTTGACCTGTTAGTAATCGCATGAGCCATTTAGGGTTCACTCATTGAAATAAGTTGAAAGGAAGAACCTTAAGACTTTTTCAAGACCTACATTTTCACATTTGCAACTTTTAGTTTTGTCAGTTTTAAATCTGGTAAGGCACTTAGAGAGCTCATGCCTCTGCCTGGCTGGAATCAGACCCGGCTCTATGAATCCCTTCTTCCTTGACCCATTGTCTGAATCGAAATCCCTCCACAAGTTTTCAGTTATGCTGTTAACCAACCAACCAACCAACCAACCAACCCATAATAAAACACCTATCTACCAAAAACCAACCAACCAACCAACCAACCAACCAACCCATAATAAAACACCTATCTACCAAAATCCAACTAACCAACCAGCCAGCCAGCCAGCCAACCAACCAACCAATAATAAAGCCCCTATCGACAAAAGACCACCCACCCAACCAACCAACTCATAAACACCTATCTACCAAAAATCAACCAACCCAATCACCTATCTACCAAAATCCAACTAACCAACCAACCTGTTAGGGATCTGTTTTTGTTGTTGTCTGTTCCCCCTCCCTTTTTCTGTTTCTGTGCAGGGTGTGTGTGACAGGGGGCGTGGCTGGCTCCTCCAGGAGAATGAGGCCCACCTGAATCTACTCCACACTAATTACAGTCTTCAAAACCCTGGTTCTCACTCCACACCTCTGCCAGATTATTCCGTCTACTTGGTAGTGCCGTGTTCGGATTCTAGTATAGTTCTCTGCCATTTTTTGGATATTAATACTTGTTCCTGTGCTCAGGTTTTTTGTGCCTCTCCTGGAGTGTCGTGGCCAGCCTGCCAGCCAGCCCCCTGTCTCCACTGCCTGTCCTGGCTGCCGTTTGGAAAATACATTTTTGAACTCTGTTTGATCAGTCTCTGGGCTCTGCTTTGGGGTTCTAACTTCAAGCCATAACACAACCAACAATAAAGCCCCTATCAACAAAAAACCACCCACCCAACCAATCAACCAACCAACCAACCTACCAACTAACCCATAATAAAACACCTATCTACCAAAATCCAACTAACCAACCAGCCAGCCAACCAATCAACCAACCAACCAACAATAAAACCCCTATCAACAAATAACCACCCACCCACCCACCCACCTAACCAACCCATAATAAAACACCTATCTACCAAAATACAACTAACCAACCAGCCAGCCAGCCAACCAACCAACAATAAAGCCCCTATCGACAAAAGACCACCCACCCACCCAACCAACCAACCAACCAACCAACTAACCCATAATAAATCACCAATCTACCAAAAATCAACCAACCCAATCACCTATCTACCAAAATCCAACTAACCAACCAACCACAAATAAAGCCCCTATCAACAAAAAACCACCCACCCAACCAACCAACCAAACAACCAACCAACCTACCTACCAACTAACCCATAATAAAACACCTATCTACCAAAATCCAACTAACCAACCAGCCAGCCAACCAATCAACCAACCAACTAACCAACAATAAAACCCCTATCAACAAATAACCACCCACCCACCCAACCAACCAACCAACCAACAATAAATCTGCACCATGTGTAGCTGCTTTGTGTGTGAGGAGAAACACTGACTGACCAACGAATACATTAAAACACTGAACATTTTTTGGTTATACGAGTGAAGAGGCAGAGATAGAAATACAAAGAAAATCCAGTTATCATTCCCTTTTTCGAGCGATACCTGATTGCTGACCTGGTGTTTCCTGAAGGTGTGTATCAGGGTGCCATTGATGTAGTTGATGACGATACTCAGAGCCACCACGATCACATTTTTGGCCACAGCTGTGCTCACAGTGTCTCTGTTATTGTAGCTGCTCGACACATTAGCTTCAGATGAGGAATTCATAGAGGAAGGATCCTGCAGGCTTCTGCTAAGTGAAAGGTCAAAGAGAAATATGTTGTGACATCTCACATTAAAATATGTTTTTAGTAAATCAGTTTGTCACATTTAAATCCACAAACCTTCAGCGCTTCATGTGATCTTCTTCATATCAACATTGTTTTCTTCCTGTTCAAGGATTCTACAGACCAATACCTTTCTTCTCTTTTGTCAGTTAAACATGGAAAACATTTAAATATTCATCCTGACATGATGGTTCTAGTAGCTTTTAGTGTTGAGAGCATCACAGACCTGTCGCTGCTCTGACTGCTAATATGAATGAGATGCTTCACAAAAACAACACTGCAACATTTTCCCTCCTCGTTTTATAATCATGAAATTTAAGGTCTGTCATCAATTCACACTTATTAATTAGTTTTGAACAAATGAGAAGTGTAGTGGCGTCATCATTTGGGAACCAATTTTTAAAAAGCGGCTGAACGGGATGAAACTTCAATAAATGTGAGTAAAACATTAAAAATTAGCTTTTTTCTCTGAAGAGCTTCAAGATTTTTGAGGATGTTGTATAGAACTATTGTTGTCTTTAAACCCCCTTATAAACAAAAAGCAACACTACAGATTTAAATGTACTGTCTGCTCAGTGTTGCCTGAAATGTTTGGGACGAGTTATTCATATCTGTAACTACATGAATGCAACAGGTATTTGTACTTTACAAGAGTTTTTTTCAGTCTTTTAAGCATCATGTTAAGACAAATTTCTTAATGTTCTCCTTCCTTGTTTAATCCTTATGATTCAAACTTACAAAGCAGCTGATGGTAACAGTCATTCACACTGAAGCTGCACAGGTAATCAGATTACATCAGTGACGGCCAAAGACCAAGACACACTTGAGTACGATTCAGAACCTTTTTGCTGAAGACATCAAACCTGTGCTTTTACCGAAGTAACAGAAGTGAATAGTTGTGTTGACGCAAACATTTTCTCCAATACAAGCCTCATTCTGTTGATTCTTGTGATTGTTTTTAAATCAATGGATTTTCTCAACAAACAACCGAAATAAATAAATAAGTAAATAAAAATTTTGCCAATCTAAATCTGGACTCCTATATTAAGGACGGGCTGTGTAACTCTTTAAAAAAAAAAAAAAACAATGAAAAAACATATATGTAGAATTTAGGAATTAAGTCAGTTATTCATGCATAAAAAAAGCACTATATGTACACGGACATGGTAACATCAATCACTAACAGTGGCAGATAAACAGATAGAAGAGTAAAAGAGGAGATACTCACCTTCAGTCTCGGGTTAATGTGAGTCAGATGACGTGTCTGTCAGACTGGCGTCTTTAAATGATGTCTGAGTTCTGCTGTAAGAAGCGTCGCTGTGATTTCCCGCAGAGTGTCGTCACTTCTTTGAAGGCTCATCATCCAATCAAATAGGAACACAGAACGTCCCCGCTTTGGCGTGAACGAGTGTTCACCTGCCCACTCCTTGAAAAACACCTCTTACATCACTGTTGGCCAACAAAGTCACAAGAGAAGTAGAAAAAAAAAAGAAAAGAAGAAAGAACTAAAACAAATGCGGAAAATAAAAATGTACCTCTTCGGATCTGGTGTGATTTCAGTTGACGAGTTTTATTCGAGCTCTATAAGCTTCAGTGAGCATTTGTCAATAGATTACATGAAATATATTGGAAGTGAGAACCTCCAGTCGGGCTTTTGAAAACAATCACTGCATTATAACTATAACTTCTGACGTATGATCAGATCAGTGAGCAGTTTGAGTTACAGTCAAGCTCGAGGCCCCGTCGACATGAAAGTGAAAATGTTTCAGACGAAAAAACAATGTCCGCTTACAGGGCAAAAATCCTGAAACTGATGCAGTTGGCATGTTGGGCCACTAGTGGGTGCTGTTGGTTATTTTTGTAATGAAACTATAAGCTCAAAACATCACCAATGGGAGTACATGTTCAAAAAGTCCCACCTTTTGCGCCGTTTTCAAAAAGTTGTGCATTTAGTGACTCCGAGCGCCGTTGCCATGGGAACGGGCCTCCAGGACGCAACGAAAGTTTCCCAATTTCCACTCATGTAAATGAGGGCAGAGTTTTGTCGCAGTTTTTATTTTCAAAAATCTCCACACACAGCTCCTTTAGCTCGAGCGCTAGCAGAACGGCTGAGTCGCCGCCCTGCCGAGTTAAACCTTCAGGTGTCGGGTCCAATTGTATCAGAGCACTTTTTTACAAGTGCAGTGCACACTATCACCTGCAGGGTGGAACCTCGTACTAAGCCCTGGGGTACTCCGCAACTTCAGTCCAGAATAACTTGCGATTTGTATCATGTCTTTATTGATGACAGTTGAAGCATATTTACAGACTTGGTAGGGGAAAACAAACAAACAAATAAAAAAAAAAATCAGTGAATTCTTTATATAATGACAATTTGAACTATCCAAAAAACTTTAAAGTTGCAGCAGTGAGCTATCTCTTGGGTTGTGAGTACTGCTACGTGGGTTTGGGTGGTGTCAGTACATTGACGCCCGCTCCCTACGTACACAACAGATACCTTTTGAGATACTGCTTGAACGTGTTGTCTCGCAGCCCGTACACCATCGGACTGACGAACCTGGGAAGGATGTGGACGAGGACGTAGACAGTGAATATAATTTCGGAAAAATAACTTGGAAACAAGGAAATCAGGCCTGTTATGAGGTAGTGGGCCACGTAGGTGAGCATGCACAGCAGCACCTGGAAGCCGTGCAGCAGGACGGTGTTCCTCGCCTTCTTGGCGTCTCTGCTCGTCGATTTGGTTGCCTTCGCGCCTCTCGCAGCGAGGAAGATTTTCACGTAGGTGCAGAAGATGGTGAGCCAAACGGCAATCATGAAAAGGATGTAAGAAACGTCCCTCTTTTTCAAACTCGCTGGGTGTCGGAAGAAATTTCTGATCTCGCAGTACAGAGCGCGGTTGAACATTAAGCGCTCCGGCTCCGTGGCGACGTTGAGAAAGATGTCTGCACTGATCAGCACAACGTTCATGGCCCAAATGCACCCGATCAGGACGTACGTCCGTTTGATGGAGCACAGCTCGGCGTGTCGAAGGGGGAAGCAGATAGCGACGTAGCACTCCAGGGCCATGATGGCCAGGTTCAGCGGGGTGTTGACGGTGGTGCACATGGCGAAGGTCAAGATGAGGAAGCAGAGGAAGACATTGATTCGGTAGAAGATGTTTCCCAGGACGACGAGGCTGACCGACGTCGTGAGCTGGATCATGTCGTTGAACACCAGGTGGATGAACAGGATGTAGCGAGGGTTCATGTAGAAGATCTGAAGGAGAGTAGAAGATAGATGACGTCAGATTCAGATTCAGATTCAGAAAACTTTATTGGTCCCAAAGGGCAATTCATTTGTAGCCAATCATAAATCAGAACATTGCACAAACACATCACAAACACTCACTGTGTGTCACTTCCAACAGAACGGACAATAATTGAGTTTAAGAGGACCCATTACAATACGGTCTATGTTAATTAAACACACTCCCTTCAGAATTTAACAGTGCAGTGACAGAGGGGACAAAAGAGTTGGAAAAACGATTTGTTTTCCGAAAGGGTACATAAAAACGACGTCCAGAAGGCATGAGTGAAAACTCTGAGGACAGAGGATGGATTTCAATTTTATGGCGCTTTTTTAACAGCTTGCGAGCCGTCAGTGCTTCACACTGCTACCCAGAGCACACGCCCTCGCCAACGCCACGTTTGTCACCATGGAAACCAATGGATTACAAAGTTGTTAGATCCACCACACAACTATTACATTATTTTTGTCCTGGTTGTTCGAATTGCTTCATGTTATCACTGTTTGGCATCGATTTACCCCCCCCCCCCCCGTCTGACCTTTGACCCCCAACCCCTACCCAGGGTAATGACATCACTGCAAATGCGGAACATTTTGGCTTTGGTTTGACATCAATAGGATTAAATAGGATTTTGACCTTTTCGTGACCTTTGACCCAATCACTCTCAAAATGTATTGGAACCGTCGTTCTATTGAGGCAGATCATCCCAGAAAACATTATGCAATTTAGGTCAATAATTTCTGTACATACATACATACATACATACATACATACATACATACATACAAACAATACAAACAATACATACCAATAAATAAAGGAATAAATAAATGAATACAAAAATATAAATAGATAGATTTAAGTTTGATGCCAAGGTAAATTCGTAAAATTCAAATCCACTTCATAAATTTAGTTTGCCTTTGCAACTGGTGAGATTATTGTGATGCAGATTTTTGTCAACATTTCAGACTTGAGCTTTTGATTTCACACATTCAGGACATTCACAGTCACCAAATGAACTGAACCACGGATTTCCACACTGCTTTGAGGGAAACACACCGACACAAGGAAAAGACCGTCCAAACTCCGGACAGAGCGACTCCAACCAGAGCTGGAGTTCAGGATTAAAACGACAACAAAAGTAACAGTCTGACCTGGTGTTTTCTGAAGGTGTGGAGCAGCGTGCCATTTATGTAATTGATGATGAGAGCAAGAGCCAAAACTATGACTATTTTGGTCACAGACCTCTTTGGCTCTTGATTTTGCAGACTGTTGGACACATTTTGGGAAGAAGATGAGAAATTCATGGAGATTCACGGATCCTGCGGGAAGTTTTTAAAGAGAACACAAGAAAGATGATAAAACACCGTAGACTTATTAGTCAGGGTGAGATCTGTGATCAGGATAAAATAACAAAACGCAACTTTAAAAAGGTGTGAGAAGGGATTATTCATTCAAAAGAAAATCCATCCTACAGCTACAATCGCAGTCGGTCTATCTTTTACACAAAATGAATAAAAATGAGAAATTCTATACTTTTAAAAAATTCTCTCCACTATTTAACCGAGTACACAATAAATCTCCCTCACTTATATGAACAGACAAATTACGAGAACGTATGTGTTTATGTGTTTCCAGGTCACTATTGTAAAGGAGAAGCAATTCTCAATTGATTCACCTGGTAAAGTAAAGGTAAAAAAAAAAAGTCATCTTCAAATCCACGATATTCATATTTTTGTTAATCTGATTAATCATAGGCAGAAAACAATAAATCAACTAAGAAAGTAGTTTTGTTAGTAAAATCTGTGAATCACTTGGTGAATGTATCATCATAAATATTAAGTTCATCTATTTCTACAATAATAAGAAGTTTAGCACACATCATATGGACGGTGAAATGAAGCACAGACATAAACATAATTTAGAAGCACAGAGGAGGAAAACAATTAGTCTCTTACCTCAGATGTGACGCTTGAGTCTCCACTGAAACAGGTGTGGAAATGAGAGTGAGTTTAATTTGATGTTTATATCTTTAGTCGGTTGGGGCAAGAGTGGAGATGACGTCGCTGAAGTGTGTGTGTGACAGGAAACCTCGTACGTCAGTATTTAGGAATGTGATCCGACACCGAGAGAAATCAGCTGCAACAAACAATAATCTAATAAAGGCCAATAACCAACAAACAATAATCTAATAAAGGCCAATAACCAACTAACAATAATCTAATAAAGGCCAATAACCAACAAACAATAATCTAATAAAGGCCAATAACCAACAAACAATAATCTAATAAAGGCCAATAACCAACAAACAATAATCTAATAAAGACCAACAACCAACAATGTTTGGCAGATTTTAATACAATAAAGCCAATATTGGAATAATTTGTCATTAATTAAAAATATGGTTTTAAAATGTCTTTCTACATTTAATTGACATTGAGAAGTATTATAATTCGTTTTGACAGAATGTTTTGCAATTTGTATATATATATATATATATATATATATATATATATATATATATATATATATATATATATATATATATGTATATATATATATATATCCCACATTGTGTAATAATGCTGCATTTTTAAATAATCTAGAATTTTTAACTAAGATTCTTGAACGCATTTTGTAATAACTTGTTACATATTGCAACAGTTTTTACAAAATGTGGTTTTTCCACTTTTCTTTCAAGAAAATGTAATATTTCTGGTGCATTATGTAATATATTTGCATCCCTTTATCTGTATACATGGTTCTATGTTTAATAACAAGAAGAAATTAAGATTTAGCTGGACCAGAATTTTAGGTCACTTGTTGCTCACGTCCCGCCGACATTGTAGAATGACCTTAAATCAGGCTTAACTTTCAAGATCACCGCCAGTGTGGCTGGTTGATTTAAAAAGTTACAAACCAATCAGTATTTCCACGAGACATTTCTTTTGTCTTGAAGAAATTAAACCAGATTGTAAGTGCCACTGACTGCAAAGTTTATTTAAAAAAAACAAACAACACGAGTTTTATCATGAAGTGTGACAGATAATGAGAAAATGTTGCATTTAAAATGTATTATATATTACACCATTATTACACAAAGCCGTGCCACAATCCTGCCTTCATCCATTTCAGCCGAGATCAGCTCCAACCTCACTCAAGCCACACGTCACTTCTTTAGGAAACACGTGGCTGATTTATTCATATTCTGCATCATTCTTTCTAAATTGCATGCTTACGCCAACAGACCGCACTTTGACTCTGCGCTTGCCTTGCGGGTGACATCATGCACAAACGGGAGGATTTACGTCTCCTTTCCAAGTGCGAAAAGAACAAACAAAATCACAGACATAGGCGGGCGGAGTACATCCCAATCCACATTGTACGTGAACCGATTATTGTTTCCACAATCTTGAAGCACATGGTTGATAATCCATATTTGTGAAAGTCAATGCTACATTAAGAGTTTTCCTGAGATGGAAAAATAAGATTTCAGGATGGACGTTCACTCAGCAACACCACAAATGTGTCGATCAACTCAAATCTTCATTTTTCATTGAGTCCACGAACCTCAGCTGTACATTGATAATACTTTTTCAGATATTGTTTAAAGGTTTTGTCTCGCAGCCCGTAAACAATGGGACTGATGAACCTGGGGAAGACCTGGATCAAGACGAAGCAAACAAACAGGACGTGGAGATAATATTTAGGGAACCAAGACAGCAAATTTCGTACAATCAGAGAGTTTGCGTAGGTTAGCATGCACAGCAGCAGCTGGAAGCTGTGGAGCAGGATCGTATTTCTGGCTTTTGTTGCGTCACTGTTGGATTTCTTTGATTTGGCAGCTCTCGCAGCCAAAATGATCTGAAAATAAGTGTAGAAAATGGTGATCCAAATAACAGTCAGGGAAATCAATGAGTAAACTTCCTGACTCTTCTGACTCATTGGATTTCGGAAGATAAACGTCCTTTCGCACAAAGAGTTGGAATAAAACCAGTTTACAGGCTCAGTTACCACAGCAATAGAGATGTCTGTGAGGACAAAGATGGAACTGAGAGCCCAAATACTCCCGATCAGGATGTACGTTCGTTTGATGGTGCACAGCTCGATGTGTCGCAGCGGGAAGCAGACAGCGACGTAGCACTCCATGGCCATGATGGCGAGATTCAACGGGGTGTTGAAAGTGGTGAAGATAGCTAAACCAATGATGACGCAACAGACGGAAACGTTGATTTTGTAGAAAATGTAACTGGAGAGGAAGAGGCTGACGGTTGTCGTGAGCTGGATCATGTCGTTTATCACCAGGTGGATGAACAAGATGTACCGAGGGTTCAGGTGAAATATCTGAGGGAGGGAAGAAGAGAGCGTCACATCAGATTTGACCACCAACTAAGAGATTATCAGTCACAAGAGTGATTCTTAGGGAGGGCATAGAAAACAATAAAAGTCTCTTCTTGTGTACATATCTCCTCTTGCTGACATAATATGGGAGAAATAAAAAAGAACTTCCCCTCAGACCAGTCACAGCAGCAGGATGGACCAGAAGACCTGGACTACATGTACCGAAGAGACTAAAGCAAAAATACTGATGAACAAAATTAACATGTCAGGTATATTTGTTAGTAAAAAAAAAACACATTTTGAAAATGTGAGAGGATTTACTACAAGTGAGCAAATGAAGCATCAAAATTGGTTTTGTCAAATCAAATCAAACTATTTCTGGAGCACTTTTCATGCAACGAAAGATCTAACATAAAGTGCTTCACATAAAGTAGAATAAAATAAAAACACGTGCACGAACGCACACACACCCACCGACACCACCAACCCGAACCCCAACTGCTGGTAACAAAATATAAAAACTGATGTAAGAAGGCAATGCCCATAAAACTGACAGTTCGCTATACGCAATGAAGACAAAGTGGTTCAATAGCCACATTACATTTGTAAAACTAGAGGGAATATTTATCTCCCCTTGATAGTGATCAAAACCATTTGCACACAAAACACAAAAAAAGGTCTCTAAAGTCTGAATAGAAACATTCACAGAGTGTAAATTTACTCTGAACTCCACAGGAGTAAATTCTGGATAAAAATACGAATTTCTCAATGCATGTTATGTATGTGTGTGTGTGTGTATATATGTGCTAAATGCATTTTTAGAGCTTAATGTTATTGTGTAATGAGTTACAGCTGTCTGCAACCAACACTCCTAAAATATTTATTGTATTTCATTTTTCCGTTTCATCACTTACATTTCCAGACATAAACAGGTAGAATGCTGACCTGGTGTTTCCTGAAGGTGTGTATCAGGGTGCCGTTGATGTAGTTGATGACGATACCGAGAGCCACAACGATCACATTTTTGGCCACAGCTGTGCTCCGCGAGTCCCGATAGTGAAAAGTAACCGACACGTTAATGGCTTCAGAGGAGGACGTCATGGGGATTCTCTTCTTCTTTTCAGGAAACAGGGGGAAAAGGGGGGTTTTATTCTCAGAATCACAAAACACAGTTAAATTCTCAATGTGCTTTTTTGTTGGTTTTTACTTCATCCACAATATTATGTGTGTATTCTGCATAGTGCACAGTACATAGTGAATTTAAGAACATCACATTTTCAACTTGTAGTAATATGTAGTTTACTTGTATGAACATCAAAAATTTTATTATTACCAATCTCAAAAAATTAATAAATGATCACATTTAATCAGCAGCATTTAACCACATAAACAACTAACGATAGTAATGTGATTGAAGTTTTGCTGGAAATTAAAGTAGAAATAGATTATATAAGATTCTAGAATTTCTCATCACTATGACAAAGAGACTCTTCTGCTTCACACTTGCCAAAATATAAAAACTTGTTTTTCTTTTACTTGTCCGAGGCCGATATGTAACAACGACCCGCATTGTTATAAAATGAAATGTAATAAAACCCAAAATATGATAACTGGTCAATAATATCACAAGATGCTGAGCTCAAAACGTAAAAACTTTTCTATTTTACATTATGGTGTATGGTGCAGGCCGAATATATATTTACTATAATCTATAATCTATTTCTCCAATCATCAGCACACAATAATGTAAAACCATTGAACATATTAAGATCACATTAAAATTCTTGTTAAATCTTTTTAAATTATTTGCTGGTTATTATATTTTGGGTGTTTTGGGCTCAGCACTTTTGTTACATTATTGACCAGTTATTACATTTTGGGTTCTATTACATTATATTTTAAAACAAATTACGTCATTGTGTCATATTGGGCTCTACATGCCTTTTTGTCACTAAATGTTAGAATATTCTGTGCACATGGTGGAAATTACAAAATGTATTTTCAAACAAACATGCCCAATAAATCCAAATAGCAACAATCAGGACTACTTTTAGTAATATTGCTTCTCAGTTTTGTATCACCTGTGGAAATAAAGAGGAATCAATAACATTTTATGGATAATTAGACATGAAACACAGCAACTCACCTCCAGTGTAACTCTTCAGTCTTGGATGAATGTGCGTTCAGACTGACGTCTGTAGCTTGAAGCAGACTGACGTCTGAGTCCTGCTGCAGCAGAACCATCACTAATATCCTGCAGAGGGTTTCAGGTTCGACGTCATCCAGTCAAACAGAAGCACAGCTCTGACCTGCCCACTGCTAGAAAACACCTCTGACATCACTGTGGGTCAACGGAGGCACCTGAGGAGAACAAACTGCTGGAAATGTGACCAGAGGAGTGGCGGTCCTAAAGACTAACCTGTGTCCTTCAGGCCAGTTTCACTCACACTGTGCAAAACCAGAATATCAAAGAGACCCCTTCCCATCATGGAGTTTGATTCCAGGAGTGTAGTATGAGATCTTGTCCATTTCTGACCAAGCCTCGGGTTCTGATTATCTGCACCTCCACCTGACACCCTGTTGATGAACTCTGCTTGTAAGATTTCTGAATAAACTGTTTAAGCAGGCAAGGTTTAGGGTTTGGATCAGAGTTCTGGTTAGTGTCAGAGTTTGGGTTAAGGTCAGAAGGGTTAGGGTTTAGGGTTCGGGTCAGAATTAGGGTTCGAGTCAGAGTTAAGGTTAGTTTATGAATTAGGGTTAAGGTCAGAGTTAGTGTTAGGGTCAGAATTAGGGTTAGGGCCAGAGTTCGGGTTAGGGTCAGAGTTAGGGTTATAGTCAAGGTTAACCCACTGCGTCCGAGTCGTGTCTCGAACATATTCAAAAGTGAGCTGGTATAGAGTTATGGAGCTGAGAGATCTTGACTGCACTGATTATCTTTCCTTTCTTTTTATATCCTCCCTTCAGGCGCTTGACACTTGACAAAATAATCCGTGGACCCTGCTCGTGGTAACTGATCGAGACAAGCTCGCCACATAGCCACATTTAGCATCTGAACGGCTAACTTGTGCCGCTAAACCACCTCCGCACGATCATCAGAGTTCTGGCTGGTTGTTCCGACATCCAGTTAGAACTCCGACTCAGAACCAGACTGACAGCGTCATCCCGGCCATCACGTGACCTCGGAAAGCGTCTCTCTGTCGCCTCGGTAACCCGGCTTTGTGTCGAGGTAACGAGACCGCCATTTTGGCTCTGTGTAAACCATAACAGAGCCGACATCTTGGATGAGGACCCAACCCATTCCTCACCCGGTGGATGGTCGCGGTCACTACACCCACTCACACTGACCCTCCAAGTTCTACCGCCACCTGGTGGACACTCGCGGTCATCACATTCCCACTCAGACTCTCATCTTACTTACTCACACATACACACACACACACACACACACACACACACACACACACACACACACACACACACACACACACACACACACACACATGCGTGCTCTTTCTTTGTACAGTGTTTGCTGTTTAGTAGATTAGAGCTCCATGTTAGATGATGTTTGCTCCTTGAATGTGTTGATTTATGAGTTGATTTATGAAATATTTCTGAATTAATACACTTTTGTAATAAACGCCTGTTAGCTAAATTGATCGATTCCTGGTGATTATTTTGCATTTACTGTTGAATTTCACTGGTTTGTAAGTCTGTGCACGAATCTCACACCTTCCCTTCGGTCCGGTTGGGGCAAGAGTGGAGATGACGTCGCTGAAGTGTGTGTGTGACAGGAAACCTTGTACGTCAGTATTTAGGTATGTGATCCGACACCGAGAGAAATCAGCTTCAACAAACAACAATCTAATAAAGGCCAATAAGCAACAATGTTTGGCAGATGTTAATACTATAAAGCCAATATTGGAATAATTTGCCATTAATTAAAAAATGGTTTTAAAATGTCTTTCGACACTTAATTGACATTGAGGGTTTAGATAAATATCAGTAAAGTATTATAATTTGTTTTGAGAGAATGTTTTGCAATTTGTCTGAATTTGTGTTCGTGTGTGTATATATATATATATATATATATATATATATATATATATATATATATATATATATCCCACATTGTGTAATAATGCTCCATTTTTAAATAATTTAGAATTTTGAACTTGAACGCATTTTGTTATAACTTGTTTCATATTGCAACAGTTTTTACAAAATGTGGTTTTTCCACTTTTCTTTCAAGAAAATTTAATATTTCTGGTGCATTATGTAATATATTTGCATCCCTTTATCTGCATACATGGTTCTATGTTTAATAACAAGAAGAAATTAAGATTTAGCTGGACCAGAATTTTAGGTCACTTGTTGCTCGTTGCTCACGTCCCGCCGACATTATAGAATGACCTTAAATCAGGCTTAACTTTCAAGATCACCGCCAGTGTGGCTGGTTTATTTAAAAAGTTACAAACCAATCAGTATTTCCACGAGACATTTCTTTTGTCTTGAAGAAATTAAACCAGATTGTAAGTGCCACTGACTGCAAAGTTTATTTAAAAAAAAACAACAACATGAGTTTTATCATGAAGTGCGACAGATAATGAGAAAATGTTGCATTTAAAATGTATTATATATTACACCATTATTACACAAAGCCATGCCACAATCCTGCCTTCATCCATTTCAGCCGAGATCAGCTCCAACCTCACTCAAGCCACACGTCACTTCTTTAGGAAACACGTGGCTGATTTATTCATATGCTGCATAATTCTTTCTAAATTGCATGCTTACGCCAACAGACGGCACTTTGACTCTGCGCTTGCCTTGCGGGTGACATCATGCACAAACGGGAGGATTTACGCCTCCTTTCCAAGTGCGAAAAGAACAAACAAAATCACAGACATAGGCGGGCGGAGTACATCCCAATCCACATTGTACGTGAACCGATTATTGTTTCCACAATCTTGAAGCACATGGTTGATAATCCATATTTGTGAAAGTCAATGCTACATTAAGAGATTTCCTGAGATGGAAAAATAAGATTTCAGGATGGACGTTCACTCAGCAACACCACAAATGTGTCGATCAACTCAAATCTTCATTTTTCATTGAGTCCACGAACCTCAGCTGTACATTGATAATACTTTTTCAGATATTGTTTAAAGGTTTTGTCTCGCAGCCCGTAAACAATGGGACTGATGAACCTGGGGAAGATCTGGATGAAGACGAAGCAAACAAACAGGACGTGGAGATAATATTTAGGGAACCAAGACAGCAAATTTCGTACAATCAGAGAGTTTGCGTAGGTTAGCATGCACAGCAGCAGCTGGAAGCTGTGGAGCAGGATCGTATTTCTGGCTTTTGTTGCGTCACTGTTGGATTTCTTTGATTTGGCAGCTCTCGCAGCAAAAATGATCTGAAAATAAGTGTAGAAAATGGTGATCCAAATAACAGTCAGGGAAATCAATGAGTAAACTTCCTCAATCTTCTGACTCATTGGATTTCGGAAGATAAACGTCCTTTCGCACAAAGAGTTGGAATAAAACCAGCTTACAGGCTCAGTTACCACAGCAATAGAGATGTCTGTGAGGACAAAGATGGAACTGAGAGCCCAAATACTCCCGATCAGGATGTACGTTCGTTTGATGGTGCACAGCTCGATGTGTCGCAGCGGGAAGCAGACAGCGACGTAGCACTCCATGGCCATGATGGCGAGATTCAACGGGGTGTTGAAAGTGGTGAAGATAGCTAAACCAATGATGACGCAACAGATGGAAACGTTGATTTTGTAGAAAATGTAACTGGAGAGGAAGAGGCTGACGGTTGTCGTGAGCTGGATCATGTCGTTTATCACCAGGTGGATGAACAAGATGTACCGAGGGTTCAGGTGAAATATCTGAGGGAGGGAAGAAGAGAGCGTCACATCAGATTTGACCACCAACTAAGAGATTATCAGTCACAATAGTGATTCTTAGGGAGGGCATAGAAAACAATAAAAGTCTCTTCTTGTGTACATATCTCCTCTTGCTGACATAATATGGGAGAAATAAAAAACTATTTCCCCTCAGACCAGTCACAGCAGCAGGATGGACCAGAAGACCTGGACTACATGTACCGAAGAGACTAAAGCAAAATACTGATGAACAAAATTAACATGTCAGGTATATTTGTTAGTAAAAAAGAAACATATTTTGAAAATGCGAGAGGATTTACTACAAGTGAGCAAATGAAGCATCAAAATTGGTTTTGTCAAATCAAATCAAACTATTTCTGGAGCACTTTTCATGCAACGAAAAATCTAACAAAGTGCTTCACATAATAACCCTAGCCATAACCCTAACCCTAACCCTAATGATTAAAATAAAAACACGTGCACGAACGCACACGCACACATACTCTCCCCTTGATAGTGATCAAAACCATTTGCACACAAAATACAAAAAAAGGTCTCTAAAGTCTGAATAGAAACATTCACAGAGTGTAATTTTACTCTGAACTCCACAGGAGTAAATTCTGGATAAAAATACGAATTTCTCAATGCATGTTATGTATGTGTGTGTGTGTGTGTGTGTATATATATGTGCTAAAAGCATTTTTAGAAATTAATGTTATTGTGTAATGAGTTACAGCTGTCTGCAACCAACACTCCTAAAAGGTTTATTGTATTTCATTTTTCCGTTTCATCACTTAGATTTCCAGACATAAACAGGTAGAATGCTGACCTGGTGTTTCCTGAAGGTGTGTATCAGGGTGCCGTTGATGTAGTTGATGACGATACCGAGAGCCACAACGATCACATTTTTGGCCACAGCTGTGCTCCTCGAGTCCCGATAGTGAAAAGTAACCGACACGTTAATGGCTTCAGAGGAGGACGTCATGGGGATTCTCTTCTTCTTTTCAGGAAACAGGGGGAAAAGGGGGGTTTTATTCTCGGAATCACAAAACACAGTTAAATTCTCAATGTGCTTTTTTGTTGGTTTTTACTTCATCCACAATATTATGTGTGTATTCTGCATAGTGCACAGTACATAGTGAATTTAAGAACATCACATTTTCAACTTGTAGTAATATGTAGTTTACTTGTATGAACATCAAAAATTTTATTATTACCAATCTCAAAAAATTCATAAATGATCACATTTAATCAGCTACAAACTAACGATAGTAATGTGATTGAAGTTTTGCTGGAAATTAAAGTAGAAATAGATTATATAAGATTCTAGAATTTGTCATCACTATGAAAAAGAGACTCTTCTGCTTCACACTTGCCAAAATATAAAAACTTTTTTTTTTGCCTAGTTCGAGGCCGATATGTAACAACGACACGGATTGTTATAAAATGAAATGTAATAAAACCCAAAATGTGATAACTGGTCAATAATATCACTAGATGCTGAGCTCAAAACTTAAAAACTTTTCTATTTGACATTATGGTGTATGGTGCAGGCCGAATATATATTGTCCATAATCTATAATCTATTTCTCCAATCATCAGCACAAAATAATGTAAAACCATTGAACATATTAAGATCACATTAAAATTCTTATTAAATCTTTTTAGATTATTTGCTGGTTATTATATTTTGGGTGTTTTGGGCTCAGCACTATTGTTACATTATTGACCAGTTATTACATTTTGGGTTCTATTACATTATATTTTAAAACAAATTATGTTATTGTTTCATATTGTTCTCTAACATGCCTTTTTGTCACTAAATGTTAGAATGTTCTGTGCACATGGTGGAAATTACAAAATGTATTTTCAAACAAACATGCCCAATAAATCCAAATAGTAACAATCAGGACTACTTTTAGTAATATTGCTTCTCAGTTTTGTATCACCTGTGGAAATAAAGAAGAATCAATAACATTTTATGGATAATTAGACATGAAACACAGCAACTCACCTCCAGTGTAACTCTTCAGTCTTGGATGAATGTGCGTTCAGACTGACGTCTGTAGGTTGAAGCAGACTGACGTCTGAGTCCTGCTGCAGCAGAACCATCACTAATATCCTGCAGAGGGTTTCAGGTTCGACGTCATCCAGCCAAACAGAAGCACAGCTCTGACCTGCCCACTGCTAGAAAACACCTCTGACATCACTGTGGGTCAACGGAGGCACCTGAGGAGAACAAACTGCTGGAAATGTGACCAGAGGGAGTGGCGGTCCTAAAGACTAACCTGTGTCCTTCAGGCCAGTTTCACTCACACTGTGCAAACCAGAATATCAAAGAGACCCCTTCCCATCATGGAGTTTGATTCAAGGAGTGTAGTATGAGATCTTGTCCATTTCTGACCAAGCCTCGGGTTCTGATTATCTGCACCTCCACCTGACACCCTGTTGATGAACTCTGCTTGTAAGATTTCTGAATAAACTGTTTAAGCAGGCAAGGTTTAGGGTTTGGATCAGAGTTCTGGTTAGTGTCAGAAGGGTTAGGGTTTAGGGTTAGACTAACAATTCACTGGTTTGTAAGTCTGTGCACGAATCTCACACCTTCTCTTTTATTTAAGATTGTTGTATTTACACAGAAATATTAACTAACTTCAATAAACCTTTTTACAAATGAGACCGAAATTTTGGTATTAGCGATTTCCAGTTTAGCTGGTGGTGCCCCATTTAATTATTAATTAATAAATAACCAATTTATTCAAATGAATGATTTTCATTAATAAATTATTTTTGATAATTTATGAACTTTTAGGTAATTACTCAATTACTTTAGGAGTTATTAATGATTAAATGACAGTTTACGTCCATTGATAGCTTCAATTTTCCATTAATTACTTCCAGTGATTTACTTTCAGTAATCTATTACATGCAGTAAATTGAATGCTAATAACCAACCATAAATCCCAACAAATGCCTGTTGAACGTATTGCTTCTTGGTTGCCGCCAGTTTTCATCCTGAAAAATAGTATAAATTCATTAAAAAAAACAAAGACATTGAAGAGACAAACATCTACACTTAAAAAAATATATATAGTTGATGTATTTTATTCTCTTTATTGCAAAAATAGTTATTTTGGGGTAAAACGCAAATCCATCAACATTCAACAATCTGCAAATCTTCAGTGGCTGAGAAATCCAACACAGACACAAGAGGAACATTTGGAAATCCAGAATCCAGCGGTGGTTGAGGTTCCAGCTCTTTTCCACCTCAATAGCAGGAAGGCCATGAACACAGACTGAGGGAAGTTTTGCTAACCGAGACTCCACTGCCGTGTGTCTGTGGCTCAGGAGGGAGAGCCGGTCTTTCTCCATGTCAATGTCGGTGGTTCAGTCCCACATCTCTTCCTGACCGTGTATCAGTGTGTTTCTGTGTGTGTGCTTCTAATTCAGCATCATATAACTAACATAACGTAATTAAAGTCCCTTCATAAGTCCACTGGCCGTTTTTCTCTAACGCTCCATTCATAATACTTTTTCAGATACTGTTTAAAGGTTTTATCTCGCAGCCCATAAACAATGGGACTGACAAACCTGGGGAGGATCTGGATGAAGATGAAGCAAACAAACATGACGTGGATATAATATTTAGGGAACCAAGACAACAAACTGTCTATGATCCAACCCTGGACGTAGGTTAGCATGCACAGCAGCAGCTGGAAGCTGTGGAGCAGGATCGTATTTCTGGCTTTTGTTGCGTCACTGTTGGATTTTTTTGATTTGGCAGCTCTCGCAGCAAAAATGATCTGAAAATAAGTGTAGAAAATGGTGATCCAAACAACAGTCAGGAAAATCGATGTGTAAACTTCCTGACTCTTGGCACTCAGTGGATGTCCGAAGACAGTGGTCCTTTCGCACAACAGCTTGGAATAAAACCAGCTTACAGGCTCAGTTACCACAGCAATAGAGATGTCTGCGAGAACTGAGATGGAACTGAGAGCCCAAATACTCCCGATCAAGATGTACGTTCGTTTGATGGAGCACAGCTCATTGTGTCGCAGCGGGAAGCAGACAGCGATGTAGCACTCCATGGCCATGATGGCGAGATTCAACGGTGTGTTGAAAGTGGTGAAGATAGCTAAACCGATGATGACGCAACAGACGGAAACGTTGATTTGGTAGAAGATGTAACTGGAGAGGAAGAGGCTGACGGTTGTCGTGAGCTGGATCATGTCGTTTGTCACCAGGTGGATGAACAAGATGTACCGAGGGTTCAGGTGAAATATCTGAGGGAGGGAAGAAGAGAGCGTCACATCAGATTTTACCATGAAGAGCAAACATCTCCCCTCAGAACTAGTATTTCACCAGCATCCCGAAACCAAAGAAACACCAAATAGATTCTTCTTCTCCTCCCCCTCCTCCTCCTCCTTTTCAAAAAGAGCTTAATTTTTTAATTATAATATCTAGTTAATACATCTATCGGTTCCTCCTCACGCCAAATAACTACCAGAATCAAAACAATGCAAGCCAAACCAGACCCTCGGGTCTGAAGAAGATAATGTATTTAATGTCTAATGCAACATTCATTGTGGTGTTGTGTCACAATTGGTCAGTAATACATGTGTTTTTATTATTACGTTTGCTGTTGATTCTTTTAAATGTACTTTTTATTATTTTTACATTCAAGTAATTATAATCAACCTGTCACATTCATGACAAACCACAGACTTTACGTCTATTTAAACTCTTGGGCACATGTCACATTTTCAGTACCATTGTGTACACAACAGGTGTCGTCTGACTGCTGACCTGGTGTTTCCTGAAGGTGTGTATCAGGGTGCCGTTGATGTAGTTGATGATGAGACCCAGAGCCACAATGATCGTATTTTTGGCCACAGCTGAGCCCGGAGTCTCTCGAGAGCGAAAAATCACCGACACGTTGTTGGCATCAGACGAGGAAGCCATGGGGATTTCTTCAAGAGACACATACAGACTGAATGCTTTGAGGACACAAAGTCTTAATGGACTAGTTATTTTCTCCACAACACCGTTTTGGCAAACGGAGTGAATATAATTAATTCATATGTTTAATTGGGATGATTATCCGCGAATGTGTTCAAGCTAAAATTACGTCTTCAGTTACTTTAAACATTCAGCGAAGCGAATGCAAAGTTTTACTGAAGCAAATGTCACATATCAGACAAATTCAATTCCAGCTGTAACAACTTGTAATTTACTCATATGTATATGGAAAGACAATCTAATTAAAAAGGAAACAAAAACGAGATAAAATTATGGCGGTAAGAAACAAGTTATTTAAATTAATAGATTTAGGCTACATCTCGGCTATGGCTTCGAATAAAACTCTTTGTTCTGTGATTAAAGTAACTGTAATTAAATAATATTAGTTGTGGACACAGAAATAGGAAGGGTTTATACAGGATTTACACGATATGTAAGAATAGTGAAAATGAGAACCCAAGTCTGCTTTAAGCTCGTTATAGTGACTTGGACACTTTTTTTTTTCTTTTGCCCTTTTGACATCACATTTCATCACATTTGCTCTGTTGCACATGATGGACGTTACGTGTATTTTCTAAGATGTCGATGACTTTAGAAATAATTTTCTTTTCAGGTTGTAAGACATTTAAATAATGAGAATTTTAATGAAATGCAAATGGGATATAGTGGTGGGGTTTTTCTTTTGTTTGATCCTCAAAACATGACTAATGGAGAGAAAATAATTCAATTTCAAAGTTCAACTTCAAGTGTCAGTCACAGTGACAAGAGTTTGTTTATGGAACACACTTCAGAAAGAATTCAAGACATTCAAGAAACGCACAAAAACTAGAATGTTAAAAAAAGTATGAAAAGTTGATTTGGACATAAACAGTGTGAGATATTTGATTTGAAAAAACATAAAAATGATGGTTTTGTGCATGTATATTGTAAATACTGTACATAAAATGAACAAAAATACCTGTAAAACTGAAAATATGTAGAAAGCTGGAAATGAACAAAATAACAGATGGATGTAAAGTGATTTTAAAAAAATGTCTGAAGTGTCTTCCGATAAATACTTTCAGTTATTTAAACAGTCTGCTTACTTTACTTGAGTCCAAAAAAAATCTTTGGAAAAACATTTGTAGATAAACATCAATGATTAAATTTTTTTTTTTACAATGAAACACAGCAACTCACCTCCAGTGTAACTCTTCAGTCTTGGATGAATGTGCGTTCAGACTGACTGTAGGTTGAAGCAGACTGACGTCTGAGTCCTGCTGCAGCAGAACCATCACGAATATCCTGCAGAGGGTTTCAGGTTCGACGTCATCCAGCCAAACAGAAGCACAGCTCTGACCTGCCCACTGCTAGAAAACACCTCTTCCATCACTGTGGGTCAACGGAGGCACCCGAGGAGAACAAACTGCTGGAAATGTGACCAGAGGAGTGGGGATGATCAAACTAAACTGGCCTCCATCAAGCAAGACGTTCTCAGTAGAAGGACCAGTTCTCTTCACCCCGAATTAGTATTACAAGACCCCTTATAATAATACACTGTATTATCCCTCCCTCTTGGAATTTTAGATGTTGTATACCACATCTGTATTCGTATTATTTATTTTTGATGCTTTGCAGCAGATGGCTGCTCCACTGTAGTTGGCAATTTGAGAAGTTATGGAGATTTTACATAACCAATAGTTGAATCCCCTCTGAAAAGTTTTTGTGTCTGTATGTGGAGTAAAATCTTGGAACAGACTGGAAATACAAATTAAGCAATGTCAAACTATTCACAGATTTAAACTGTTCTGGTCACAGTTTCGAGAGTGCGTCTTAATTCTATACCAATACTCTGTCTACTCGTGTCGATGTGTGTTTTTGTTTCCTGATCATTGTTGGTATATCCTTTATTACCATTGCTGGGATGTTATATATTTTCTTTGTATTGCTTCATGATTTATTTAATATTGTCGTATAGATGATTACCAAATCAGTTTTGAGTCCATAGTTTGTGGGGAAAATGGACGATGTAACAGTGAAGCTCATCATATAGAATATTAATTGAAAATGTTTGAGGGATTAAACTGGTTTTCTTCTTCCCACATGCTTTGAGGCAAAATTACAACTTGATTTCTTTTTATGTTAAATGTATGTTGATATGACATGTGAGGACTTTGTCTCCCTTGTGCTCTGACGTGGAATGCCTTTGCCTGAAATAAAACAAACAAACAAACAAACAAACAAAACATAGAGCAAAATAAATCGTCTGGGTGATCTGGGAGTCGTCTGAGTTTTCCCAACAAATGCACTGAAAGGGATTGAAAATAACAGACCGTTTGGGTAAAATATTAAATTTTATTGATTTATCTGTAAATTCTTCCATTTCCATGCCATTCCAGTTACTAAAGAGTCAAATTTCATGGAGTAAATGACTCAAACTTAACACCAATGACTGTTGCTTCATTCTTTTATGTCGTATGTTTGTACCGAGAGTATTTTTTTCTTTTGAACGTCAACTGTGAACTACCTGGTCAATCTGGATCGCAGATTCCCCGGTCTGCGTGCAGCCTGGGTCAGGTGGCCGGCTTTCTCTCGACACAGCATATGCTTTTTAAAATGTTGCTTGAACGCTTTGTCCCGCAGCCCGTACACGATGGGACTGATGAGCCTGGGAAAGACGTGGACGATGATGTAGCTGACGGAGGCTATTTCTTTGGGATATTTAGGAAACAAGGTCATCACAGCTTTGATGATCATGTGGGACACGTAGGTGAGCATGCACAGAAGAAGCTGGAAGCCATGAAGCAGGATGGTGTTTCTCGCCTTTTTGGCCTCGCCGCTTGACGCTTTCGTCGCGTTGGCAGCTCTGGCGGCGACAAATATTTTCAAGTAGGTGTAGAAAATGGTGAGCCACACGACAATCATGCACAGGATGTAAGAAACTTCCCTCTTTTTCAAACTTGCCGGGTGTCGGAAGAGGTTACGCTTTGCGCAGTACATCACGGTGTTGAACAAGCGTTCGGGTTCAGTTGCCGCGACGATAAAGACGTCTATCAGAGTCGAGAGGACGCCCATGGCCCAGATCCACCCGATCAGGACGTACGTCCTCTTGATGGTGCACAGCGCGGCGTGCCGCAGCGGGAAGCAGACGGCGATGTAGCACTCGATGGCCATGGCGGCGAGGTTCAGCGGCGTGTTGAAGGTGGTGAAGATGGCAAACATGAGGATGAGGCAACAGAGGGAGACGTTGATCTCGTACAAGACGTAGGCCAACACCAACAGGCTGACCGACGTCGTGAGCTGGATCATGTCGTTTACCACCAGGTGGATGAACAGGATGTAGCGAGGAGTCAAGTAGAAGATCTGAAAGAGACGATGCCGTCATTGAGCGAGACGCTGAACTCCAAATTGCGGGTGGATCGAGTCGCTTCCTTGGCGGCTGGTTCCATTGTTGTTTTGCGTGAATGGATGAACCTGATTAACACTACAAAGAGCTTCAGGGGCTGCAGAAGCAGTGTGAAAATGCAATATAGGGTTAAGGCCTTTCTTCTTGTACTTATGGCTTCAAAAAGTAGTATGCAGGGGCCTTAAGGGAAATCCAGTCACTATTATCTCCAGACATTGTTGCAGTTCTATAGAGCTGTTCTATTCAGGGATCACCAGATTGTGAACCACGTTATCGATACGGCACAAGTTTTAAGTCAGATTCCAGCCAGTTAACTTCCTGTTGCTCTGGGTTAACCTGCTGGCCACTACTGCACTTGGCAAAAGTGTATTAACTCGTTTGACTGTAAGAGTTTTGGCAGCTTTTAGCAAGTTTTCATTGACAAGTGGAAACTTTCGCCGCTTCACCTCTGATGCCAATGCTGGCATTGTTGCTATCTATTGTTGTGTTGTGTGTCGAGTACTCTCACTAAAACAAGAATAAAATATTAAGAGGGGTTATTTTCATTCACAAGTTTCAGGAAAGGAGTTTCGCAATTTTCAACTCGACGCAAACCCCCCCATGCGGCTGGACGGAACTCCGTTCTGGACTGGATTTGGAACATGAAGCCACGTCTTTGACACCCCTGATGCTGAAAGATCGTACAAAACGTAAAGCTAAAAGTATTTTTTGTACTTCTTTTTTCAGTGTAACATTAAATTCTTTTAAAAAGGGTTGCTTATTTAGTCATATATATATATATATATATTGTCCACAGAATAATTGCTGTAGTAATGATAACACAACAACCTGATTAAAACAATAACAAATCATGTAAAACACTCTGACCTGGTGTTTTCTGAAGGTGTGAACCAGCGTTCCATTTATATAATTGATGATGAGTCCAAGAGCCAAAACTATCACCATTATGATCGCAGAAGAATTGAAGGAGTCTTGACCGCTCTGACTGACGGACACATTGTGGGCGTGAGATGAGGAATTCATGGAGATTAAAAGAATCTTTAAAAAGAGAGAAAATTCATCACAAATTAAAAAAAAAGAAAGAAAAGAAATCATTCTCCAAACTGGCTCCTTCTTTGTTTCAAGCTATGATCTAGAGCACCATTCAAACACAAGGCAATTCACAGTGCTTTACAGGGAAATTAAAGAAATACAGAATACAGGAAATACATTAAAGCTTTAGGAGAAATGAGAGAAATGCACTAAAACAAATAATGAAGAAAAGTATAATAAATAAGGTAAGCGAGATATTAAGATAAGTTTAATGAAGTAAATCAAATCAATTTTTTTATTCAAAGGCATGTGCAAATAAGAATGTTTTAAGTCCTGATTTAAAAGAAGTGAGAGTTTTCAGCAGCATCAGGTTTCCTGCAGAGCTTCAAATTAAAATTACATTTCCTATTCCAAGCCAGTACAGCTGATTAATGCATTTATATTAAATATGAATTGTACTGAGAAAACTACTGTGAATGGCAGAGTCTTTTCTAAAACTGTTTCTAAAAACTCTAATAAGCTGTAATTACTTTACTCTGAACACTTTGGGCTTTAAAGAAAAAAATAATCTATTAAACTTTTGCACATTTTTTAAAATTGCACATTTTAAACCACTATGAAATACATTTCCTTGTATATTTGGTAACAGTGAATCACTATGCTGACATTATAGTCATTAGCTGAACCATAGAAACATTCTTCAATAACATTTTAGTATAAAATTTTCCAATTCACAAATAAATCAAGTATAATAATAATGAATTGGGTTTAGTCTATTTAATCAAATAACAGGAACATGCAGGGCGAGTACTGCATACATTCAAAATGGATAAACAACAGTCAGAATACAGTCGATCAGGTAAGGACAGTCAGTGGCTTACCTTCAGTTCCCACTTGAGCTCTTCTGGAAATGAGTGTGAGTTCAGTTTGAGTCTTTACATTAAGAAGGTTGATGCACCGCAGGAAATGATGTCACAGTGGTTCCCCGCAGTCAGTCAGTCAGTTTCCTGTTGGTAACTAACCCACTGTTTCTCAAGGGACTATTAAGCTTTTAGTGAAACTGAAAGGTGATTTGCATTGAATTTTATAAAATTATGTTGCATGTGACATAAGTTCGTACCCCTAACCCAAAGTTCATGACTGTAGGTGAGGGTGGGGATGTAAACTGACCGAAAAAGAGAGTTTTGCTTCGTGGCTCAGCTCCTTCTTCAGTCCAGGACAGAGACTGCATGATTTCTTTGGTAGAAATTCAAAATTCAAATTCAAAAAATCCCCTCCACTGAAACAGCTCCTTTAAAAGTTTGAAACGATGTGATGATGGCTGCAGACAGTTTTGGTCGAACTGGACTTGACATCTGTATTTGATACTGAGGACGACAATATATTGATTAATGGGCTCAAATCTGAGTTGGGATTTTCCGGATCTGTCCTTCAGTGATTTTCCTCATATATGGAAGGACATGTCTGATGTGGCCAACCTGTCTTGTGGAGTTGCCCAGGGCTCTGTCCTGGGGGCTGTTTGGTTTCTGTTGTACGTTTTGTCCTCTTGGTGGTTTTAGAAATGTGTCTTATCACTTATATGCTGATGATATTCAGTTGTAATACTGACCTATGTTTTTGGATTGTGTGACCTGCATTAAAAATGGTCTTTCTTCTCAAAATTCAGCTGCAAGGCTTTGGACAGGTTCGCCCCAAACGGCCCACGCCACGCCCATTTTGTCAACTCTCCACGGGCTTTAAGAAAGCGTTTGGTTAAATGAATTTTCCACTTGTACTATGTATTTGATGAAATTCTTACTTATTTGCTTACCTACTGCAGCCACCTGTCCAAATCTGACCCGAAACCGAATCTGAACCCGATCACTTGCACTTGTGAACAAAACCCTGAGGTACTCCTCCAGTCGGGGAACATGGACCGGATTGACAAACTGCCATGCTCCCCCCCTCCCCCACAAATAATCTGTGTGAGGGTGAAGAGCTGGTCCACTGTACCACGACCAGCAGGGAGTCTGCATTGCTCCTCCTGGGGTATCGGAGACAGACAAAATCTCCTTTCCAGGACGGCCAGCACAGACTTTGAGGCTGTGAAGTGTGATACCCCATTAATTGGTACACAGTCTCTGATTCCCTATTTTTAAAAACAGGGACCATCACTCCAGTCTGCCAGTCTGAAGGTACTACATCCCATCCACTCCTGGGGCCTTGCCATCCTGGACTTTCTGAACTACCCTGGTGACATCCACCAAGGTCACCACTCTCTCCATGAGATCCTCAAAGAGTTCCTTCCACCTCCAAATGATTTCCATGTTCAAGGTCAGAAGATGGACTCTCTTGCTGATCGCAGCTTGAGAAAGCCCCCCCCCCCCCTTGAACAGAGTCCATGCAGACTCCATGTCCCCCAAACTCTTCTGGGACACAGGAGAAGTTCTCACAGTGGTGGGAGGTTTAATAGTTCCAATCGGAGGCTCCTACTAGCCTTTCACAGCATTCCCTTTTGTCTTGTCATGTCTTGTATATACATACAAGACGATCCTCTTTAAACCTGTCCATTTTTAAAACTACAGTAGTGCTTTGATTATTTAACTTTTTTTTTCTTCCCCCACCGCAATTTTAAACTAAAGTTCAACAACTTTTTCAAAGGGACTATGTGTCTTTATGTGTAAAAATACATTACAATTCATCCGGAAATCTTACAAATAAATCTCTTATTATAATAAGCGGTCTAACTGGGAATCGTCTCACTGGGATGAAACCCCAGTACCAAATGATCCATGGACTGGTAGTTGGGGACTGTATTTTACTGTCGTTACACGGACAAACTTATTTTCCCCCAATTAAAAGAATAAAAGGAATAAAACACCATTGTTGAACATGCTATACATTCAGTATTGAAAAAATACGTATACGATTTGATTTACAACAAACACACTGTGTTGCCATGATTCTTATTATCCAGACAGTTTTGTATTTATACAGACACATAAGGAAGTGCGTCTGCCCAACACTGCCGGGATGATCGAGGTAGTGCCGTTATCTTTAAAATCCATTTTTAATTTCTTGATTTTAGACCCAGTTTGAGTTTGTGTTTTTATTTTAGCGATTTTATTGTTCTTATGTTAAGTTGGTTTATTTTATATTGCTTTAAAATTGAGCAACTTCTGCTTTAGGTTTTATGCCTAATTACATACGGCACTTTGTTTTAGTTGGGTTTTTGTTTTTGTTTTTAAAGTGCTATGGACAGTAAATAAAGTTGAGTTGTGTTAATCTGGGTAGAGCAAAGAGGAAACAGCAAATATGTTAAAAGTCGGAATTAAATATAAAGCACAGATTTCAGCCAGCTTGAAAAAAGCAAGATGACTTTTGATTGATTTTTTTTTTCTTCTTCTGTTGATGTTTAAATGTTTTCACAATAAAATGAATGATATACGTACTCAAAGCCTTGTGCAGGAACTGTGTAGCTTCTCATGCTGCTGCTGTAACGGAGGGCCTGAATAATGAGGACACGCCGAGTCTTTCACACTCCAACCAAGACAAGTCAATGAGACTTGAGTAATTCAATCAAATAATAATAGATGTGAAACAAACTCAAGAAAGGAGGGAACAGATATATATATATACTTCACGTGTTTATTAAACACCATTAACAGTTCACGTTATAAAAAAAATATTTTTCTTTTTCAAAGAAAACATTTATCCACATAAACGTTCCTGTTACTCCTTTGTCAGCCAGCCGCTCTAACAAACCCTAAACCGCTGACTGCTTCATATTGACAATGATGCTGCAGCTGAGAACAGTCAGCAGAATTCCCCACTAACGTGTGATTCACATCAACGTGCTATTTTAAGTTGGAAAAGAAAACTCCTTCCTGCAGAGTGTGCATAATACTTGATGTCGGGCGACCCATCGAGACGGCCAGCAGGCCGTTTAACGTCTTCTATATCTTATTGGTTCCGTCTGCTGGATCTACTGCCCATTAGAGTCAATCCCTCGATGCCACAGAGCTGCAGGATGCAGACCTGAGTATATTATCACCAAAGTCAGACCTGTGTTACGGCTTGAATACTGTCTGGGGATGAATTTGTCTTGTTACTGTACAGCTGAGGTACCGTTTGAAGTGCTTCCTGAAAGTTGCATCCCTCAGCCCGTAGACGACAGGGTTTGCAAAGCGAGGGAAGATTTGACTTATGATGAAAAAGGCGAAATAAACCGACCTGGTCTGTTCAGGGAAGACGAACAACATGATCTGAGTGATCATGGGTTGCACGTAGACAATCATGCAAAGCAGCATCTGGAACCCGTGAATCAGGATGGTGTTCCGGGCCTTGTTAGCATTCGCATCTGCAGCTTTGGCCACAAACAAAATCCTGAAGTACGTACAGCAGAGAGTGAACCAAACCACCACCAGGAACAGGATGTGAGTGGCGTCCCTCTTGTTTCTGCTGTAGCTGCTCCTGAACACGGTGTCCCGAAGGCAGTACACCCGGGTGACGAAGAACTGCTGTGACTCGGTGGCCAACATGAGGACCACGTCCGGCAGGAAGGACAGACAGTTTATTGTCCACATTATGCCGATCACCAAGTACGTCCTCCTGACCGTACATATGTGGTTGTAGCGGAGGGGGATGCAGACGGACACGTAGCACTCGGCCGCCATCAAGAGGACATTGAGAGGTGTGTTTTGTGAGGTGAGCACAGCCGGTACGATGAGGAGCACACAGGCGAACACGTACTGGCGGTTGATGATGTAGGTCTGGACGATGAGAGTAACGCTGGTTGTCAGCAGGATGATATCGCTCAGCACAAGGTGGATGAAAAGGATGTAGCGAGGGTTTGTCTTAAAGATCTGAAATTAATCAAGATGACACAGAAACACAGATTTTTACATAGTGTGACTCGTAATGGGTAATCCATGTTTGTACAAAATACACAACTGTGTGAGTGTGTGTGTGTGTGTGTGTGTGTGTGTGTGTGTGTGTGTGTGTGTGTGTGTGTGTGTGTGTGTGTGTGAGATAGATATTATAATTCACATATTTATGAAGCAGAGATCATACTAGGATCAGTTAAAGTAAAAAAGAGTGTATAAAATAAGTGTGTACATACATCATGTTTGCTGAAGACATGCACCATGGTGGCATTGATGTAGTTGATGGTGACACCGAGAAGCAGCGCGATGGTGCACCTGATTACAGTCGTGTCCAGCGAGCTCCCAGAGTCCGGCGGCGCCGTCAGGTTCCCGTCAGCGGCCGTCACGTTCATGACTGCATTCTGTTAATCCTTCAAACACAAACACATGAAACACGTGAGAAATACTCATATAAAACCTTCTGCAGTCACATATTTAAACACATGAAGCCGAGCAGTCTGACCTGTGATCGAGGCGAGGAGGCGAAGCTGCTCTTTAATGAGCGAGTGATTGCAAACAAATATATTTTATACTGCAAAGGCAGTGGGCATGGCTAAGCTTCTGCACACACACACACGCACACGCACACGCACACGCACACGCACGCACGCACGCACGCACGCACGCACGCACGCACGCACGCACGCACGCACGCACGCACGCACGCACGCACGCACACGCACGCACGCACGCACTTCATGGTTCCCCTCATGAAGAGTTCAAGTATAACATCAGTGTGTGGACTTTGGATAAACTCCATCGCTTTGCTCAGCTCTGCATCTGGAGGCCTTTTCAGTGATACTCCAACACATCACGAGCCTCCTAGTCTGAAATCATCCTGCCAAAATATCTCAAACTCAATTGCAACTGCGCTTTTAGCTCCAGATGGCTCAAGATGGATTTGGACTGGATTCAGGCTTTAAGAAATGTAATAAATAAAAGGTCGTAATATTATAACCTTTTACATACCTCCAGATTTGGTTGTTCCCGTTTTCTATTTCCTGATGTTTCTTGGACCATGTTTACACGTACCCAGGCTTTTAAAAACAATTGAGATTTCCCTTTCCACGTTTACTATGTTTTGTTGGGACCCTTTACGTTCCTCACATTCTGAGGAAAGTCTGTCATGTTTTTCACGTTCTGGCAAAGCTTTCTACAGATGAAACGTGGACCCCGGGCTATTTTGAAGCACATTGCAGAGAGGGAAAGCCGGGGCACAACAGATAGAAAAAAAGCGGGTGAGAAGGGTGCAAATTGTTATCAGAAGGCAAAAGCTGAGGCACTATTCAACATTTCTTTAGTGGGAGTTTCGCACTGAAGATGGCAAGTCTTTCACCAACTATCTGAGGAGGCCTCCAGAGATCTTCCACCAGATCCTGGAAAAAATAACAGCCGAAAAGCAAAACGCACAGGAACTATCCGTGGTGCTGAAATCTGGGTTTAGCACAAAGAACTGTCCCTGGTGCTGAAATCTGGGTTCAGCACCAGATTTCTGGTGCTGAAATCTGGGTTCAGCACCAGGACCTATCCATAATGCTGAACTCTAAGGTCAGCACCACTGACAGTTCTTGGTGTCGAAATCTAGGGTCAGCACCAGGAACTGTCCATGGTTCTGAAATCTGGGTTTAGCACAAAGAACTGTCCATGGTGCTGAAATCTGGGGTAAGCACCAGGAACATTTATTTTTTATTGTTTTCATATTTTTGACTCTATGTTTTTAGGTTTCACGCCTATTTATGTAGAGTACTAAAGTGATGTATGCAGTAAAGTATAGTTCATCTTGGTTGTTCCTACCTCCTGTTCACTGCTTAGACTTAGCACCACAGTGATGTCATTCCAACAAGGTCCTACTTTACCTTACTTCTACTTTCAATTGTGTTTAATCTCCCGTAGAAGTGTGAGGTTATCATCTTTGGAAAATATATTATTGCTTCTTACTGTTGTCCTTCTGTATCGATGGAACATTAAACCTCCAGAGGTCTGTCAGTGTCTAGAATCCACTTCCTGGAGTCGAAAAGCACTCAGATCACTAAAATGTATATATAAATTTTTTTCTGTTTACGAAGAAATGTCTTCACAATAAAATGCCATTACATACTCAAAGCCTTGTGGAGGCACTTTGTAGCATCTCATGCTGCTGCTGGAACTGAGGGCCTGAATAATGAGGACACACAGTTTTTGACGATCCAACAAGAAAATCTTTTAATTATTGAGTGGTTGTTCAAGACCTTTCAGAAAATAACATGAGCCTTCACAGTGGACTAACATACGTACATATTTATATAAATGGATGCAAATAAGCACAAAACCAAAACAAGTCAATGAGACTTGAGTAATTAAAATGAACAATCTAAAGAAATGTATTTATATATATTTATATATAACTCTCTTTTTCAAAACAAACTTTGTTCCTGTTACGTCACAATAACCAACTAACTTTTTAGCAGAAAAGGCTGGGGAAGAATATTCTTTCCTGCAGAGTGTGCATAATACTTTATGTCGGTTGACTGTTCTGTGTGGGGCTATTTTGGACTCAAATTTTCCATCAAGAGGGCCAGCGTGCTCTTTAACATCTTCTATATCGAGTCTCCTTGATCTACTGCCCATGTGCAGGTGTGTTATGACTTTTAATCACATTAATTAATGCGTTAGTGTTACAACTACAGTTTCAATACAAAATTTCAGCTTCAGATTTAAAGATTTCCAAATTCACATCAGGAAAGCAAACTCTTAACTTACAGTCAATGTTTTGAAAGCAGCAGAGAGTCAATCCCTCGAGGCCACAGAGCTGCAGGATGCACACCTGAGTAGAACCACCAAAGTCAGACCTGTGTTACGGCTTGAATACTGTCCGGGGATGAATTTGTCTTGTTACTGTACAGCTGAGGTACCGTTTGAAGTGCTTCCTGAAAGTTGCGTCCCTCAGCCCGTAGACGACAGGGTTTGCAAAGCGAGGGAAGATTTGACTTATGATAAAAAAGGCGAAATAAACCGACCTGATCTGTTCAGGGAAGACGGTCAACATGAGCTGAGTGATCATGGGTTGCACGTAGATAATCATGCAAAGCAGCATCTGGAACCCGTGAATCAGGATGGTGTTCCTGGCCTTGTTAGCATTCGCATCTGCAGCTTTGGCCACAAACAAAATCCTGAAGTACGTACAGCAGAGAGTGAACCAAACCACCACCAGGAACAGGATGTGAGTGGCGTCCCTCTTGTTTCTGCTGTAGCTGCTCCTGAACACGGTGTCCCGAAGGCAGTACACCCGGCTGACGAAGAACTGCTGTGACTCGGTGGCCAACATGAGGACCACGTCCGGCAGGAAGGACAGACAGTTTATTGTCCACATTAAGCCAATCACCAAGTACGTCCTCCTGACCGTACATATGTGGTTGTAGCGGAGGGGGATGCAGACGGACACGTAGCACTCGGCCGCCATCAAGAGGACATTGAGAGGTGTGTTTTGTGAGGTGAGCACAGCCGGTACGATGAGGAGCACACAGGCGAACACGTACTGGCGGTTGATGATGTAGGCCTGGACGATGAGGGTAACGCTAGTTGTCAGCAGGATGATATCGTTCAGCACAAGGTGGATGAAAAGGATGTAGCGAGGGTTTGTCTTAAAGATCTGAAATAAATCAAGATGACACAGAAACACAGATTTTCACTTTCACAGATTTTTACATAGTGTGACTAGTAATGGGTAATCCATGTTTGTATAAAATACACAACTGTGTGTGTGTGTGTGTGTGTGTGTGTGTGTGTGTGTGTGTGTGTGTGTGTGTGTGTGTGTGTGTGTGTGTGTGTGTGTGTGTGTGTGTGTGTGTGTGTGTGTGTGTGTGTGTGGACAGATAGATAGATATTATATTTCACATATCTGTGAAGCAGAGATCATATTAAAGTAAAAAAAGAGTTCTTGTGCAAAGAATAAAATAAGTGTGTACATACATCATGTTTGCTGAAGACATGCACCATGGAGGCATTGATGTAGTTGATGGTGACACCGAGAAGCAGTGCGATGGTGCACCTGATTACAGTCGTGTCCAGCGAACTCCCAGAGTCCGGCGGCGCCGTCAGGTTCCCGTCAGCGGCCGTCACGTTCATGACTGCATTCTGTTAATCCTTCAAACACAAACACATGAAACACGTGAGAAATACTCATATAAAACCTTCTGCAGTCACATATTTAAATACATGAAGCCGAGCAGTCTGACCTGTGATCGAGGCGAGGAGGCGAAGCTGCTCTTTAATGAGCGAGTGATTGCAAACAAAGACATTTTATACTGCAAAGGCAGTGGGCATGGCTAAGCTTCTGCACACACACGCACACACACACACACACACACACACACACACACACACACACACCCACACACACACACGCATGCACACGTTTTCACCTCTGACTCTAATGGTTCCCCTCATGAAGAGTTCAAGTATAACGTCAGTGTGTGGACTTTGGATGAACTCCATCGCTTTGCTCAGCTCTGCATCTGGAGGCCTTTTCAGTGATACTACAACACATCACGAGCCTCCGACTCTGAAATCATCCTGCTAAAATATCTCAAACTCAATTCCAACCTGCGCTTTTAGCTCCAGATGGCTCCAGATGGATTTGGACTGGATTCAGGCTTTAAGAAATGTAATAAATAAAAGGTTGTAATATTATAACCTTTTGCATACCTCCAGATTTGGTTCTTCCTGTTTTCTATTTCCTGATGTTTCTTGGACCATGTTTACACGTACCCACGCTTTTAAAAAAATTGAGATTTCCCTTTCCACGTTTACTATGTTTTGTTTGGACCCTTTACGTTCCTCACATTCTGCCCACATGGAAAGAACCTATATGAGGATATATGCACATATATGAAACCTATATGCAGCATATATGCACATATATGACAATATATATGCTGTATATATGCACATATATGACCATATATATGCTGCATATATGCACATATATGCAGCATATATGCACATAAATGCTGCATATATGCACATATATGACCATATATATATGCTGCATATATGCACATATATGACCATATATATGCTGCATATATGCAGCATTTATGTGCATATATGCAGCATATATATGGTCATATATGTGCATATATGCAGCATATATGTGGTCATATATGTGCATATATGCAGCACATATATGACAATGTATGGGCTGCATATATGCACATATATGACAATATATGCTGCATATATGCAGCATATATGCACATAAATGCTGCATATATGCACATATATGACCATATATATGCTGCATATATGCACATATATGACTATATATATGCTGCATATATGCACATATATGACCATATATATGCTGCATATATGCACATATATGCAGCATATATGCACATAAATGCTGCATATATGCACATATATGACCATATATATGCTGCATGTATGCACATATATGACCATATATATGCTGCATATATGCACATAAATGCTGCATATATGCACATATATGACAATATATGCTGCATATATGCACATATATGCTGCATATATGACCATATATATGCTGCGTATATGCACATATATGCACATATATGCTGCATATATGCACATAAATGCTGCATATATGCACATATATGACAATATATGGGCTGCATATATGCACATATATGACCATGTATATGCTCCATATATGCACATATATGACAATATATATGCTGCATATGTGCACATATATACACATATATGCTGCATATATGCACATATATGACAATATATATGACAATATATATGCTGCATATATGGAAAGTCCCACATGGACAGAACCTATATAAACATATATGTTTTAATATAGGTTTTGATATTGGTTTTGAATATATGTGACATATATAAAATTGGCCATTTTCCTATATTTTATGCACATATATGGACCTATATGCACAGATAGGTACATATTTTTATATATATATATATATATATAGCTCAGGTGGCAAGGCAACGGACTGGTGCACGGGAGACCCTGGTTCGATTCCAGCTAGGGTCACTGAGCAAATAACAGCATCCGGTGTGGGTCCACATGGGAAGAACCTATATAAAGGTTAGGATATATGTGGCATATATAAAATTGGCCATTTTCCTATATTTTATGTACATATATGTGTGCATACATGGGCACATATAGGTGTGCATATATGCGCATATATGGGCACATATAGGTGTGCATATATGGGCACATATAGGTTTGCATATATTGGAACATATAGGTGTGCGTATATGTGCATATAGGTTTGGAATATATGTGACATATATAAAATTGGCCGTTTTCCTATATGTTTTGTACATATATGTACATATATGTGTGCATACATGCGCATATAGGTTTGGCATATATGTGAAATATATAAAATTGGCCATTTTCCTATATGTTATATACATATATGTATACATATATGTACATATATGTACATATGTGTACATATGTACATATATGTACATATATGTATATAACATATAGGAAAACGGCCAATTTTATATATGTCACATATATGCCAAACCTATATCAAAACCTATATTAAAACATATATGTTTATATAGGTTCTTTCCATGTGGGTGAGGAAGGTCTGTCGTGTTATCCCATTATGTCAAAGCTTTCTACAGATTAAACGTGGACCCCGGGCTATTTTGAAGCACATTGCAGAGAGGGAAAGCCGGGGCACAACAGATAGAAAAAAAGCGGGTGAGAAGGGTGCAAATTGTTATCAGAAGGCAAAGGCTGAGGCACTACTCAACATTTCTTAAGTGGGAGTTTTGCACTGAAGATGGAAAATCTTTCACCAACTACCTGAGGAGGCCTCCAGAGATCTTCCACCAGATCCTGGAAAAAGAAACAGCCGAAAAGCAAAACGCACAGGAACTATCCATGGTGCTGAAATCTGGGTATAGCACAAAGAACTGTCCGTGGTGCTGAACTCTAGGGTTCAGCACCAGGAACGTATTTCTTTTTTATTGTTTTAATGTTTTTGACTCAATGTTTTTAGGTTTTATGCCTATTTATGTAGAGTACTAAAGTGATGTATGCAGTAAAGTATAGTTCATCTTGGCTGTGCCTACCTCCTGTTCACTGCTTAGACTTAAAGCCACAGTGATGTCATTCCAACAAGGTCCTACTTTACCTTACTTCTACTTTCAATATTTTTAATCTCCTGTAGAAGTGTAAGGTAATCATCTATGGAAAAGAAATTGTTGCTTCTTACTGTTGTCGTTCTGTATCGATGGAACATTAAACCTCCAGAGGTCTGTCAGTGTCTAGAATCCACTTCCTGGTGTCAAAAAGCACTCAGATCACTAAAATGTATATATATATATATATATATATATATATATATATATATATATATATATATATATATATATATTTCTGTTTACGAAGAAATGTCTTCACAATAAAATGCCATTACATACTCAAAGCCTTGTGGAGGCACTTTGTAGCATCTCATGCTGCTGCTGGAACTGAGGGCCTGAATAATGAGGACACACAGTTTTTGACGATCAAACAAGAAAATCTTTTAATTATTGAGTGGTTGTTCAGGACCTTTCAGAAAATAACATGAGTCTTCACAGTGGACTGACATACGTACATATTCATATAAATGAATGCAAATAAGCACAAAACCAAAACAAGTCAATGAGACTTGAGTAATTAAAATGAACAATCTCAAGAAATGTATATATATATATATATATATATAACTCTCTTTTTCAAAACAAACTTTGTTCCTGTTATGTCACAATAACCAACTAACCTTTAAGCAGAAAAGGCTGGGATAGAATATTCTTTCCTGCAGAGTGTGCATAATACTTTATGTCGGTTGACTGTTCTGTGTGGGGCTATTTTGCACTAAAATTTTCCATCAAGAGGGCCAGCGTGCTCTTTAACATCTTCTATATCGAGTCTCCTTGATCTACTGCCCATGTGCAGGTGTGTTATGACTTTTAATCACATTAATTAATGCGTTACTGTTACAACTACAGTTTCAACACAAAATTTCAGTTTCAGATTTAAGATTTCCAAATTCACATCAGGAAAGCAAACTCTTAACTTACAGTCAATGTTTTGAAAGCAGCAGAGAGTCAATCCCTCGAGGCCACAGAGCTGCAGGATGCACACCTGAGTAGAACCACCAAAGTCAGACCCGTGTTACGGCTTGAATACTGTCCGGGGTTGAATTTGTCTTGTTACTGTGCAGCTGAGGTACCGTTTGAAGTGCTTCCTGAAAGTTGCATCCCTCAGCCCATAGACGACAGGGTTTGCAAAGCGAGGGAAGATTTGACTTATGATGAAAAATGCGAAATACACCGACCTGGTCTGTTCAGGGAAGATGAACAACATGACCTGAGTGATCATGGGTTGCACGTAGACAATCATGCAAAGCAGCATCTGGAACCCGTGAATCAGGATGGTGTTCCGGGCCTTGTTAGCATTCGCATCTGCAGCTTTGGCCACAAACAATATCCTGAAGTACGTATAGCAGAGAGTGAACCAAACCACCACCAGGAACAGGATGTGAGTGGCATCCCTCTTGTTTCTGCTGTAGCTGCTCCTGAACACGGTGTCCCGAAGGCAGTACACCGGGGTGACGAAGAACTGCTGTGACTCGGTGGCCAACATGAGGACCACGTCCGGCAGTAAGGACACACAGTTTATTGTCCACATTATGCCGATCACCACGTACGTCCTCCTGACCGTACATATGTGGTTGTAGCGGAGGGGGATGCAGACGGACACGTAGCACTCGCCCGCCATCAAGAGGACATTGAGAGGTGTGTTATGTGAGGTGAGCACAGTCGGAACAATGAGGAGCACACAGATGAACACGTACTGGCGGTTGATGATGTAGGTCTGGACTAAGAGAGCAATGCTGGTTGTCAGCAGGATGATGTCGTTCAGCACAAGGTGGATGAAAAGGATGTAGCGAGGGTTTGTCTTAAAGATCTGAAATTAATCAAGATGACACAGAAACACAGCTTATTCAAACACAGAATTACCACCTATAATATAATACAACAATTCTTACTTTGTATTTTTCTTGTTATTTACGTCCATATCTGCTTCATATTTCACATATTTATGAAGCAGAGATCATATTAGGATCAGTTAAAGTAAAAAAGAGTGTATAAAATAAGTGTGTACATACATCATGTTTGCTGAAGACATGCACCATGGAGGCATTGATGTAGTTGATGGTGACACCGAGAAGCAGTGCGATGGTGCACCTGATTACAGTCGTGTCCAGCGAACTCCCAGAGTCCGGCGGCGCCGTCAGGTTCCCGTCAGCGGCCGTCACGTTCATGACTGCATTCTGTTAATCCTTCAAACACAAACACATGAAACACGTGAGAAATACTCATATAAAACCTGAAGTCACATATTTACATACATGAAGCCGAGCAATCTGACCTGTGATCGAGGCGAGGAGGCGAAGCTGCTCTTTAATGAGCGTGTGATTGCAAACAAATATATTTTATACTGCAAAGTCAGTGGGCATGGCTGAGCTTCTGCACACACACACACGCGCACACACACACACACACACACACACACACACACACACACACACACACACACACACACACACACACACACACACGCACAAACACACACACACGTACGCACGCACTTCATGGTTCCCCTCATGAAGAGTTCAAGTATAACGTCAGTGTGTGGACTTTGGATGAACTCCATCGCTTTGCTCAGCTCTGCATCTGGAGGCCCTTTCAGTGATACTCCAACACATCACGAGCCTCCGACTCTGAAATCATTCTGCTAAAATATCTCAAACTCAATTCCAACCTGCGCTTTTAGCTCCAGATGGCTCCAGATGGATTTGGACTGGATTCAGGCTTTAAAAAAATTTAATAAATAAAAGGTCATAATATTATAACCTTTTGCATACCTCCAGATTTGGTTCTTCCTGTTTTCTATTTCCTGATGTTTCTTGGGCCATGTTTACACGTACCCAGGCTTTTAAAAAAATTGATATTTCCCTTTCCACGTTTACTATGTTTTGTTGGGACCCTTTACGTTCCTCACATTCATAGGAAGGTCTGTCGTGTTATCCCATTATGTCAAAGCTTTCTACAGATGAAACATGGACGCTGGGCTAATTTGAAGCACATTGCAGAGAGGGAAAGCCGGGGCACAACAGATAGAAAAAAAGCGAGTGAGAAGGGTGCAAATTGTTATCAGAAGGCAAAAGCTGAGGCACTATTCCACATTTCTTAAGTGGGAGTTTCGCACTGAAATGGAAAATCTTTCACCAACTATCTGAGGAGGCCTCCAGAGCTCTTCCACCAGATCCTGGAAAAAATAACAGCCGAAAAGCAAAACGCACAGGAACTATCCGTGGTGCTGAAATCTGGGTTTAGCACAAAGAACTGTCCGTGGTGCTGAAATCTAGGGTAAGCACCACCAGCAGTTCTTGGTGCTGAACCCAGATTTCAGCACGAGGAACTGTCCATGGTGCTGAAATCTGGGTTCAGCACCAGGAACTGTTCCCAGCGCTGAACCAAGATTTCAGCACCATGGACAGTTCCTGGTGCTGAAACCTAGGGTCGGCGCCAGGAATTGTACATGGTGCTGAAATCTGGGTTCAGCACCAGGAACATTTATTTTTTATTGTTTTAATATTTTTGACTCTATGTTTTTTGGTTTCACGCCTATTTATGTAGAGTACTAAAGTGATGTATGCAGTAAAGTATAGTTCATCTTGGTTGTTCCTACCTCCTGTTCACTGCTTAGACTTAGCACCACAGTGATGTCATTCCAACAAGGTCCTACTTTGCCTTACTTCTACTTTCAATTTTTTTTTATCTCCCGTAGAAGCGTGAGGTCATCATCTTTGGAAAAGATATTATTGCTTCTTACTGTTGTCGTTCTGTATCGATGGAACATTAAACCTCTAGAGGTCTGTCAGTATCTAGAATCCACTTCCTGGTGTCAAAAAGCACTCAGATCACTAAAATGTATATATATATATATTTTTTTTTTCTGTTTACGAAGAAATGTCTTCACAATAAAATGCCATTACATACTCAAAGCCTTGTGGAGGCACTTTGTAGCATCTCATGCTGCTGCTGGAACTGAGGGCCTGAATAATGAGGACACACAGAGTCTTTGTCGATCCAACAAGAAAATCTTTTAATTATTGAGTGGTTGTTCAAGACCTTTCAGAAAATAACATGAGTCTTCACAGTGGACTGACATACGTACATATTCATATAAATGGATGCAAATAAGCACAAAACCAGAACAAGTCAATGAGACGTGAGTTATTAAAATGAACAATCTCAAGAAATGTATTTATATATATTTATATATAACTCTCTTTTTTTCAAAACAAACTTTGTTCCTGTTATGTCACAATAACCAACTAACCTTTAAGCAGAAAAGGCTGGGAAAGAATATTCTTTCCTGCAGAGTGTGCATAATACTTTATGTCGGTTGACTTTTCTGTGTGGGGCTATTTTGGACTCAAATTTTCCATCAAGAGGGCCAGCGTGCTCTTTAACATCTTCTATATCGAGTCTCCTTGATCTACTGCCCATGTGCAGGTGTGTTATGACTTTTAATCACATTAATTAATGCGTTAGTGTTACAACTACAGTTTCAATACAAAATTTCAGCTTCAGATTTAAAGATTTCCAAATTCACATCAGGAAAGCAAACTCTTAACTTACATTCAATGTTTTGAAAGCAGCAGAGAATCAATCCCTTGATGCCACAGAGCTGCAGGATGCACACCTGAGTATAACCACCAAAGTCAGACCTGTGTTACGGCTTGAATGCTGTCCGGGGATGAATTTGTCTTGTTACTGTACAGCTGAGGTACCGTTTGAAGTGCTTCCTGAAAGTTGCGTCCCTCAGCCCATAGACGACAGGGTTTGCAAAGCGAGGGAAGATTTGACTTATGATGAAAAAGGCGAAATACACCGACCTGGTCTGTTCAGGGAAGACGGTCAACATGACCTGAGTGATCATGGGTTGCACGTAGACAATCATGCAAAGCAGCATCTGGAACCCGTGAATCAGGATGGTGTTCCGGGCCTTGTTAGCGTTCGCATCTGCAGCTTTGGCCACAAACAAAATCCTGAAGTACGTACAGCAGAGAGTGAACCAAACCACCACCAGGAACAGGATGTGAGTGGCGTCCCTCTTGTTTCTGCTGTAGCTGCTCCTGAACACGGTGTCCCGAAGGCAGTACACCCGCCTGACGAAGAACTGCTGTGACTCGGTGGCCAACATGAGGACCACGTCCGGCAGTAAGGACAGACAGTTTATTGTCCACATTAAGCCGATCACCAAGTACGTCCTCCTGACCGTACATATGTGGTTGTAGCGGAGGGGGATGCAGACGGACACGTAGCACTCGGCCGCCATCAAGAGGACATTGAGAGGTGTGTTATGTGAGGTGAGCACAGCCGGCACAATCAGGAGCACACAGATGAACATAAACTGGCGGTTGATGATGTAGGCCTGGACTAAGAGAGTAATGCTGGTTGTCAGCAGGATGATGTCGTTCAGCACAAGGTGGATGAAAAGGATGTAGCGAGGGTTTGTCTTAAAGATCTGAAATTAATCAAGATGACACAGAAACACAGCTCATTCAAACTCAGAATTACCACCTATAATATAATACAACAATTCTTACTTTGTATTTTTCTTGTTATTTCCGTCCATATCTGCTTCATATTTCACATATTTATGAAGCAGAGATCATATTAGGATCAATTAAAGTAAAAAAGAGTGTATAAAATAAGTGTGTACATACATCATGTTTGCTGAAGACATGCACCATGGAGGCATTGATGTAGTTGATGGTGACACCGAGAAGCAGTGCGATGGTGCACCTGATTACAGTCATGTCCAGCGAACTCCCAGAGTCCAGCGGCGCCGTCAGGTTCCCGTCAGCGGCCGTCACGTTCATGACTGCATTCTGTTAATCCTTCAAACACAAACACATGAAACACGTGAGAAATACTCATATAAAACCTTCTGCAGTCACATATTTACATACATGAAGCCGAGCAGTCTGACCTGTGATCGAGGCGAGGAGGCGAAGCTGCTCTTTAATGAGCGTGTGATTGCAAACAAATATATTTTATACTGCAAAGTCAGTGGGCATGGCTGAGCTTCTGCACACACACACACACACACACACACACACACACACACACATACGCACACGCACACGCACGCACGCATGCACGCACGCACTTCATGGTTCCCCTCATGAAGAGTTCAAGTACAACGTCAGTGTGTGGACTTTGGATGAACTCCATCGCTTTGCTCAGCTCTGCATCTGAAGGCCCTTTCAGTGATACTCCAACACATCACGAGCCTCCGACTCTGAAATCATCCTGCTAAAATATCTCAAACTCAATTCCAACCTGCGCTTTTAGCTCAAGATGGTTCAAGATGAATTTGGACTGGATTCAGGCTTTAAGAAACTTATCGGATATCAGGTTATAATGTTATGATGAGTATCAGAAACAACTACAAGAACATTGTACTTTCATCACCTCCAGACTTGGTTCTTCCTGTTTTCTATTTCCTGATGTTTCTTGGGGTGCGTCCTAATAGTCCCTCCTATCTCCTTTCCCAGCCACTTCTCCTTAAGCCCGGAAGAGTTTAAGTGGTGACCATGGTAACCACCATTCTCACTCATCTAAGGAAAGGAGGCCCAATTCTTCCTTTAGAACCTCCTTTAGCCGAGGAAACACTGATATATCCTTTACCAAAGGAGACCAGATCATGATGCCCCACAGTTCCTTGTGACAACATTCAAAGGGCCGACTCATCGGAGCGTTCTGGGAAACTCAGGATGACTAAAGGTTTGCACATCATGTAAGTTACCAAAGCAAGAATCTGCCTTGAACAACTTCTATCAATCATCTAGAACCCAGATCCCAACTCGGAATGTTCTGGATGTTGTAGAACCAACACACTAAAGTTTTTGTGCAGCTTGTTCTCAGCTTGATTGGTTCTTTATTCACCTGGCAGCCGTTTACCTTGAGTTCCTCTTTTCCTTTGATCTACATTCAAACCTTGAATACTTGACGTTATATCAGTGGTTAGAGCCGCAGGGGGACGTTTTAGAAATGTGCTTTTTGTAGTTCATTTTTGGAAATTTGTCGTTTTTTTCACCACGGCACACGTCACTGACCTTCGCCGCCGTCGTATTATTATTATGTCACCGCGTGAAAAAGTGTGGTGCGATTGTCAAAACAACGTGATCGTCTTTCTCTAACTCCTTTAGGAAGCCTCCTAACACCTTTCCTTTAACCCTGTGATGTCATTCATGGGTTTAAGGAAAGGTGGGTAGGAGAGGAGAAAGGAGGGACGATTCGGAAGCACCCTTGATGTCGAGTCCTCCTCTGTGCTCTGATTAACTCTGATTGTTGTCAGCTGCGTCTCATCATGCTGCTCCCACTGCGTGTATTTAAGCCCTCGGGTGCCATTTACGCGAGGTTTTCAAGTGAAAATGGGAAACTTCCTTGGTGTTTTGAGTTACAGGGAGACAGTAAAGCCTCGTTTCCACTGCAGAGAGCACGGTTAGAATGTAGGCCCAGATATGTGAGGTCACGGTGGACATGCGCCGACTCCGTGCAGACAGGGAGAACTTCAGAACTTCACCGTTTTCAGAGTTTCTGCCATTTACATGCAGATGAACGTCATTATTTTTATTTACAGTTTAAACGTGAAAGCTTTCCAGAACAAAAAATGCCAAAGTGTAAACAAGATCATGCAAATGAATGTGCAGTTCATTTTTCTTTTAGTCAAACTTCACCACAGTTAGAACTTTAAAACAGACCATGAAATCAGGTCAAATTCTTTTAAATAACCACAGAGAAAAAATTCAACTTTGTCAAATGAACACATTTAATCGTTGTTTTTACAACTCTGGAACGTAGTCAGTGGATCTCAGAAAGTTCATTTTAGTTCCCAACATACTGATCATACTATGGAGACTCCACAATGTCCAGTTTCTTCAGATTCTTTTGTGTTATTGAGACTTTTTGCATCTCTGTTGTAGTTTCTGTATGTTTGTTTTGGTATTTCTCTTCATGCTTTGGCTTCTTGTATTTATGGTGCAGCTTTTTGCATCTTTGTGGCTTTTTGCTAAATTTATGTTGCTTTTTTTTGCGTGCATTTTTTTTTTTTTTTCATGTATGTTGTGCATGTTGGGGTTTTTCCGTTCATTGATTTTACTTTTGTATTCTGTATTTTTTTCTGCACGCTTCATGCATTGTTGCTTTTGCATTGCGGAGAGCCTTCTCGGGTCACCATCACTATGTGTCACATAAACAACTGTGTTCAGGAACTTCTCTACAAGCTGCACAGTTGACATAAAAGCACAAACGAAAAAATCGACTGATAGCTCACGATTGATTACTTGATGGACACAAGAGAGTTCCTTTTAGGTATTTCCGAAAGTTTTTGTCTCGTATGCCGTAGATCATTGGACTGATGGACCTTGGCAGCATTTGTACCATGATGTAGATGGCGAACTGGGAGTCTGCAGGATTTTGGGGGAACCATTGCAGCAGTAAGCCCCGGAACTTTGGAGTCGCATACGACATCATGGAGAGCAGCAGCTGGAAGCCGTGCAGGAGGATGGTGTTTCTGGCCTTCCTGGCGTCTGTGCTCGCCGTTTTGGCCGTGAAAAGGATCTTGAAGTAGGTGTAAAGTATCGTGACCCAGACGACGACGAGGTACACCACGTACGAGCCGTCCCTCTTCGTCATGAGGACGGGATGAGGGAAGGCGGTCTCCCGGAGGCAAAACACCCGACTGCGGAAGAAGTCCAGCGGCTGCGTGGCCAAAGTGACGAAGAGGTCGGGCAGAGTGGAGACCATGGAGGTGGTCCAGATCAAGGAGATGAGCAGCAGCGTCCTCCTGGCGGTGCAGATCTGGACGTGGCGCAGCGGGAAGCACACGGCCACGTAGCACTCCACCGCCATGCAGGCCAGGTTCAGGGGCGTGTTCTCCGTGGTGAAGAGGGCGAAGAGGACGAAGACGCAGCACACCGACACGTTGAGCTTGTAGACGGTGTAGCTGATGAGGAAGAGCATGACGGTCAGCGTCACCTGGATCATGTCGTTGATCACCAGGTGAATGAAGAGGATGTAGCGAGGATTGGTGTGGAGAACCTTGAGAGCAACGGGGAGAAGACGTTCAGTTAAATCCTCTGATAGTACGTGGCTAATTATACTTATAGTAGAATAACGGGTGGCTTTTTTTCTAACTCTGAAAGGGTTTCATTGAACTCGTCAGATGCTACGTTCTGATTATAGAACATCTTCCTCCTTTGCACTTGATGTAACTGCGTCTGAATTTAATGAGTGAACTTTGGCCCAACAGTGCTGACAGCCCAGCTAATTAAACCACTGCTGTTTTAATTTCTACAATATGGGTCCACATAAAGTACAAGTGACTAGTTGTGTTTAATATGCAGTGAATAATATTGGAGCTCGCACATTTAAGAGTATTAGGGCAATTAAAGACAAAAAAAATTGTAGGTAAAAAAAAAAAGAAAAACTCATGCACTTCAGAAAAAAGTTGAAAATCAAAGTCGAGTTGTTGGGGGGTTTTTTCAGTAAAAAAAATGGGAACATCCGTGTCCTTCACATGGCAGGAATTATTATTATTATTATTATTATTATTATATTTAAGGTGATTATAGACACATTTTTTTATAAATGTTGACATCGACATTTTTTTTTTACTTACAATATTTTTTCCCCTCACTGGCCTTCAAACAATCTCAACATTGATTTTTTTTTCTGTGTAAAAAAAAATTTAAAATCTTGACTTGACTGATTTCTAACTTTTTTTTAAGTGCATGAGGGCATTTTTTTTTTTTTTTTTTAACCTTTTAAAAAAAAAAATTTTTTTTCCTCAGTGGCCCGAATCCTCTCAAGTTGTTCAGGAGTCATTTTTCCTAAATCCACCAGTGCTGGACTCTGATGCAGACGCATGTATACTTGTCTTGCTGCATCTTGTTGAAGATTAACTGTCACATGTGGCCTGACTTTGTTTCTACCGGAACAAACACAGGAAACGATTCCCGACCTGGTGTTTGCAGAAGCTGTGAAGAAGGCTCACGTTGACGCAGTTGAGGGAAATGCCGAGAAGCACAACAACGGCATTCTTGACCACGGCTTTAGCGAAAGAGTCCCGGTACTGTAAAACCACCGTCACATTGGCAGAAGACACGTTCATCTCCTAAAAGCTGAAAGCAGAAAAAGCAGAGGAGAGGAAACGTTCCCTGTCAAACAACGCTGGGTTCTGACGATACAAGGAGGATTTCTTCAATTTCCTGGACAGAAATCAGAGAAATGAGCCACCTTCTTTTCTTTGGCGTGTCAAAATGTAAGAATATCCTTTGGTAATTTGTTGTATGAGCACTCGAATCATAATATCAACAAAAATGGCTTTTTTCTTCTTCTTTTTTAAAGGCTGAGAATGCTATAATAGTTTACAGGAAGTCATAAAAAAAAAAGAATAAATAAATAAAGTGTTGTAAAAACATTTCTGAAAAAGGACTTTAGAATAACATAACAGTTAAAAGCTTAAGAATACAAGTTTTTAACAGTCTTTAACAAAAAAGGCATAAAATGCTATAAAAGCTATAAAAAGACTGTAAAAGGATTTAAAGGTTTAAAAATATAACTAAAAATAAAGACAAAAAGCAGTTAAAAGAAAAGACTGAAAAAAGGTATGAATGTTTTAAAACACAAAAAAGTTAAAAAAGCTCTAACACAATAAAAAGGCTTGAAAAAAACATAACAGCATAAAAGGCCTTTAAAGGCTCAGAAAGTAAAATAATGGTTATATAAATTATTATTAAGTTATGCAATAAAAAGGCCAAAATTTGCAAAATGTAAGAAACAAAGAAGAAACAAGGAAGAGAGGCACTTTTCCTAACGACAAAACAAAAAGCTATGACAGTCTAATTTAAAAGTTTTCCTTTCTGCTACTTGACGATTTTGTTAACAACAAGATGAAATGAAGTACTTGATTACTTCACAGTCCAGGAACTTCAGCCTGTTTTTATTAACTGTCTTTTGTTTTTTTTTACCCTGTTAAAATATAAAAATCTGTCAGTGTGGGATGATCCTGGTTTCATTACCGTCACTCGGCCCCTTCATGCATTCAAATCACACCTTCTTTGATCTCTGACCTTGTTTCAGAATGGAAAAGATAGAACATCCTGCTTCAATTACCCAAAGAAGTGACATGTAATGCAGAAAAAAACTAACTTTCCCCTGCAACTTATCCGATAATTCATTAAAAAAAAAAACCACAAAAAAGTAGTGCAAATATCATTTCATTGTCTCAAACACACTTTCGCCATTCAGCAGCAGGAAAATCACCTAAGAAGTGAAGACAAATCAATGAATCCGCATTAATTCAGCAAGTTGTCTTTTCTCTTCGTGCTGCAATGTGAGAGTAGATTCAAGGTGGTTCAAGGTGATAAGAGGTTGTACATGGTGGTGAAAGGAAGTCCTTACCTCACTTGCGTCCACTAAGAGCCCCACTGAACAAACCCTCAGCTTTTATAACAACAACTTGAGGCCGACTTTCAGGGGCGTTTTCATTTCTTCCACCCGGTATTCACATATTTATTGTGACGACGGACAATAACAATGAAGCAAATAATACAACAAGCAGTCAAGTGTGTTTCGTTTCAATTATTGGCTGCTGTTATTATAATCCCAAAGTGTTTTACTTCAATAATGTAATTTCAAATGTAATAAATTCTAAAATTCATATTTAAAATGTCTTCCACCCACTAACAGCTCCATAGAGTGGAAACGTGCACGTCGACCGACAATAACAAAAATTAGCGGCCATATTAGCAATCAAACTAATTCAGACAAACGTCGTTGTTGATGTTTATATTGAATTGTTCTCTACAAGCGTGCGCGCCCTCTAGTGGCCCGAAGTAAAAACTACACCGTTTTCAGCATTTCTGCCGTCGCTGTGTAAACGGACACCATTTTTCTAAAACTTTTCTCAGATGCTAAAGCAGCGGGTTTTCATTTGAATCATTGCGTAGACCAGTGCTTTTCAACCTTTTTTGAGCCAAGGCACACTTTTTTCTTTGGAAAAATCTGGAGGCACACCACCACCCGAAAATGTTGACATTTTAAACTCTGTAGCCTCTATTAACAATATAAAGTCTTTATCATCAAAGTTTTATCAACAGGAATCAAATAAATACAGAAAAAAAGTATTTCCCAATGTCTTTTTTTAATAGTGACTCCCTCAGTGTGAAACCTGGACCTGATGGATGAAGACCTGAGATCCTGGTTCACATTCTTCCTTTTCAAAAACTTCTCCATCACTGTCACTGACACAGTACTTTGATACAAGATGGTAGCAGGAGGTGGAGATTAACCACACTGACGTCTGTCACTTTACATTTCACCGGCAAAGTTCTGTGCTGCCCTCTAGTGGTGAAGAGTATTTATACATGATTACTCTGCAACACACTGTCGGCTGTGAGGGCAAATGTTTTTTTAGAAAAAAATGTGAAATTGGATAATTTCCCACGGCTCACCTGACTAGATCTCGCGGAAACGCCAGTGTTTGAAAAACACTGGCGTTGACGCCACCCCAAACTGTTTTAATGTGAAAAATCCTGTGTGAGGCTGTTTGAAATACCTGCGTTCAATAAACGGAAAAGCAGCGGCGTTTCCCACATGGAAAGAACCTATATAAACATATATGTTTTAATATAGGTTTTGATATCGGTTTTGATATAGGTTTTGAATATATGTGACATATACAAAATTGGCCATTTTCCTATATTTTATGTACATACATGGGCATATATGTGCATATCTGGGTGGGTATGCCCATATATGTACAAATATGTAAAATATAGGGAAACGGCCAATTTTATATATGTCACATATATTCAAAACCTATATCAAAACCTATATTAAAACATATATGTTTATATAGGTTCTTTCCATGTGGGCAATTACATGTGATACCAATTTCACGTGTTCGCACATACATAAGTTCTTCTTGCATAATTGTTTTTTAGTTAGTTCTTAGTTATTGTCTTGATATGACAGTTGTCAAAGTGAGATATGGGATATATATATATATATATATGTGTGGAAATAAAGAAGCAGTACAGGAGACCTATATGGCCTGTATATTCACATCTATGCACCTCAATTTTGCCTATACGTGGCATACATATATGTGCATATATGCAGCATATATATTGTCATATATGTGCATATGTGCAGCATTTATGTGCATATATAGTGTCATATATGTGCATATATAGTGTCATATATGTGCATATATGCTGCATATAGGTTTCATATATGTGCATATATCCTCATATAGGTTCTTTCCATGTGGGTTCAGACGCACGACGACGAGAGTTCCTGATTTCACGAGGAACAAAATACACCGTCTGACAAAGTACTTGGGTTTGACAAAGTGGCTAAAGCTAGGTTTACGCTACGGGTCCACGTTTCAGTTCACCGCGGACAAAACGGGACGGACGTCGCAGAACGTGGTTATTAAGCGGTTATTCTTTTGTTATCTTACTTTCTTACACCTTCAGGATCATATTTTCAGCTTGATTCTGTGACTTTATTTCTCACAGCTCAAGTTGGGGACTAAAAACTTTCATGATCTGACATGTCACAGTTGAACTTGGCGTCTCGGTGTTTTCGTCTCGCCGCCGTGGCTTTCGGGACGCGCTGACATTTGGTTCCCGCGGGTGTTTCCGGCGGAACGGCGAAGCGGGGACCTCATTAGGGCCGGCGGAGCTAAAGGTCACGCGCACACGCGGGGTCGTTATGCAACACCCAGCGTGCGGTTGCGCACACGCCCAGCATCAAAGGGATTTATTAAGAGGAGTCTTTGGAGAGACGGTCTCGTCATTAGCGGTGAGGTAATCCGGGCCGCGAGGTTTCAGGTGATCGTTTGGGAGCGCGGCTGACATTCAGATGAAAACACGAAGGGGGATCCTCCAGGAGGAAAATGTCCCGCGGAGCTCCGGCTGCTTTAATGAGCTCTGAGAGGGGAAAGTCAAACACTTTGATTCTGGCAATCAAAACGTTTCTTGTTGTTGTTGTTCTTCTTCTTCTTCAGGCTCTGTGGGAAATTAAATGAGCTCGGATTGTTTTGATGTTAATGACGAGTCTCACTCATGGACCAGGACCAGAAGTTTCTACGGCCCCGGGCCTCTGTGAGGACAGGCTGCAGAAAACAAAACAAACACATTTAATCCCTTTTTTTTTTTTTTAACTCATGTTGAAAATGTGTTTGTTTCTGATTCTGGATCTGGATCTAGATCTGGATCTGGATCTGGATCTGGATATCTAAACCCATTCTACCCGGAGAAAATAATGTTTCTTTGAGGCCAGCTCATAACCTTATAACATCAGTTAGAGGAGGAAGATGCTCTATAATCTGATGTTCGGGGAGGAAGATGCTCTATAATCATGCCGTTAGAGGAGGAAGATGCTCTATAATCTGATGTTCGGGGAGGAAGATGCTCTATAATCTGACGTTAGAGGAGGAAGATGCTCTATAATATGGTGTTCGGGGAGGAAGATGCTCTATAATCTGACGTTAGCGGAGGAAGATGCTCTATAATATGACATTAGAGGAGGAAGCTGCTCTATAATCTGGTGTTCGGGGAGGAAGATGCTCTATAATCTGGTGTTCGGGGAGGAAGATGCTCTATAATCTGATATTATAGGAGTAAGATGCTCTATAATCTGATATTATAGGAGCAAGATGCTCTATAATCTGATATTATAGGAGTAAGATGCTCTATAATCTGATATTATAGGAGCAAGATGCTCTATAATCTGACGTTAGGCGAGGAAGATGCTCTATAATCTGACGTTAGAGGAGGAAGATGCTCTATAATCTGATGTTAGAGGAGGAAGATGCTCTATAATCTGGATGTTAGCTGAAGTTACATCAGTTAATTGAGTCTGAACATTCAAACTTTATAACCTGAGGATCAAAGTTCCCGCTGCTGCTTAAATGATTCAAAGTGTTTGTTTTTCTAACTCTTCAATAAAGTTGAACTTTCAACGAGAACTTTGTTGTTGTTTGTGTAGAAGAAGCAGAAGGTTCTGGAACAAACATCAGTCACCCGAGAGCTGAAGGTCAGTGTCGGTAATGAAGCTCTCAGTTTCCCCACAGAGTCGTTCTTTCTGCAGAGTCGCAGCTCACCGGGGATTACAGCTGCTCCTCCCAGGATTACAGCTGCTCCTCCCAGGATTACAGCTGTGCAACTTTCATTTCAAAGTTTTAATTCTCTCCATCACTGTCCAACAGAAGAAAAGTTATTCACTCACTCATCTCAAGAAAGAAAGAAAGAAAGAAAGACACTAACTTTCATAGGTTTGAAGGCACATTGATGGATGGATGATATATTATATATTATTATTGTTATTATATGCGATATATTCGTCCATCCCCACTCCACATTAATCTTTTTTTATCCACTTCGCAAAAATAAATGACAAAATTAATGCGAAGTTAAATTATTTCTGGCAAAAAAAAAAATTGAGTTTAAAGCAGACAAGAAGAATCTAAATGTTTACATGAATTGATTTCCACATTTCCATAAATAATTATTTAGCCTTTTATTCTTATTGTTGTTCATCACATGACAAATATCCAAATATGACACAATTTGTTTAAAAATTTTTTTAATCATCCCTAATTTTAATTTCAGTCATTTAGTCAATTTAAGAAATAAATGAAGAATGTAATAAGTATATCTAATAATAATAATCTTTTGAATATAATGCATAAATCATCATTTTCAAATCCACAGTATAATAATTTTAAAATTATTAAAAACATAAATAAAACATTTTTCTGTATTGTTCTTTAATATATTAACATTGTAATTTCAAATAACTAACTAACTAACTAGCTAACTAGATAAATGAATGAATAAATAAATAAATAAATAAATAAATAAATAAATAAATAAATAAATAAATAAATAAATAAATAAATAAATAAATAAATAAATAAATAAATAAATAAATAAATAAATAAATAGTATGTTTTATGGTGAAAATAAAACAAGGGGAAATGAAAAGTTCACTTCTTTATTGCCGTCTGTGCTGTAATACAGAGATTCATTAGAAAAATACAAAAAGGTCAGGTAAAGCTATATAAAATATACAAAACATACAGGCGTTCAGTTATACGGGGAGTTCATCTGAGCTGTTTTGTTGTTATTGTTGTTGTTGTTTGTTCCTACATAGTCCCAGCTGAGCTGCTCGCGTCCAACAAACTGCAAAACTTCTTCAATCTCGTCACATTTTAATCTCTGAAGCTGAATAATGACGGAAGAAGCTCCATTTTCACGGGTTTCCTCCCTCATTGCTCGCGGACAGCGCCCCCTACAGGTGCAATCTGATGACTGATTAAGCTTTTTTTAAACTCCCCTTGATTTTTGTCTTTGTTGAACAGTTTCTTCAGGCCTCAGATTAAACTCCAGCATCTCCAGCCAACAAACCAGGATTTCAAACAGGAAGTGGTGATAAGAAAAATAAACAAACTTCATTGTTCTGAGTCCCATAAACATTTTTATATGTTCCTCTACTGGCAGTAAAAAAAGAATCAATCTGCTATAAATACAACATATTTAACAAACCGTACAAAACGGGTCAAGTATAAATAGGGCATGGAGAGAAGCGCGCGTGTGTGTGTGTGTGTGTGTGTGTGTGTGTGTGTGTGTGTGTGTGTGTGTGTGTGTGTCCATACAAAACCCATCCGAAACATCTTCAGCTCTTGTTTCACTGTGTCGCCTGACTGTGAGAGTCTGCAGTGGTTTGAAGGGTGAATTCAAAGACTTTACAACAAAATATTCTCAGTCATTACTGGTTTCAAACTGGTTTCAAACTGGTTTCAAACTGGTCTCAAACTGGTTTCAAACTGGTTTCAAACTGGTCTCATACTAGTTGCAAACTGGTTTCAATCTCAAACTGATCTCAAACTGATTTCAAACTGGTCTCATACTAGTGTCAAACTGGTTTCAATCTCAAACTGATTTCAAACTGGTTTCAAACTGGTCTTAAACTGGTTTTAAACCAGTTTTCAAACTGGTCTCAAGCTGGTCTCAAACTGGTTTCAAATTCAAACTGATCTCAAACTGGTCTCAAACTGGTTTCAAACTGATCTTAAACTGTTTTTAAACCAGTTTTCAAACTGGTTTGAAACCAGTTTTCAAACTGGCCTCGAACCCTGATCAGTTTAGTTTCTGTGAGTTTGATGTGATTTTAAGTAAAAATCTCCAGTTTGGCCATTTTCTCGTGTGTTTTTATGACTTTTCTGGATCTTTCTCGAGACACGAGCTGATTCATGAGTTCTTCACAGCTGCTCTGGACGTTGACGTGGAAACTGTCTTTCTATTTTAAAAAACAAAACAAAACAAAAAACATGTTTAAGACGAGAAACTGTTTCCGTGTATCAGGCTGTTCAACACAGACTCACAGTCCAAAGAGACTTGAAGGCTTAAAAAAAAAAAAGAAGCTCAAAAACAGTTTTTCTCCATTGATTTGTGTGATTTCTGCCTGGATGTGCCCTCCTCTTCCTCGTTCTGCTCCTCTTCCTCGTTCTGCTCCTCGTCCTCGTTCTGCTCCTCATCCTCGTTCTGCTCCTCTTCCTCGCCACATCACTTCCTGGACAGCAGCTGGTTCTCCAGCTGCTCCAGACGGGCCGTCATCCCGGCCAGTGGACGAAGGGTTAAAGAATCAAACATTCGCTGACTCTTTCAGGGAGTCGATGACTGACAGAGGTTTTATCTCCATTATGGTGAAAATTTTAATCTAAAACAGAGAAAGAGGAATAACGTGTATATTCCCAATACAACATAACAACGTCTGAACGTAATCTGGTTTCTATGTTCTTGTGTGAAAATTCTAAATTTGTGATACAAAAATACACTTTTGTTATCTTTTCTTATTGCATCAGCACTTTTTTTTCTTTATTTGAAGAAAGGAATTAATAAATCTTTCGGCTGAATTGTTATCCACACTTCCTTGGACGAGCGTCGTTGAATCCAAGAGAGAAAAGAAATAAACTAAACTAAACTAAACTGAACAGTCTTTATTCCCCTTGGGAACTTCCTTTTAATTCCCATTAAAATGACTCTAAGTGATGTAGTACACACGCCTGGCCTATAGGTGGCACTGTAACTATAGAAATAAACGTAAACTGGAGACGAAGACACAGAGCCTGTAAAAATCCTCGTATTAAAGCGAACAGCATCAGTATTTTCTGCAGCGTCACGACCTGGAGCATGAAACCCGCCATTGTTGTTGTTAAGTGACGTGGCGTTGAGGTTGAGAGAGGCGGGGCGATGACATCATCAGGGTTTGTTGTTTTTTTTCCCAGCAGATTTTCCTCGTCAATTTTACGATTTCTCCACTCTGGAACCCGTTCTAATAATATTTTTTTTTAAAAAGGCTCCTGAAACGATGCACCGCCTGGACGATTGACGGAAAAACGACGCGGGTACATGAAAATGGGCGGAGCCTAAAAGACGACCACTCTGAAGGCCGATTCCTATCGCAGAAGAACAAGACGAACGTTGGGCAGTGCGGGGTCCTGCACAAAATGACTGTATTGTAAAATGACTGTATTGTATATATATATATATATATATATATATATATATATATATATATATATATATATATATATATATATATACACATTTTCTAATAAAAAAAACCCCAAAATGACGTCACGTCCTTCGGCTAGCACCTTCTGGCTGAACTAATTAGTGACGGGTGCTGCGCCTACGCGTTCCAGCTCACTCAGTCATGCCTCCTTTTATAAAATATCGTGATGTACCTGAACGCATCACTCAAAACCGTCAGCTCCTGCAGTTAAAAACTGCACGGACCGTCTGCGCAGGAAAAAAGAACTCGCGCTCTGTGCGGTCGCAGGAAAGTTTGGGTTTTTCCCACCGTTTCCATGGAGACGTTTTCATAAAACTTAGTTCAGGATATGTTTCTGTGTGATCTGATCCAGGCTGCTCATGGTGGCCTGCTGGAACTCCACCAGACTCTCACAGGCACACGGGTCCTTCACCTCGATCTCCCCCAGACTCTCCTCTGAGGACACACACACACACACACACACACACACACACACACACACACACACACACACACACACACACACACACACACACACACACACACACACACACACACAGTTGCTGTTTGGCGCCACCTCGTGGTGTTTTCTTGTCTCTAAAGTTATTTTACGTTCTAAAGCCAAATGAAAACAAACATTTCTATGAATTATTCTCACCTTTTCCGTTCAGTCGTCCAATACCAATCAATTTTTTCCTTTCTATTTAAAAAAAAAACCGAATAAAGTATTCACAGACTCTTGTACCTTAAAATTCATAGATATTGTGTATTTAAAAACATTAGAAATACTATTTTGAGTGAAAAATCTTCCCACAGCTATTCAAATCTTTTTTTTTCAAATTCCGATAATAATTTAAGAGGATCGTGTGTATTTCAACGAGGCAGTGTAAATCTTTGTTGTGCTTCAAAAAAATTCAAAGTAAAAAGTAAAATAACTAATGGTTACAATGAAAAATTATTTCTGTTAGTTTTGTTATGTTTTATATGTATGTATGTTTTTTTTTTTTTTTACCTCTTTCATATTATTTCTGCTTCTGTTATTTTTAGTTTTTTTCATTTTTTAAAATTTAAATCCTGTATCACTTGTGTCTAACTTTATGGGATTAGTAGGGTAAAGTCTCTAAGAAAACTTTACAAGAACACATAATCCATCCTTTGGGAGTCTGTATGCTTTCTGGAGAAAACAATAATGCAAAGAAAAGAGAACAATGAAAATTCACAATGATGCTCATGTCGGTTGCGTCAGTATTTAGAGAAATATAATTTTCATCCGACTTTCTATATCCAGGTCAGTTTACACTTCTCTGGGGCCGATTCAGTCTGTCTTTATTGTCTTTATTGACAAAAAAGCTTATTTATTTATTGGTCTATCCATACACGCAGTCACATTCACACCTTGAGGCAGTTTTGGGTGAACAATTAACCTCACAGGCGTTTTTGTGGCACCGTGGGAGGAAATCGCCCTGCAGTGCTGCATTACGGCCACCAGATGGAGCCAAATAACAGGACAGCAGTAAAAATTAACCTGAAACTGTCACAGTTGTCTTTCACTGCTGGATTTAGGTAATTTAAGTGTGAAAGTGAATTAAAAAAAAAACTATAAAGAAAAGCTATACCATGGGGCATGTCTGCAATTTGACATGTTACATTCCATCCAGAAAATATTCACAGCGCTGCACTTTTTCCACATTTTGTTATGTTTTGTCTTCTTTCCAAAACGGATTAAATGTATTTATTTTCTGGGATCTTTTATAGACAGTGTGTGTGTGTGTGTGTGTGTGTGTGTGTGTGTGTGTGTGTGTGTGTGTGTGTGTGTGTGTGTGTGTGTGTGTGTGTGTGTGTGTGTTTGTCCAAATCATCTCCAATCAACTGAATTGATCCCAGCTGGACTCCAGAGACGCTGGAGAAACTTCTCCGGATGATCAGTGGAAACAGGAAGAAGCTGAGATCAATTTAGACCAGAGCTTCATGACAAAGGTTATGAACACATGTGATTTTAATTTGTAAACATTAAAATAAAAAATAAAAAATTTTCCCTCATGAGTGAAGAGGAAAATGAGGAATTTATTCCCTTTTGAAATCAGGCTGTAACTTAACAAAATGCGGAGGGAAAAAAAAGCAATAACTTCTGGATGGACTGTAAATAGATACACATATATATGACTGTAAATTAAACGTATATTAATTAAGTAACTGTGTGAATTTGACATTTTTGCATTGTGTCGCTGCACCGTTTTTGTTCTTAAAGCCTTTTTTAGTGCACTATTTATGGAAGACAGGGTTTCTTTTTTCATTTGTAGATTTTTTTTCTTTCTATCGTGTGATACCTTTTCAAACAAATCAGATTTTTTTTTTTTTTTTAATATGAATTTACAAAGAATAAAACTAACACTCAGACTACTCCTGAAAACATAAATACAAATTAACTGTAACGTAAATAAAATTAACCGGATTTGAAAATAAAAGCTAAAAACTAAATCTGTGGCTGTGAAACCGTCCCGTACCGGGGCAGACGTTGAGCTTGAGGTTCTCGGCGATGGTGCTGATGGCGGTGAAGTCGGTGGTGTAGTAGAAATGCTTCTCCAAGGGGTCGGAGGCGATCTCCCGCAGCTCGTCTTCCACGGCTTTGCCCACGCCCACGGCGTACATGGTGATGCCTGCAGGAACGGAGGCCACGTTTACACGTACCCGGAGTTTTTACCAAAATAAAACGGATAGTTCCCAGCCTATGTTTACAAAAAAAAAAATGACATGCATATGCCCCTGGTTCGGAGCTGCTAGGATCATGCCAAACCCGTAGGGGGCAGTGTAACGAGGAGTATTGACTGCCAATCGGAATCCTGGAAAAACCCTCTTGTCAGACGGACTCAGATCGAACTCACCGGCCTCTTTGGCCTTCTTAGCGTACTCGGTGATGTCGTCCTGGGAGCGTCCGTCGGTGAACACCAGCCCGACTCGGGGGATGTTACGGGCGGCGGGACGAGCGCCCTCGGCCTCCAAGAAGCTGTTTTCCAGCATGTGCTTCAGGGCCAGACCGGTCATCGTGCCTTTCTCCATGTAGTCCACCTGGACCGGAACGGCGGAACGATCAAATAGTGAAAAGAGTCATTGGAAATACGGATTAAAGAGAAACAAACGCATAGGTCCTGTGTAGGGGACCTCAGATTTAAACGTACGTAAACTCGGCGGACCTTTCGTCGACGCCACGATTGTTTGCGGAACCGAGTTGGCGTCGCTCATATCAATGCTCACTAGGTAGCTACAACACAACGTCTCCATGGCAACAGACACTGATCTACTTGGATCTCCTCCATAAGGTGCCGCTGCGTATGGGATACTTTCTCACCGTTTTTTGGGGGATTTATTCCTAAACGGTTCGCCGTTTACGTCCAAACATCAAACCAATTGGTCCTTGGTTGACGACAAATCATCCCCGCAAATTTCCTGCCATCCGGGCGAGTCGTTTTTGTTAGTTACTACTTACTACTTTAGTAGTTTTGGTTTTTTTGGGGGTTACCTTCATGACGGCGGCTTTGATCTCCTCTGCGGTGTGAAAGGCGTTGAGGGAGAACTCGGTCCGGACCCGGCTGGAGTACTGGACCAGACCCACTCTGGTACCGTGAGCAGACACGTCCAGGGAGTCCACCACCTAAAACACGGCGGCGACATGCTTATCACTCTCTGCTTAATACGACTGCGGCGTTGCCGAACAATAATAATATAAAAACAAATGGATCCGGCACTCAAGGCCTCACCTGGTTCACAAACTGCTTCACCAGCTCAAAGTTTTGCGGGCGGACGCTCTTGGAGCCATCGATCACGAGCACCAGGTCAATGTTGGCCGACTTACAGGCTGAAAAAAAAAAGGAGAGAGAATGGAATTGACAAAAATAATCCACCCCACCCCTCCCCCCTCCCGCCATCTTGTTTGTCTGGTTGCGCTGGACGTACTGCCGCAGCTCTTGCCGTCCTCCTGCAGGAGCTGACCCTCCGGACACACGCAGTAGTACGACCCTGGCGTGTTCACGCACTGGTGCTCGCAGCCATGCGCCGCAGTCTTACACATGTCCATGTCTGCAACACACGAACGCCCGTAAACACACAAAACCAGCAAACCTCTCTGGAGGAAAACGTTCTTTCTTGTTGTCGTCTAAACACTGACAATGAGCAGAAGATCTACAGTATTTGTGGGCGTGGCTACGCTAAGAAAAGCCCCGGACGTCTACAGAAAGTGGCCCGTTTCTATGGCGACGGCGCAGAAGCCTTCCTGAAAAAGTTCCACCTTTTGGAGCCATTTTTCACAAAGTTGCATCTAAATATGCACCGTCGTGTAAACCAGTGTTTTTCAACCACTGATCCGCGGCACACTGGTGTTTCCGCGAGATCTAGTCAGGTGTGCCGTGGGAAATTATCCAATTTCACATTTTTTTCTAAAAATCATTTGCTCTCAGCTGTGAGAGCAGTGTGTTGCAGAGTAATCATGTATAAATACTCTTCACCACTAGAGGGCAGCACATAAATTTGCCGGTGAAATGCAAAGTGACAGACGTCAGTGTGGTTCATCTCCACCTCCTGCTACCATCTTGTATCAAAGTACTGTGTCAGTGACAGTGATGGAGAAGTTTTTGAAAAGGAAGAATGTGAACCATGGATGAAGATCTCAGCTCTTCATCCATCAGGTCCATGTTTCACATTGAGTGAGTAAAAATAAAAATAAATAAATTGGGAAATACTTTTTTTCTGTATTTACTTGATTCCTGTTGATAAAACTTTGATGAGAATGACTTTATATTGTTAATAGAGGCTACAGAGCTTAAAATCTGAACATTTCCAGGTGGTGGTGTGCCTCGAAATTTTTCCAAAGAAAAAAGTGTGCCTTGGCTCAAAAAAGGTTGAAAAGCACTGGTGTAAACAGACCGGGAGACACTGATCAACCTGCCCTGCAGGGGGCAGCAGAGCCCACATCCACAATCTGGAACAACAAGGCTTCACCTTTCTTGCAAATTTGGCTCAATTTAAAGAGAAATTAATCAGAATTTTAATATGCAACATGAGCTACTGTTCTGTTTTTTTTAAATATTATTGAGCTCATTAGGATTTAGTTTGTTCCTCCAGACAATATCGGAGGTGAAAGGTCACAGTGACCAACGGTATTAAAGAAAACACTGCGATTGCACGTGCAGGAATCGGTAACTTCTCCCTGCAACGTGAAACACTCGTGGTAAAGCCCAAGTTCCTCCTCGACTGACTTGTGCAGGTCCTCTTGTCTCTGTTGAGTTTGAAGCCCTTGTTGCAGTCGCAGCTGAAGACGCCCGGAGCGCTGAGGCAGATCTGCTCGCAGTCGTGTTTCCCTTCTGCACACAGGTCGATGGCTGAAGCGCAAAAAAACACACAAACAGTTAGAGTTTTATACGTCGCAGAGGAACAGAGTGTGTCGCTGCTCAGGATTGGTTTGATTTTAGTCAGATTCTACATGCTGACAAGCGCAGGTGAAGCCGGGGGGGTCACGGTGGGGGGCGGGGGGTCACGGGGAAAATTTGAATTTACAAAATTCATCTTAATCGTATGAATGTTGTTTATCTTAAAAGAGATAATATCAATCTGATGGTTTAATTCTCTCTCAGTGGAAATGAACTGATTTACAATGAGATTAGGCTATTTTTTTTAACGTCTAAAACATGCAGGACCCTCGTAAAGCGGGGAAAAAAAAAAAAAAACACCACAAATTTGTTGCAAATAACTAAAGTGACTAACGTGTGCAGGTCTTCTTGTCTTCATTGAGTGTGTATCCTTCGTTGCAGTCGCAGGTGAACACGCCGGGCGCACTGATACACATTTGATCACAGTCATGCTTTCCCTCGGCACACAGGTCAATGGCTGTGTGACACACACACACACACACACACACACACACACACACACACACACACACACACGCATGCAGAGTTACTCCACAGTGAAGATTCGCGTCAGACTCTTGTGTGTCATTAGTTTCATGCAGAAGTGCAGTGAAGCGACAACCAAGCCAATCTTAAAGCATTCTAACATCAATTTGTCAGTTTTTTTTTTTTTTTCAGCTGTTTTATATTTGCACTTTAAGCTTTGACCGTAAATAAGAACCACAGGTTGTTTTTTTTTTAACACATTAAAACCTGATGAAGCACAAAACGCCCCCTTCCTCTTTTAGGGCCACATGTAACTAGAAGTCATTTAAACATGGTTTGATTGAGCTTTGGCCAATCAAATGCAAATTGAAATTACTATATGGATAAGTTAAGTTGTGTTGTGATTATGTAAAGAAATTTTTTTTCTCAAATTGCAAATTATCATTATAAGAAAAGAAGTTTCTGAACACTGACGTCAGGAAGTACGTTCTGATTGTTCCCGTATAAGTAAGAAGTAAGCTGTAGGATGAAAGTGTGTGTGTGTGTGTGTGTTTGTGTGTGTGTTACATGTGTGTGTGTGCCTGACTAACGTGTGCAGGTCTTCTTGTCTTCATTGAGTGTGTATCCTTCGTTGCAGTCGCAGGTGAACACGCCGGGCGCACTGATACACATTTGATCACAGTCATGCTTTCCCTCGGCACACAGGTCAATGGCTGTGTGACACACACACACACACACACACACACACACACACACACACACACACACACACACACACACACACACACACACACACACACACACACACACACACACACACACACACACGCACACAGTTATTACTCAGTGGTGACTCATGTCAGTCTAACATTGTGCTGCGAAGAAAATCTTGATAAATATTTTTTTTTTTAAACTACAAAATTAAATTTTTCCACATATAAGAAACAAAGTTCACAGATTTTCCCATAATTTACAATCTAATTGAAAATGTTTTTACAATCACCAACAGTCTGGAGGGCATGTTTTATATCTGATAAATAACTTATTAAGGTCAGTTTGTATGTGACTTTAATTCCTCACACAGAGGAAGAAACGCAGGCTGAGATTAACTCATTAAAACCTGAAGCAGCAAAGATCCACCTCTCGCTTTACAGTCAGACGTGACGGGAATTTATATGACGTTTGAAATGCAGAATTAAAAACATGTGAATTTATGTTGCATCTATTAAAAAAGTGCAACTTTATGTCAAAGTATGAGAAGGACAACAGTCTGCGACAATTCTTAATAGTTTATGATTCTGACATGTAGAACTTTTTTTTTTTTTTTAAAGGGGTCTTATTATTAAGCCTTTCAGCCTCATTGGTTTAAAAAAATTCTATTCAAAATTTATTGATTTTCCTCCATTAAAATATTGGATCCTAGGAGCTGCATTCACAATCTGCTGTGTCTGTGTGAGCTGGACTGGCTCCGCCCACACACACACGCCCATCTATGGGAAGAGGAGGGAGTACTTCCTCTCGTGGCGCCATGTGCCAGAGCGGAGCTGCCTGATTGTGGGAGGAGTCAAAAGGGGAGGAGCCTACAGTGATTGGCTAAACCCCCGATGACACTATATAGGGTTTGATTTCTGATTGGCTGCTTGGAGCAACACACTTTTTAAAACCTGGAACAAGCCAGGGAGAGAGAGGACACACTTTTTAAACTTCTGGAGTGTCGTTCCAGATGTGGAGACGATTAGTACTGCTGGAAAACCTTTAGGAAGTTTCTTTTGTATGATATGACCCCTTTAAAGTTGAAAGTTTAATGTAACTAATGTAGAATGTTTTTATTTATGAGCAGCTGTTTGTGGTGTGTGTGTGTGTGTGTGTGTGTGTGTGTGTGTGTGTGTGTGTGTGTGTGTGTGTGTGTGTGTGTGTGTGTGTGTGTGTGTGTGTGTGTGTGTGTGTGTGTGTGTGTGTGTGCCTGACTGACGTGTGCAGGTCTTCTTGTCTTCATTGAGTGTGTATCCTTCGTTGCAGTCGCAGGTGAACACGCCGGGCGCACTGATACACATTTGATCACAGTCATGCTTTCCCTCGGCACACAGGTCAATGGCTGTGTGACACACACACACACACACACACACACACACACACACACACACACACACACACACACACACACACACACACACACACACACACACACACACACACACACACACACACACACACACACACACACGCACACAGTTATTACTCAGTGGTGACTCAGGTCACAGTGCAACATTGTGTTTAATTAAATGTTTTGGTTTATTTTTTCAAAAGTAGAGGTGCGACACACACCAAGTAATTAATTATTATCCATTATTTATTTATATATTGTACCAGTGTGACGTGTTCAACATGTTGTTTACGTGTAATAATAGTCTCAGGATGAATCTTCACATCTGAAACTAGAAGGTGAAACACTGAATAAACTCAGTACTTGTTCACACCACAGAGATTTCAAGTGAAAACAGAAAACTTTTGTTGTGTTGTGTTTTTGTTTTTGTTTGTTGGGGGGGGGAGTTGTTTACACGCTGCTAGCGTGTAAAAGTAAATGGTTGTTCTGCACATGCTCAGAGTTCTCTGGACCAGGCTACGTTCTGGATACGAGACCAATGAGCCTCCTGACCAATCAGAACTCTTGGAAAATAACCTGCCCATTCATAGGCCATCCTGATTGGTGCACTATGTCAGAGCTGAGCTCAGTGGAGAAACGGTGTTTAGAACAACCTTTTTGACATAATAAAATAGATCCTCGTCCCCCGAGGCTTCGAAGGATGTTTTTGTTCTTGACTTGTTCCAAGTCTGTTTATGTCCGATGGTTGATCCGTGATCATGAGGTTGATAATAATGGTCACACAGGCAGAACTGCAGAAATGTGAATTTATGGGGCGCAAAACTCCTCGTGGAGTCGCGGTGAGGAAATAACATTCTCACGGGGGAAACTCACTCTAAAAACAAGTTGATGGAAAACATCAGAGTTCCTCCCAACATGTTTCTGATGTAATAGATTTACATGAAGTAATCACACTGTCGTCTAATCAATTAATATCATTACAAGTTACAAGTCGGCAATTTTCTTGCTTTAGCTGCGGCTTGTGGAGGTGATTTAAACATTGTTACTTTTTTTGTGTGTGTTTCTGCTCTTACTGCGAGAACCGACATCGTTTTCAAATCGTCACTGTGTCAAAACGTGAAACTTTCCCTTGAAATCTTGTCGTGTAAAAAAGACCTCAGGTGTTTTAACCTGCGAAACTCTGAAGCAACACAGATGCACCTCTGTCATTAGAGTCAGATACACTAATGTGTGTGTGTGTGTGTGTGTGTGTGTGTGTGTGTGTGTGTGTGTGTGTGTGTGTGTGTGTGTGTGTGTGTGTGTGTGTGTGTGTGTGTGTGTGTGTGTGTGTGCCTGACTAACGTGTGCAGGTCTTCTTGTCTTCATTGAGTGTGTATCCTTCGTTGCAGTCGCAGGTGAACACGCCGGGCGCACTGATACACATTTGATCACAGTCATGCTTTCCCTCGGCACACAGATCAATGGCTGTGACACACACACACACACAAACACACACACGCACGCACACACACGCATTAAAATATACTATAATTTTACCAATGACAACATTTCTGATTTATTTTTATAAATCTGCGCTGCTTATTTATTTAATCTGTTCTGGTTTTCTCTTGTTTTTTGTCCAGAAATGAGTCGTACGTCGACGACGCCTCTGAATGAGCACGCCGCCCAGGTGTGCCTTCCGTCAGACAAACACCAAGAATAACTTGCAGTGTACCACATAAAATGCTTCTCTTTGACACCGCAGTGCTATGTGGGTTCACTGGGACGACTACATGCCGTGTTCTTCCGGCTTTGAGGCTCGGTGTGACTTTTGGGGAAATGTGAAGGGGCCACGGCAGTAAATCATCTGGATGTTTGCAGCGGGATCCTGGAGTGCAGGTGCTGCAGAGTCCCCGGCTCTGCGGGGGGTGGTGAGCGTGTAGCCGGCGTGTGGCTGGCGTGCAACCGGCGTGCGTGAGCGTGAAACAAACATGGAGGTGCTTTGCTGTGCATGCGGCATGCAGCGGGTGGAGATGCATTCAAAGCAAACCGGTGGGGGCAGTGACTGCGTTTCACGAGTCTGTAATGTGGGGCGGAGCTAATATGGTGGCTCTGCAGCCTGATTGGTCAATCCCCTACATTGTCCATTTCAATTTGTAAATGATTTATTTGGTAACTTCTACGTTTCATTGTGCAATAATGTTTGCGTGATCATCACGAAATCATCCATTTTGCTGTTTGTTTTTAACTGTAAAAAGTCATTATTCTGGGGGCTTTTTAGGAAATAACACACGAATATCCACTCACGTGTGAAAATATAAAAAAACATTTATACAAAATGACAAATGATCCAATTTACAGTTAATTTCAGGATTGTAATTTCATTCAATTCAATAATGCCTTAAAGATTGGACTATACTTAAAAATGGTTTATCATATTGGTTCTTGACTCCAGTGTCTTTAACAAAAAGTGAAAAAAACTATGGATCATATTAAATCAGAATAAATTGCAATATTGTCAATTGTTATTATAATAAATAAATAATCTTTCAATTCAGAGCCAATAAATAATCATAAAACTAACCTTTAAGACAATAATCCACTGAAGAATTGACAAACTGAGCCTACATTTCCTTCAGTATCTCTGATTCTGCGTGTGGGTTTTTGCGTCTAGGTACTCACCCTGGCAGGTCTTGCCGTCGTCCAGCAGCCTGAATCCCTGGTTGCAGCGGCAGTGATAGCCATTCAGCACACTCACACACTCATGATCACAACTGTGGTTCCCAAACGAACAGAAGTCGATCACTGAGGGGAGGAAAGCAGCGGCGAGGCCATGAGCAGCAGGGCGAAATTCACTGTGTCCTTTGTCCCCGCAGTTTGTCTCACCAGGAAACGTGTCCTGCACACGCACAGGCTTTCGCTACAGAAAGCTGCTGTGTGGCGTGAACAGGGTTCGATTTGTGAAGAATCCTGGAGGGGTGTGGGGGGGTCTGTGGGTGTTGACTATTTATACTCTTTCAGGTCTAAATAGTCCATCATAGTGAAATCAGACTGTAGAGAATCGACTGTAATCCCACATGTATACATGCACATCGTCTGCATATGAGCTGATCCTGAAATACATCATTTTTTCTTCCCAGTACTGAGTATCAGAGAAAGACCTTCGTCGCTCCAACATGGCTGACATGATGCAACAGAAGAATATTCTTACATTGGAAATCAGCTTACTGCAGAAATTAACAATGTTTAGCAACTTCTGCTTCTTTTTCTATTTGTTTCTAAACGAATGGCAGTAAATTGGATGACATTAAGCAATATAGTGGTGCTAATTAACCAATGATTTTCCCTTTTTATCAGTTTACCAGGCTCCTGATTGATGCATTTTCTAAACATCTGTACTAAACTCTGCTTGATCATCGACAACCCACTGGAAACTGATGGTATCTGTTTTAAACACACAGCCAGTCAGTCAGATTCACCGTGACGTCCTTGTAAATAACATATTGTATTGGAGAAACGTGTGATTTTACCACTTTGATGATGTAATCAAGCTCTTTTGTCTTTTTATGGATTCTGCCAGCAGCTAGAGCAGCAGGAGGCGGCCAAACACTGGGAAATGGGAAACGGGACCTTCCAATGTGGTAACTGTCAGTTCTCAGCTCCATAAAAACAACTGGAACACCTTTCATATATGGACTGGAAATGTTGCCACAGTTACACTTTGTATTACATCTCATCTTAACAGCTGGTGTCCCATCACATAAAACTGAAACATTAGTTTTTCACAAGTTCCCGGAGAGGAAGTATCAGCAGAGGATTCTTCACAAGTCGCACCCCGAACATTTGATTTCGTCTTCATGAACAGACTCTGCCCATCTGGCAAAAAAGTCTTCAGTTCAGTGACATCACGCAGAGGAAGTATGTCTGCCAAGTGATGCAACTTCTGAAGGAAATCAGTGTGTTTTCACTGTGACAAACTGCAGGTGGATTCACAAGTTTCAGCTTCAGCAGAAAAATCAGCAGAATTCAAGTCAATGGTGCTTCCGTCGGCACCGTGCCAGCAGCAGTGTGTGTGTGTGTGTATGTGTGTGTGTGTGTGTGTTGAGTGTATGACTAACTTGAGCAGGTTCTCTTGTCGTCGTTGAGCTTGTAGCCCTTGTTGCAATCGCAGGTGAAGGATCCTGGCGAACTGACGCAGATCTGCTCACAATTGTGTTTCCCCTCAGCGCACAGGTCGATGGCTGAAACCGACACGTCAGGATTAGCGGGGTTCAGACGTCATTATACATCTCGGTCCTGTCAGTCACGCGAGGTTCAGCCGAAACTCGTGTTTTATAAACTCCTGAACAAGATCCTACCGGACACCTTCCAGGCTGGCCAGGCTCAGACTAAGAAGCAGCGATGCGTGCTGGAGACCCCAGTGCACAGGCTGTATGATTGTGAAAAAGCTCAAAAAGATGTGGGATCGGATCATTTCTTGATAAAATGAGATATTCAGGTTACACTTGGTCCAAGAACCCTCCATCTGTACACTGAGTATTTTACCAGACGATGTCGTTTTATCGAAACGTCTGGTGACCGGATGCAGAATAATATCCCGGCACTGGAAATCCACCAGTTTATCCTCTTTTAAAGAACGGATGGAGGTATTAAGCACGATGGCAAGCTATGAACGCATCATTTATAGAGTGAAAAAATGAGGCCCCATTGCTGTCACAAGATTGAAATAGAAATCTAACTTTATTTTAATATTAATGTGTTTGAAACAGACACATTTAGTGCATCTGAAAATTGCTTGCTGTCTGGCCTGAATGTTGTTTTTTTGACAGGAAATTTGTGTTGTATGTACTAATTCCTATGTACATGTACGTGTTTATATGTGTGTAGATTCTAAAGAAACAAAAGAAAAAGAAAGGAAAAGCAGTTGTATAGGACATTGTTTGAGCGGCCAACACTTTCAATGTGTAGTTGACATGGATATATATATATAATTCCCCCCCCAAAATTTTTAAATAATTAATTACTTTGTTTGTTTCCTTTTGGCAGGGGGGGGGGGGGGGTGCTGTGTTGACTGCTTTGCATAACATAATTGAAAAAAAGGTTTATACATCAAACCCTCCATTTCACTAATACCTGCCCCCTGAATGTTTACATATCTCTGTTGCTGGTTGCTGGTTGCTGGTTGCTGGTTGCTGGTTGCTGGTTGCTGGGTGTCTCACCTGAGCAGGTTTTGCCGTCGGGGTCCAGGGTGTATCCGGGCAGGCAGAGGCAGTGGAAGGATCCCGGGGAGTTCTCGCAGACGTGCTCACAGCCGTGGTCCGACTCCAGACATAGATCCATACCTGCAGCAACAGGAAGCGCCGGCATTCAACAAAGTCGGTCAGACTGTTTCCAGACTCTTCACTCGTAATAAGAAAAGAAGCAGGAACAAAAACGAGTTGCTGCAACATAAATAATGAAATAATCCCCTGGATTCATATCTCAACTCAGCTTTCTTCAGGCACTTTAAAAACAACCACCGGAAAAAAGGGATGGTGATGAATAAACATAAAAACCTAAAAACAACAATAAAAACAAATTAAATGTCAAGAATAAAATAGGTCCAAGGTCTCAGGGTGGATTAAAAGTTAAGAAATAAAAACGGTTTTAAGATTACTTTTAAAACCATGAGGGGGAAAAACACAAATGAAGCAAGGCAAGGCAAGGTAAATTCATAGAGCACCATTCAAACACAAAGAAATTCAGAGTGCTTTACAAAGAAATTAAAGAAATTAAAGAAACACAGAAAGGTGGGATAAATAAGGTAAGAGATTTATGAAGGTGAATTTAATAAAGTAAGGATTAAACATATACGAGGAAAATCATACACTCACAGGGGGAAACATGCAAATCCTCTTGAGTTATTAGATAATAATTCAGTCATTTGTTTGCCTGTGTGTTTCCAGACAGAGCAGCGGTTCAGTTTAAGGGAACTGAAAAAAATATCTGGCAGTTACAGGATTTGAGGGGGCTGTTATGAAGAAGTCACACACACACACACACACACACACACACACACACACACACACACACACACACACACACACACACACACACACACACACACACACACACACACACACACACACACACGCGCGCGGAGTGTGTAATTACATAAAGAATCCAGTGTTTCCTTGGCTGAAGCCACATGCATTAAATTTAAAATCCAAAGACCGGACTGGCCAATGTTCAGGTGACTTCAAATAAAAAGTAATCCGTGAGCAGATTAAAATTATTTCAGAAAGAGATTTTTTTTTTTTAAACATGAGCTTCATAAAGAATGACCCTTCTGTTTGGGGCAAATACTTCATGAGCTTTATTTCTTTTTATCTGACGTTAATGTGGTCTTGGGGAGCAGACGGTTTAACTTAATACATTCCAATAAAATGATTCGACTTTTAAAGGTCTTTGCTTTTTTTTTTTTTTATATAGTCTGTCCTCATAGTGATGTGTAACCTTGGCTGGCAGAACCAACAAAACCTGAAATTGTACTCCAGGTGAGCCGTTCCATGTATTCCGGGGCTTTATTTTTGGCTTTGTTTTTCCCAGACTGTGAGCCTGTTTTTCGTCTTACCGCAGAGTTTGTCCTGGAACTGGAGTCCAAACTGGTGAATGAGGTCGAAGGACTCGACCAGGAAGACGTGGTCCTCGAACGGCGGCGAGGCCATTGCCCTCAGCGACGTCATGTCGGCTCTGGCCACGCCCACAGCGTAGATCTCGATGCCTTTCTCCCGGGCCTCGGCGGCCACCTCCGCCACGCGGTCCTGAGGACGGCCGTCCGTCACGATCACGACCACGTTGGGGACCTGGGGGGGGGGCGAGGAACCAAAGCCCACGTCAGTGGTCTCCAGCCTTTATGGACGTCTCATATCAAAAATGTCTCCATGCTTCGAGCTCCGTCCACAGATGTATTGAGTCTCAGTCCTTAAAACTAAAACTAAACTGTGGCTGAAAACTTCCCAGATGAGATAAAAGTTGAAAAACACTCGCATGTGAAAGTGATTTTTCTTTCAGTCGTAGCTGGCAGGACTGAAACAGCTTCAGTAAGTCGACAAGAATGTACTTAAACTCCCAAACGGGTCGACCACAGACTATCGATCCTGCAAATGTTTGCTTCTGAGGCTGAGTGGGCTGCGTCGTGCGGTTAACCTTTGGCCGGTCGCCCGCCGCGGCGGTGAAGGCTTCGTTCATCACGTATCTGATGGCGAGGCCAGTCATGGTGCCCTGGGCGAGGGGGATGATCTGGTTGATGCCTTTCACCATGCTCTCCAGCTTGGCGTGGGTCTTCAGGGAGAACTCGCTGCGGACCTGGAGGCGACAGGAGAACGAACTCAGAGAGCGACAAGGTCCTTGTTTGAACCCCGACATGGAGACGACTGTGGGTCGGCGTTGGTCATTTCAATCAACTTAACTTATTATAGAAACAGAATATTCAGTTGTGTAAAAATGTATCCAAACAGGAAGTCAAAGACTAAACTGAATCCAACCGAAACGCTAATCTGAACCCTCAAAGTAGTCTAATATAAATATAAAACCAATATTACTAAACGAGAGCTAACCTAAAAGTATACCAAAACCACCCTGAAGCTGGATTAAAAATTAAATGTAAATATACTTAAAAGGAGCTTGCCACTAGCCCAACACTGTCCTAAATCTAATTCAAGGTGAAATCTGTCTGACATCCAATTCAACCCAAATTGAATCCAGTTCAAAACAAGTCTCACACAAGTCAAAAAATTGAGTCCAAAGCCAACCCAATACCAGTGTTAATACCCGGAAACTAGTCCAAAAAAATCCTCACAATTGCTAGAATTGAGTCAGAAACGGCTGCAGGATTATTCAGTGAATAAAAAAACTCTGATGACTGGAACAAATCAAACTACCTAAAAAAAAAATCTAAAATAAAGTGAGCAGTGCCTCGGTCGTATCATGAAGAGCAGACAGTCGTCAGCGTACAGCGTGAATGGGGGGAGGGGCGTTTACGGCACCTGGCTGGAGTACTGAACCACTCCCACTCTGGTGGCATTGAGTCCGATGTCCAGCGTGTCCAGGATATCAATCATGAACTTCCTCATGGTCTCAA